>NW_008708986.1:1376990-1377943 GCF_000327385.1 Lottia gigantea
ATCTATAACTCTCCTTTATAACATTGTTACATCATATCATCCCGTCGTATCTATAACTCTCCTTTATAACATTGTTACATCATAGCATCCCGTCGTATCTATAACTCTCCTTTATAACATTGTTACATCATATCATCCCGTCGTATCTATATCTCTCCTTTATAACATTGTTACATCATAGCATCCCGTCGTATCTATATCTCTCCTTTATAACATTGTTACATCATATCATTCCGTCGTATCTATGACTCTCCTTTATAACATTGTTACATCATAGCATCCCGTCGTATCTATAACTCTCCGTTATAACACTGTTACATCATATCATCCCGTCGTATCTATATCTCTCCTTTATAACATTGTTACATCATATCATCCCGTCGTATCTATAACTCTCCTTTATAACATTGTTACATCATAGCATCCCGTCGTATCTATAACTCTCCTTTATAACATTGTTACATCATATCATCCCGTTGTATCTATATCTCTCCTTTATAACATTGTTACATCATATCATCCCGTTGTATCTATATCTCTCCTTTATAACATTGTTACATCATAGCATCCCGTCGTATCTATAACTCTCCTTTATAACATTGTTACATCATAGCATCCCGTCGTATCTATAACTCTCCTTTATAACATTGTTACATCATATCATCCCGTCGTATCTATAACTCTCCTTTATAACATTGTTACATCATAGCATCCCGTCGTATCTATAACTCTCCTTTATAACATTGTTACATCATATCATCCCGTTGTATCTATATCTCTCCTTTATAACATTGTTACATCATAGCATCCCGTCGTATCTATAACTCTCCTTTATAACATTGTTACATCATATCATCCCGTCGTATCTATAACTCTCCTTTATAACATTGTTACATCATAGCATCCCGTCGTATCTATAACTCTCCTTTATAACATTGTTACATCATATCATG
>NW_008708986.1:1393984-1395305 GCF_000327385.1 Lottia gigantea
CCATTTCTCGTTTTACAAAAGTTAGTCATATCAATATGGCGGTTGACCTGTCACTTTCGAGTCGGATTTTTTAAATAGTATATCTTTACATGGGCAATTCTAGCTTATTGATTTTTCATTCATAATAATCACTCATATGATAATATACTAATCAACTTAGATGCTCAGTAGGAAGGCTTTGTTGTTTTCTTGCACCAATAGTCCAAATATAGTTGTCGACAAATCCTATGCATATCATCCACCGCATTGAGTCTATTTCTTGCTTTAGTTTTGACTAAAGTGTCGAGGTTCGCTTGGGTTCATCGTGTCGAAGGGCACCAGAAATCCTGAAACTCTATAATTCTTCTCTTTCAATAGTAAGCCCCACCCTACACCCCAGTATTATATTTTTGAAACTTAAAAAGTGTGGATGAAATCCACCAAATAAAAAAAAACGTGGTAATATTTAGTTTTTGTCTTTGACTAACATGGTGACGTTGACCTGATTTAACAAGTTGCCACTCCGTGGTATGTAGCCACTGCCCATAAAAATAAATTTGGTACGTTTTCCGCGGCCAAGGCGTTCACGAAAGATAAAATTGAGTTTAAATATTCGCCGAATTTCTTTAACCGAAGACAAAATTGGTGAAATAGACAATGACTTTGCCATGGGAATGAAAGTCAAACCGCGATCCAAAAGTCTTTTTTCGACTATGGTGTAATTTTGAATTTAAAACTTGATCTTTATGAGAACTCGGTCAAATTCGAAATTGATATTAATCGGAGGAATGGTTTCAGATTTATTGGCTTTGACTTATTGACAATGTGCCAAATTTTGCTTGTATCCACGATAGAGGCTACAGTTTTTATCTGGTCTTGATGAAACTCCGTCATTGGCGTCAGTCCGTCAATCATCCAAGTGACGGAGTGGCGAACTCATTGACGGAGTGGCGAACTCATTGACGGAATGGCGAACTCATTGACGGAATGGCGAACTCATTGACGGAGTGACAAACTAATTGACGGAGTGACGAACTCACTGACGTACTGACGTATGAGGTAGCCCCTAGACATACACGACTTATTCATCCGTCACTCCGACAATGAATCGGTAGCTCCGTCATTCATTGCCATTGGCTTAATCCGTCATTTGCGTCAGTCCGTCAATCATCCAAGTGACGGAGTGGCGAACTCATTGACGTAGTGGCGAACTCACTGACGGAGTGACGAACTCATTGACTGAGTGACGCACTCATTGTCTGAGTGACGAACTCACAGACGTACTGACGTATGAGGTAGCCCTTGAGCATACACGCCTTATTCATCCGTCACTTCGTCAATG
>NW_008708986.1:1407330-1408278 GCF_000327385.1 Lottia gigantea
AGAAGGGAAACTGCTATGTATAGGTGTGGATCGTAGACATAATAATGCAAGATCTGGATCACTTTTCCCCTCTTTAGCTTTTTGAAGTGTAGTTTTTACTGTGCGTATCTGCCGTTCAACAAATCCATTAGATTGTGGAAATCTTGGTGATGATGTATCATGTTCAAAGCAATAAGTTTGACTGAAGATTCTGAAACTTTCTGATGAGAATTGTGGTCCATTGTCGCTTATAAGACGTGATGGAATCCCATATTCCGTAAGGATCTGTATTAAGTGACTTATGGCTAGTGTAGTTCACAGGAAGTTTACGAATAAGAATATACTTGCTGTAATAATCTGCAACAATAAGGTATTCGTGCTGATCAAAGTAAAATAAATCAGTACCTAGGATTTCCCAAGGATGATGTGGTACTTCATGGGGTAACAAAGTCTCTGAAGTTTGAGCTGGAAGGTGCTTTTGATATATGCTGCAGTTCTTTACAAGAGCTTCAATATCTTTCGTTATATCATACCAGTAAACAGAATTCTGGGCACGTAGTTTGGTTTTCTCAATGCCTTGATGACTAAATGTAGCTGATTCAGTATATCTGATTCAGTATATCTGATTCAGTATATCTGATTTCATTGAATCTGGAATTATGACTCTTTGTCCTTTCATAACAATTCCATCAACAACAGAATTCATGTCGAAATGACCAATAGGAACGAAGTTTGGATGGAAGTTGTTTGATGTGCTCCGGCCATCCTTGTATGATATAATCGATAAGTTCATTCAGTACGGGGTCTTTCCTTGTAGCATCATGGAAAGTACACTGAGTAGGAAGTCAACTCTGACATCTAATTCAATTGAATCCTTGTTATTGTCATTTGGCAATCTGGAAAGAGCGTCAGCAAGAAGCATATCTTTGCCTTTGCAGTATTCAATGTGGAAATTGTAGCCTTGTAATT
>NW_008708986.1:1458770-1459443 GCF_000327385.1 Lottia gigantea
AACGAGTCATCCAATTGCTGAGCTACTTTCAGTTGCTCTTTTCATACATTTTCATTGCCTAGATCTGAAACTCGAAGAGGTTTTGGTTTTTGCTTGGATTTGCCGGAACGAGTTTCCACAGCCTGTAATAAATCACCCGAAAATGGATCTTTTACACCCGATATGTTACCTAAAATTAAGTCATAAACAGGATCAGGATAAAGCTTCAACTTTACCTTTGAAATGTGGAAAATTTATATTTATCAAATCTACTGGTACAATACGAACAGTGCCATCAATCAGAAAACATTTTCTTCTTTCACCTGTAAATTTAGACGTATCAGTTATTAAGTTTTTTCTTATTGCAGTGCGTTCTTGGAACGCACTGCTTTGTTTTGCAAATGACTGGGTTTTTTTTCGAATTCTGGTCACGCTCCCCAGCTAAAACTGTACATGTCTTACACTATCTGACATCATTACCTATCTAGACTAGGTGCTCGTTGTTTGTTAAATGTAAATTGACGCATTTTGGCCCAACCGGAAATGACGTAGAACGCAGCTAGTCATGACCTCTTTCGAATATCTGCTCTAATTCTAAATCTATTTTTGATCGTAATTTTTGTTTTGTTCATTACTATTTAGTAGTAGCTAAATTATAGCACTTTAAAAAAATTTAAGATTTTGACTTTTGTCG
>NW_008708986.1:1459558-1784581 GCF_000327385.1 Lottia gigantea
TGTGACGAGATCAAAAGTTGTTGCCCTTGGTGAGATCTAACCACAAATGTCCCCACATTTGTTGCGCAAATTTAACTTCCGGTTCTACAGCCATTTGAATATCGCGATTTTTTAACTTTGATTAGCTCTGTCACATGATCTAATTTACAAAATTTCTTGTAATTTTTAATGTGCATGATCTCTTCTTTTCGGTGATATATCCCACTTGATATTTTGATCAAAATTGCGCTTTCTTAATTTGAAAATTTTGTACCGACCTCTATAGTTACTGTGCGTAAATTGGTTTTTGCCGTATAAACGCAAGTCTCTAAGATAAAACAACGAATGTCTCATGATGTAATGAAAGTACTTGCTTTAAATTTTTAACATAATTAAACATTGTACAGATGATGATGGATATAGCAAAATTTTGGGGTGGGTGTGGCATATCCGGGTTAGATTCACATGTACCTAACTTGATTGAAATTTTTTATAACTCGCAACGTATTTATTTGTCAACTTTCAATCTTTGCATCACCCTGTACCCTACCTTGGCCAGTTCTTAATAAAAAGACGGTTTTCTGAGTTTAATATTTCAAAAAAAGGAATAGGTTTTATAATTTACAAAATTTATTCTTTGACCTTTTACTTGGATGACCTTGACCTTGCAAGGGTAAAGGTCGTTGATCTAGTATGTCCATTCATACTTTGATCTTTGATGCCCGACATATACTTCCGCTTTTACACACGTTCGAAAAGAGCAATTTTCAAAACTTTTAAGGCTCATATCTCTTTTATTTAACCTTTGTTGAACTTTTGACCAGAACAAAAGTTGTTGCCCTTGGCGAGATCTATCCACAGATGTTCCCATTTTTGTTGTGCATTGTTAACTTCTGGTTCTACAGCCATTTGAAAATTCGACTTTATACTACCGAATAATAACACCTTTTATTACCGAATAGTATAAATTCATGCGTCTTTTCACTACCGAACGTTTATCGATTTTATACTACTGAATGTTCACAAGCTTTTTTTCTGTAAGAAATCTCACTGTGACTTAATGCAACATTTCACCGATATATCACCTAGAACACGCACTGCATGAGTACCGTCCACGGTTCTAGTTACAATAGTATTACAGCCGGTATCTAAGAACTGTTACCTTTCGGCCATCAACATACCCACTAGTAATTGGCATATCTGAGTCTCCTGAAAAAATATCCTGTTTACAAGCCGTACTTAACACTGGAAATTTTTTGACCATAATTTTCACTACTTTTTAACTGATTATAGTCCCCAGATTTCACGCTTTCCACTTCCGGAAACTTGTCAGAACCTGAAATGTTGCAGAAATTAGCAAACTTGGAATTTGTAGAAGGCCGTGGCACAAACATAGAGGTCTTTGGGTTATATCTAGAGGTATTTTCGGGACCGTCTGAATCCCTCTTCAAATCTGGACAATACTTAGCATTATGACATGCAGATTTACACAAATAACATTTACGACCTTCCTTACCCGCAGAACTTTTAATAGCCGATGCCTGTGCTGACAGATACTGATCTGCTAGTTTTCAACCCACGCTGCACATGCATTCATCCTCATGCTTTCGATCTCGTGCATAGTCCCCAATAACTAGACACTTTCTTAGTCGCTACTACAAGACAAACTAATATTGTGACATTATATAAGTTTGTAGCAAAGCTAAGAACTAAATACTGATTTCTACAAAGTTTATTTCTACCTTCCGAAATGCCTTAACTCTAACCCCAAGCCTACCGAACTGTTGGTCCCTTCACACGTTCTTGAAGCGTAGTTCTGGAAGCCAAAATCCAAGATATCCCCAGTTTCTGGGGTATTTCTATAATTTTGTAATCAGTTATTTGATCAAGGGTTAATCCCTTAAGACTCCAAAAACAAATAGGTTAATGAAATTAATATTGTTGATTGGCCGAAAAGTTGACTATCTATGAGTCAGGTATACATGTGCTATAATGTGGTTTGATAACCCCGAAACTGACCGATGTTAGGATAAGAAAGTCGTAGGTTAAAGTTAAGGCCATAAGGTACATAAAATAATTACATACAATATAATAAAACAAAGAAAATATATGAAATACAATAAGTGCACTTTACTGCAGACTTTGTTACAATTCCCCCCTCCTTAAAAGAAAATTTTGTGTAAGCAAGAACCGAAATTTGAAAGAGTGGAATATGATAACAAGACAGCAGCAAAGTGCAACACAAGCCATAAGAAATCCACACATGCAAAATGCCAATATATCCTGATGCGTCGGTACATCACTTATAGAGCTTTTTAAGTTCTGGAAAAGCCAAAATTGGAGCGACCAATAGCTTTTGTCGTAAATCTTCAAAAGCCTTTTGTGTTACATTATTCCAAATGAAAGTGGCGTTTTTCTTGGTTAAAGCGATGAGTGGGTATGCTATTTCAGAAAAATTGTGAATAAATTTTCGATAATAGCTAAGACAACCAATGTATGCTCGAATTTCCTTAAAATTGTTAGGTGGTTGCATTTTGGTAATGACTTCCAATTTTTCAGGATTGGGAGCAATGCCATTCTTAGATATTATGTGTCTTAAATACTTTATTTCGGGTTTTAAAAACAGACATTTTGAAGGCTTCAATTTCAAACCTGCTTGTTTCAATCTGTTGAAAACTTCCTCGATGTGTAACAGATGTTCATCAAAAGTGTTTGATTGAATGTTAATATCATCAATGAAAACTTTGACATACTTATTCAACAGTCCACTCATCACTTTATCCATGAGACCCTGAAAAATACTGGGAGCAGTTGAAATGCCAAATGGCAACCTATTAAATTCGAACAATCCCATAAAACTGGTAAAGGCTGTTATTGGTTTATCCGATTCCTGCAATTCTAACTGCCAAAAACCATTTTTCAGGTCAAGGCAACTGAAAAATTGTGACCCAGACAAAGAATTAATCAAATCTTCCATATGGGGCAGTGGATTTCCCCCACAGCTAATGGCTGACCTTTACGAACCTGATAAGCTACACCAGTCTCATTGATAATTTCTAATCTTACCCTATAAATAGAACTAGCCTTAATCAAACCAGGTTGATCTAAAAACAACTTCGATGTATTAAGGGGAGTGACTATTATATCCTTACCTATAAATGACTTTGATATTTTAGTTTCTAAATGACGAACTGAACGAGGGTCTATCTTCACATCACTTGTCGAAATCATCAATTCTCGGATTTCACTATCCTTTGAGTGAAGAACTATAATACTGTTATTTACCAACATAGTTTTTTGACAAAAATCAAGACTAACACCAAAAGATGTAAAGAAATCGTTTCCTAAAATCAAAGTTTTCTTCAAATCTTCAACTACGTAAAAATTAAACAAAATTTTTTCTTGCCCCAACCTAAAATAAATTGTTACTAACCCTTTAATTCAAAATTATCCCCAGTGACACCAACAACGTTTGAAAGAATTTCCGACCTTGTACCATAATTTTGAATATTTTTCTTATCAATTTTCTTGAACAAATTAAAATCGAGTACACTTATATCTGCCCCAGAGTCGACCAAGGCCTCGACATTTTTTAAAAGACCAATAGATATGTCACAAAATAAAATTCCAGTTTTCTTTAAACGTGGGTGTAAAATTTGATCTGATTCCGCTTTCTGCATTGAATCGACCTCCATTGGTTCTTCAGTAGTTTGACGTCTGCGCATCTGGAATGCCCGAGACGTGTGCTGTATTCCAGCCGCTTTTTTAATTGCCAGGTCAAAAGTGCTCGGAGTATAAATTATATATAGAAAAATGGCACTTTCTTTGTTTTTAGCTCTTTAAAATTCATCTTACGTTTTTATCCTAGATGTCTTTGATGCTACTTATGGTGTTATCAAAACAAATTATCACTTCTTGCCTCTTGCATTTTAGCTCACATTCTGATCGTCTGTCACAAATTTTAAGGAATATTTTGAATTTTATTAACAACATTACTCTGTATGTTTTATAATGTATCTGTTTTAAAGCAATAAAAGATTTATTGAAAAAAAAAGAAAAGAAAAAAAAAAAGAAAAGAAAAAAAAAAATTTTCAAGAGGAAAAAAAAAAAATTGATAAATAAATAAATAATATGATATATTGAGGTGTGGGGTAATCTCTTTCATTTTGTTTGGTAGAAATAGTGGTTGTGTTTTTGACAACATTTTCCGGGTAGCTTCCAATCTTATATGAGTAATAAGTTTTTGATTTAATTAACTCGAATCAACCATTAGATGTTGAAGGACAGTAGATATGTAGTAGGACATAAGAAATGATAAACGGCTTCATTTAGCTTTACGATATTTATTTTTTCTTGGCTTAGAGAGATTTACATTCGCAAACACGGGTTATACTTTTGAAGCACAAACCGTTTTATTCAGATATTACAGTTTGATAGCTACTTAATATCTCAGACCTAGCCATTGTCAAATTGTCACTTCCAGTTGTGTTGTTTCATGATTATCTTTCCAAATTTCAAGTAGGCTCATTAAAATCTCTGACAATCGCCCTTTTAGTATTTTAATGGAATTCTGCTGTCGCTCATGTCCGTCCGTCCACAATTGACATGTGAAGGCGATAGAGTAAAGGCAATAGTTTATGTCATGATTTTTATAACATGTGGTGTGTAGGTTTATATCCACTAGATCTTGGAAAATTTTAAGTTGACGATTCCACGTCCTACATATACTGAAAATGTATTGCGTATAAGTGGCATATTTTGGCGGTAATGCGACCCTTCACACATAGAGCCTAAACTGTCCCCCACAAGTCCTGTATGTTTCATTGCTTTGGTCAAACATTTACTGAACTCTCCCGGACTATATACTAAACCTTTCCAGAAAGAGTTTATTGATTTATATCCATCAAAATTTAAAAAAATATAAATAGAGAATTATCTATTTGAGTGCTTGAAAAATGAAATTTCCATACCTTCGCTCAAATCGATTAGGTATTAAGTATGTTTGCTAAAATCGTTTAATGAAATCAATATTAGGTTGTTAGTAATTTGATCGTTTTTAAATTAATATCGACTCAATGGTACTTCATCAAGTTTCTCTCTATCCCATACTTAAATGTAATTAAATTTTTTTAAATCACAAAACATTAGTATCATACAATAATATTACTGTAACATAAAAGAGCAAAAAATCTGAGAGAAAAGATGGGTGGAAATTGTTATAATCTCATCGAAAGTTAAATTTTATTTCTGATGCATTTTGTCACAGATACATTAATGACCAAATGGAGCTAACGTATCACTGAAATTGAAACTGTATCAAAACAAGTTACCTATTTGCGCGAAGAGATAATTTTTTATGTTCATATTTCAATTCAGTGGCGTAGAGGAAGTATGACGAATGTGGGTGTTTGGACACGAAGCTAATATATCTGAGGCCTTTGCTATTATAGTGGCTAGTTTTAGTGGTTTCGTAAGACTGAGTAATAATTGCTAAACATTTGCATGTTGAAAAAGAACACCATTTCTTTATTGTTTCGTTTCGTCATATGTAAATAAAAACATTCCAGCTTTTTATTGCAGCCCGCATAAAAAAAAACGTTCTTTTCAATTCGCGAATATCAGGCGTCAAATGACCTGTAGGAGTGGCGGAGGATTCAAGACACCGTAATTTCACTTGTTTTAAAAAGTAAATTTTAATAAAGGATTTTTTTTGAAAGCTAGATTTTAATGAAGGATTTTTTTAAAGTTTATGTCGCCTGGATGGTCATAAACAAACGAACTTTCATAAAATATTTAAAACACTATCTGGTGCCATAAAGAAATCTATTTAAAAGATTGTGTATAATTGACCAAATTATTCAAAAGAATATTTTTTATTGTCTGTATGTTTAGAATATTTCTAGGTCAGTAGATTTCGACTCAGTAAATGTTAACATTCAGAATTCAGATAAGAGTAATAACAATCATTCTGTCTACTATTTTCGCCCTTCCCATGTACTATGATATATTTAGCCACAGGAAAAATTATGCTTTCTCTATTCTTGTTTCAATTTGTCATTGCTTTTCTATTTTATTATATTAATTTGTCTAAGTTATTCTAAAACATTTAGGGTCAGTTCTTCTTTTTTATCATTACGAGACCTTTTTCATGGCAGGTCCATCTTCTCAATATTGTTTACGTAACTCAGTTAAGCCTATCAATTGACACTCTTCTTTAGCAATAAAACGTGGATTCGAACACTGTGCCAAAAACTTTATACTAACAGAAGTCTAACTTCCTAAAACTTAATCGCCCTTTTGAGACCTTGGGCTAGCTACGGTCCTGTTTTTTTTTTAGAGTCACCTTATTACAGTAAAACATCTTCTTTTCAGATTAAACCATAGTGATCAATAAATAGTTGAAGTGGCTCGACGAGAAAGAAATGTTTTGTCTGAGAGCTGTTAATGGTTAGTGTTCTGTGACGGAGGTTTTACACGCCAGCTTCAATTTTATAACAGCACATACTCAATGAATTATGTAATTCATTTACTTTATTCTGTAGATCCCAGGTGAATGTTTGTTATATATGTCAATATAATAGTGTTGCGTGTAAATAAGATTCGGGAAGAATTTGTGTTGCGTTGTGATAAACTTCAGCGAGATTCAACGATACGGTTCAAGAACAATCAGTTTTATGCTGATGAATACTTTTTGATAACGTTCGAGAAACTGAAGATAAAAAATGAAATTTAGTGTTACGATTAGAAAACTTTTATGAACATGTGTTACGTCTAAAAAGAAATACTCCCAGAGAGATAAGTATAACTTTTCGGAAGTATCTATGTTAGAGTAAGATAAAATTCGAGAAGAAATAGTGTTATGTGTTATAACGTCTGGAAAGAAGTGTTACTTCCAGATAATGCTCATATATTATATATAGCAGGTAACACTTAGAAGTAATCATAGATATGCTTTCATAACCTTGAAAATCAGATAATATTTAGATATAATCTGCACAAATCATGGTATACGGTTGTACTAAGTTAGAATCTGAATTCAGATAAACTACGGTACGTAGAGAACATTATATTGATTGTGACACAGTGGAAACTATCAGATTTCATTCTCTAGAAAAAAATCTTCTAGACTACTGCGATGGTAGAATATATGTTAAAACTCGTTTTCGTCAACATTATAATGACTAAAATATATTGTATCCTTCTTTGTACAGAACCGAATGTAATGAAATCGGTTAGAAATGGTGAAAAACTTGAAGGTTATTTGATAGAAGCGACTACAACCAGCCTGATGAATTGTGGTAAAGAATGTGTTTATCAAACGAATTGTTTATCGTTTAATTACAATACACAAACTGGAAGATGTGAATTAAATCGTAATGTTAATTCATCTTCATCTCCCTTAATCAGTTCTCCGGGATTTTTATATTCCGACAAATCTAATTGGATAAATGTTGTTACTGATCCCTGTCGAGATGTTACTTGTTTGGATAATGAGAAATGTGTTGTGAAGAATGATACGGGTGTTTGTATAAAATATGACTGTTATATTCCATCGGAAATGTTATATTCTGGTGAACCGCTTTATTCTGGAACGGTTACCGAATATGACGCAGTTTATTCTTGTTCGGGCCCTGGGGTAGTTCGAGAAGACGTGACATTGACCTGTGAACAGAATGGACATTGGGTAGGTGGACAGTGTAGAAAAATATCCTCCTGTTTACAAATTAAACAATGTGAGAAAAATTATACTGATGGAGAATTTTGGCTTTATCCATTAAAATATAATAATACAGAGAGGGTTAAAATCTATTGTGACGGTCTCAATACCACAACGCCAAAAGAATACGTTTCCTTGCCCAAGGGTAACGTGGTCGTTTACTCAAAATATATCATAGATAATACAAACATTGCACTCTGTAAACTGAAAGATTCAGATTCGTCTGCTTGGGGGCAATCGGAGTACTTTAAAGTCCGAGTGATGCCAGACACAATGATCATCGACCAAACCGACAAAGAGTTTGCCAAACTCATAGATGGAGTGCATCAAAATTATGGAATGGCTTCTGATTGTTCACTTTTGATTCCATCTTGTGGACGAGCCGTTACTGGCTATATGATGATAAATACAACCAATACTGGATTGATCATTGATGAATCTTTAGATTGGGTAACGTTTGGATGGACCCCTCATAAACTCTATTATAATAGATCAAGTTCATATATTCTAGAAGCTAAATGTGGAGGGTATTGTGGTGGATGTAAAAGCGATAGTGATTTGATGTTTGTCCTCGATGACGGTTTTGAATTGGAGAATGATGAAGCTATAGAGGTGTCTTGTTGATCTAAAAGTATGGGAATTAGACACATCGTGGATCTGAACACTTAACTCGGTCATTATTTCTTGCACGGTTCTCTATAGCATTGACCATAAAGGTTAAGATTTATTTTTTTGAGAAGGTGGCTTAAATATGGGCATTCCAATTTTTTGAATATGGCATGTGGACTAGCGTTTCTCGGTACTTATAATAATGTTAATAATGTCAATAATGATTGTTTTGGAAGTCTTTGCATTATGCGGCCTCTATTGCTTTTCTTTTAAAAGTCAGTATGCCAAGGTTCAGTCGATTATGGGCTGACCGATTTCAGTCATATTTACTAATGAGAATATATTAAGTAATTACTTGCATTTTAAAAGGATGTACAATAGATCAATGGTGGCTCAAGCCTATAGCGTCACGATTTTTCAGCTTAAGTAATTATTGTGAACATTTGCCATTTAATACTATTACAAACGTCTATTTCTAGCCGGCGAATTTGCAAATTCAGCATTGCTTGAAAGTCATATATCGTTACTAACAAAGACTAGTTTATGCTTAATCACGCATGCTGTTATCACAGGTTTATTGTAAATTGTCTTTTGTTATTCCACATAATGTTCACAAGGATTGGTATTGAATTCATTCAGCCAACTACACCAACCAATCCAACCGGAATTTAAAAATGACTTGGGGAAAAATGTGGAATTAAGTGGAATCCAGTCAGAAAAAGGCAATAGTTCAAGTTTCGTTAGGTTTTATGGGTGTTAATAAGTTGCTTGTCGGATTGTATGAATATTTTAATCAAAAACAACTATCTCTATTTCAGCCTCTGATAGATATTTTGACAGTTGTCGCCTAATGTAGCCTAGAGTAAACAAAATATTAGCCCTGTTTATGGGTATTTTTTACACCTCCGAAGGCGCCTAATTTTATGCATAATATATTACCCTGCCTTTACGTAGACTGTAAATTTGTGTTGGAAATCAATGTTACTTTCGTTTTGTTAGTAGCACTTGAACCTGTGACCCTTGAAGTTTTGATTGCACTTGCTGTCTTAAATGACAGACAAGAGATGAAAAAAAAAACACAGACGCGAAATAAAGGGATTAGGTGGATTATGATGGTAAAGCTGAACTGCGAAAATATCCATCTTTTCTAATATATCTGGGATTTAAGATTTAGAAAACCGGCACCTTCAGAGGTGTGGGAAATGACCACAAAACTGGATTCAGTTTTTCTGCCTCCACACTAGCCGACAACTGTCCAAAATCCTAAACAACGTCAATTTCGAGCTATTATTTATATTATTGGGCCAGTTAGTTCTGTTTGAAAGATTGATTTGAATACCAACCCTTTTTCTAAACTTTAAACATTGTAGTTGTTGACTATTTTACATGCTGATGATTATATACTGTTATGAGCAAAAAAACATGATACTCAAAGATAGGAGTGGAATAGAAACCGATATTGTCTTAAAACTTATTCTCGAGAGTATTCTTTTTATTTATTTGTGAGACAATGACGAAGTTTAATTATTAATATCATTCTTTGAAACAATGCTTACAAATGAAGGTAATAAACAAACAACGAAAATAGTGATGTTAAACCTGGATTTCAAGCTGTTAATATCTATAACAAATTGTTAGACTAAGTCATTGACAAATAAAGTTTTCTTCACAGTCTTCGTAATCGTCCCACAGTTCAAAATAAAGAAAATCTAAATTGACAACGCAATAACATTTTCACGCAACTATGAGCACTCATTAATTTGAATATTTCATCATGAAAAGTATCTTCTATACCTATGTTCAAAGTCCAGCCGTCCTATACGGATGGAACTATCACAAGTGGGATGTGAGTTTCATTGTATATGCAGTCATCTTCTTTATTACATACATGACTGTGTAATCCTACTACACTGATACACAGAAAATCAGATCAAACTACTTTTTAGTACAAAAAATATATACAACGGTAGTATTCTTCCTTTAACCACAAATGTATTCTTATCTCCATCCGATGAGCGTCCCTTTGACACTCGAGTATATTTATCGCTGTAAATAATGCACATAAAAACAACAAATTGGCATAACGCAGACACCATAATTTTGAGCGGTAGTGTCGCCAACATTGACTCACGTATTTTTTCAATAATGGCTTTTCTTATACTCCTGATATCTCTAATGAGATGAAATACTTGCATTTATCATGATATTTATTCCCGTGACAATGGGTCTAAATTTTCAAAGCCGCACGAGTAGAATCTCCAAACTAACCGATAATTTTAAAGCTTGGGGTTGCGGTATTTATAAGTTGTTATTATTTTGTTACAAATTGAAGTGATGTATTTCGATCATTAAAGATGAAGCATGAAATTTTGCAAATATTTGCCATATCTATGCATTTGCCATATCTATGCTGTTCTTCTCTACCTTCCCGAAATGCCGTCTGCTATCCACTTCAGTTTAAAACCTTATTCAGCACAATCTGTGACTACGATACTATTTATAGTAACTACCATGCCTCATTTGTTTCTGTGCCGAATCTTAGACTAGTCATCGAGAAAAATTAATCAAAGGTGTGACGAATTATTATGATCTCATTGTTTTAGTCACCCAATCTTGTAATAAGCTAAGTTTAATTTATTTTTTCAATTTTTTTTTATTATCAACACAAAACAAACAAAAGACAACATGACTGACTTTTTATATCATTTGCTGATGTCGCCGACTTTCAGTTTGGAATCGATTAGTAACATCCTTATCGTTCCAACGACCGATAATCGATATCGCCCACAATCGGAACATTACTGGGTTCGACCAATTTATGTCCAGTTATATATGTTGTAAACATATATTGTTTTCTTTCAGAAAAAGCGAAGGTTATTAATGTCTCACAGGAAAAACAAAGACGAAGTGTTTCATACATTATAAATGGGACCCAGAGGGGATTGTGTTTAAAGTGATACTACGTCTTAGAATGAACATAAAATTTAAGTTCTCGAAATGGTCAATATTAGTATATATTCATCAGTTGCTTACCTGGTGTCATAAAGTTACAACAGAATCCCTGTA
Organism: Lottia gigantea; assembly: GCF_000327385.1. NCBI lineage: Eukaryota > Metazoa > Mollusca > Gastropoda > Lottiidae > Lottia > Lottia gigantea. Next base: position 1,470,930 of record NW_008708986.1, read on the forward strand.
AAATCTGGAAAATTAGAAATTTCATAAAACTAAGTAATTATTAAAAAACGCTTAATCTTGATATTAAGCATATTTCAATAGTTAATTACAAATTATGGATAATTACTAAGTTTTTGGGATTAATCGGATTATATAAATATTCTGTTATGTTATTTATGACACCAGGTATATCTACTGGCTCTTATTCGGCAAGTTTAAAATTCTTCAATTTTATGTCCATTCTAAGACGTAGTATCACTTTCACAATATGGGTTATGTTGAAACTGTAAAGTCTATATCAGTCATTTTTCCATAAATGTCAGTAGACTTGTTTAATGAATATTACTTGTAATAAGTTGATTTCTTCATTACGACTATGAGATGAATATTCTAAAATATTCCATTAAAATGCGCACACTTAATGTACCATGTCATTACATATGGCAGGACAAAATTATTGCTTTTTGCTACAAGAAATCTGACTTTTTTTTATCTCAATTTTGATATATATGATTGTTATAAAATTCATGTCAAGAGGTACTAAATAAACAAAATAAAGCAACATCATAAACAGTACGCATATTCTATTTATAATATCAAACATCCGCTACGTTCTTCTCAGAAAGGTTTGTAGGTTGTGAAACACCATGATATTTGTGTTACTGTTGAATGTAGTTTGTTATACTTCGTTGTCTGTTATACTTCCTCACAAATAAATATATAGCTTGCCAGATAAAGTCATATACTTCTACGACAGCAAATAAGATAAAAAAAAAAACGTTAACAAAAATAGAAAAAAACACATATTGCTGTGTAATTTGGCGAAGATACAAAATTACTATTATATATTTATTTATATATCACAGGTATAACTATATAACTATCAGTAGCTTTTATAGTAGACCGAAACATCTGTCTATATTCCAGCTTCAATCAGCTACTTTACAGATATTGGCTGATGTAGAGACAGAAAAAATAGGCCCTGTTAAATGGATCTTCGCAGATGCAGGGGGTTTTAAACCTGTTTAGATACCTCAGATATGAAAAACCCAGATTTGAAAAGAAGAATAGTTTTGTAGTTCAGTCATACCATCATTTTCTTCCTACATCTTTTATGTCATGTCTCTGGTTCCATCAAAGTTTTTTTTTAACAAAAACTGATATCGCATCGGCCATTAAAAACTGCGTGCAAGAGTAACCAACAGGGTAGCAAGATGAATTAGAAAGTCAAAAGACAAACTATCACTGAATGGTAACTCTTTACACACATGTTTAGCAGTACCCCCACTCCCTCCCTGACACTGTATTCTCGCTGTTAGGTTGACTGAGAGGTAATGTTACTGACACTATATTCTCGCTGTTAGGTTGACTGAGAGGTAATGTTACTGACACTATATTCTTGCTGTTAGGTTGACTGGGAGGTAATGTTACTGACACTATATTCTCGCTGTTAGGTTGACTGAGTGTTAATGTTACTGAAACTGTATTACTAACTGTATTCTCGCACTTAGATTTACCGAGTGTTAAAGACAAACTAACACTGAATGGTAACTCTTTACACACATGTTTAGCAGTACAGATAATACCACCTTTTGGACCCCCACTCCCTCCCTGACACTGCATTCTCGCTGTTAGGTTGACTGAGAGGTAATGTTATTGACACTATATTCTTGCTGTTAGGTTGACTGAGAGGTAATGCTACTGACACTATATTCTCGCTGTTAGGTTGACTGAGAGGTAATGTTACTGACACTATATTCTCGCTGTTAGGTTGACTGGGAGGTAATGTTACTGACACTATATTCTCGCTGTTAGGTTGACTGAGTATTAATGTTACTGAAACTGTATTACTAACTGTATTCTCGCACTTAGATTTACCGAGTGTTAATGTTACTGATACTGTATTCTCACCGTTAGGTTGACTGGAAAGTAATGTTACTGAAACTGTATTCTCGCTGTAAGGTTTACTTAGTGTTAATGTACCTGACACTGCATTCTCGCCGTTAGATTATGAAGTAACTCATGTTATACGGTACTAAATGAACTGGTTATTAACAATAATCATCTATTACTATTATCAAATATCCGATACGTTTTTCTCACTTCTATTTATTAGATCATAAATCAATGCAATTCCAATATATTTGTGTAGTAGCAATATTTTATTCATGAACGTAATAACGCGATCATACTTATAAAGTTTCAGTACGGAGGAAGGCTTAGTAGTTATTTTTTGTCACGAATCTATATTCAGATAAGGCTATAGAAATGTACCGAATGTAACACAATAGAACCATCAATTAGTCAGCAAACACACTATCGCAATAAGAATTGAAAAGAAACATACCACATTTAATACAGCTACCACAAAAGGGATCGAAAGGAAAAAATACCACTTTTTATACAATAGAAAGCAAACATACTATATATAATACAAATTCTGCAATTAGCCTTGTGAACAATATAACAGTTTTTAACAGTTACCACAATGGTGGTCAAAATGTAACAAACCACATCTAATACAGCTACCACAATAAGATTGGTTAACAAACATTGACTACCACAATCAGAATTATCAGCAAATGCACTGAACTACATGCACTACGATGTGGTTGGGGCTGCAGAAGCGATAATTTTAGTATCTATAGGTGCCTAAATGATAATCCTTGTCTCTACGCTCTCAAAATGGACTCTTTCTTCAAAATAATTACATCTATATATTAATTTTATTGAAATGATATTTATAAAATGTACACTATAAATAAAGAACGTATCCTGGAACATTTAAAGTAATAATGATGACGCTGATCAAGTTACAAGTTTTGCATCTTTAGCCATACTATAAAACACACTGTCATTATCTTCTATTAAACTCTGTGGTGAATCAAATTCTATAATCTCGCCGTTATCTAACACCAAAATTCTGAAATGAATCATTAAATATATGTTATAAATACAGTCTAGATTATCCGTGAGCATCTCCACAATATCAAGCTATTACGAACTCCTCATTGACATTTTTTTTAAATTATGGAATGCAGCGATTTGATTGGCCCGTAAGCCGGCTAATACAGCCACTCAGAGCTCTCGATAGAAAGCCTGTATAGACATTTTATGGCTTATTGTTCACAATCTTTCTGTTGAGAGCTCTGATTGTTTGTATTCGATAACACACAATCCAATCAAATCGTCGCGTTTACAACTTTCGTGATACAAGGAAGGTGACTATTGCACTCAAGGTATAGACGCAACTTGACATTGTGAAGTGTGATGATGATCTCTGAATTATTCAATTTTATTTCAATAAGCTCTAGATATTTCACTTAATAGTTTTCTGTGAGTTACTTCGGTGTTTTCAGGGTCAAGGACTTCATTTATGATGGTTTTTAATCCCTATGAACAGGTCATTATCGTGAAAATTGAACTAAATTGAAAATGGCCGCCATACTTGATATTCCGAATACTATTTTTGTCATAACATTGCTTCTAGTGCACCAATAGACATAATCTTCAAGTGTTACTTAAATCGTAACACATAATTTTTATCCAAAAAATGTTTTCACAAATTCTGGTGTATGTCAGTATTGGTGTCAAAAATAAAAAGTTAGTAATTATGACAAACAGTCAAACAACATCTCTTACCACCAGTCCAACAACATCTCCATCTCGGCCCAACAACATCGACGACACCAGTCCAACAACATCATCGATTGATGATCTGGTAAAAGTGGACTGTTTGTAGGAAATGTTGTTGGATTGTTTATTTTTATGCGATGTTTAAGGACTTGTAGTGGGGGAAGTTGTTTGATTTATTAGTAGGAAATGGTGTAGATTTGGTAGTGGTTGTTCGACTGATAGTAGGGGATTTGAAAGACTGGTCGTGGGGGATGTTTTTGAACCGGAAGTAGGGGGTGTTCAAAGATGGGTTTCCTTATACTTTTAGTGTCAAATTAGGTAAACTATTTGATTAATTGGTGTTTCTAATGAATTATCCTGTATTCTTAATCATATCATTATGTTCTTATTGCATATAATTAAGAGTTTTATAAATGTTCATGTAGGTACAGTCTGGATAATAAAAAACTTTTTGCCCCTGCTTGATTGGTCACTCATTGAAATTCTGCTGGTAATTCTCTTTTAATTTAGTTAATTATGAATTGATTATGGACATGTGAAACAAACTGGTACTTTTCCAAGTCATTAGAACACCTCTATTTTCTATTCATGAATATAAGTATTCGCATTTTCATTAATGAAAATAGAGTAGAAGGAATTGTAGTACTTGTAATAGATGTTTTTCGACTAGTTTTGGGGGATGATTCAGAATTGGGTGTAGGGAGTGTCATTGGACTAGTATTACAAAAGATTATTAGACTAGTAGAAGCGGAGGTTGTTGGACTGTTTGTTATAAGTACTAATATTTCCAGTTCAAGTAATAACAAACTTTACCAACATCAGAATTTGTGAAACAATTATTTTGATAAACGCAACAATGATTAAAGTTATACGGGACTTCTAACGATTCTTACTGAGTATTGTATATCTTATTTTGATACAATTTAAATTTCGCGATAATAACCTCTCTACAGGGGATAAAAACCATCATAGTTCCTTGACCCTGAAAACATGTCAAAATTATGTCTGTTGGTGCCATAGAAGCACAGTTATGACAGATATAGTACTCAGCATATCGAAGTGCCAAAGTGGCACCCGGTGGAAATGTGTTCAGAAGCGTTATCTGAAGTAGAAAAACAATAAAGCATTGTATATACTCCAAAACATACTTTCATCAAAATCAGGTGTCCAGACTATTTTGCGAAATTCTATTAAAAGTATTTGTACCATTTGTTACAGTGGGCTCAATAGGTGTGCATGAATTATTAATCAACAACGTCATGGGTCAATTGGAAATATTTTACTATGATAAAGAAATATGATGTACGTCTTTTAATCAGATTGAAATAATGTAGTCTGAAATAAATTATTTAATATAAAGCACTCTGTTTGGATGTATATCAACTCACACGTCACACACTGTTTAATATTTCATTTTCTAATTTGTACGTCGGATGTTTGATTAGTTAAGGGAGTTAGTTAAAGTTATTATCAATGCCATGGTCATGATTTATGAACAACATTCGAATCAGTTGGAGGAGGAAGGAAGGTGGTTCTACCCACCTCGCAAATCAAAGAACTGAGAATGGTCAGGCTTTATTCCCCAACACTAAACTGTTTGACCAAGCCTCCTCAGCTCCATAATAATGATCCATAGAAACATCACAGATTCTGTACACGTCATTGTACTTGATACAATAATATTGACATTCCTATTCCCGAATGATATAAACGAAATCATTAGATCAATTTTATTCAAAAACACTCCGAACTTTAGACATACCGAAATGTAATAAAACTGCTATGATGAGAACATTTCAATATACAGCTTCTTTACTTTGGAATTCATTACCACAAACTGTAAAACATAATCCTTCTTTATATACATTTAAACAAGAACTGAAGAAGTTTGTTCTTACAGACAATACTGATTAATTGATTCCATAGCATTTATAACTAGTCCTTTTGTTTTTCTTACCATTTCATTTTACTTAAAAAACTTATACCATCATATATATCATATAAGAAACACAGTGTTTACATTTTTATATTTTTCACCACATCCGTGATGCATTGTAAATGTATATATGTTTTATGAAAGTTTCTGTATTTTTATTATATACTTAGTATATAATTCGCAGTTTCGTTGGGAAACATAGTGGTTACATTTTCATATTTCTTTCCTCATTCATTTTACATTGTTAATGTTTATATGTTTTATGTTATTTTCTGTGATTTTATTTTTTCTGTAATCTTGTATATAATTTGTAGTTTAGTGGGACCTATTGAAAATTAGACTTCTGTCTAAATGGGTTGCCAAATAAAGTTATTATAAGTTCTAATTATTATTATTGATAAAAATTGTGGATTGCTACCTACAATCAAAATACACACTGGGGTGTTTTGCATTCTTTTGTAGGTTATTCTTCCCATTCTCAGATCTGACGGCAATTTTATTCACTCAAGTTTGGTTGAACATTATGACACCATAATGTCAATTTCATTTACTGAGAAATAAAATATCACTGTCAATGGAAAAGAGATAATAGAACATAATGAATACATAATATAGACTTACTTGTCATAATCTAGAACAGTATTTAATCTATGTGCTATAGATAATACAGTAGAATCTTTAAATTCAGATCTTATCGTCTTCTGTATCAAATCATCAGTTTCCATGTCCACAGCAGCAGTAGCTTCATCTAGCACGAGAATTTTAGTTTTCCTCAATAAACTCCTGGCTAAACATAATAACTGTCTTTGACCAACACTGAAATTAATTTTATTCATTTGTCGATTTCAGTTAAGCATTGTGGTGTTTAATGGTAAAATATTATCAATTCATGGCAACAGATAATCCAAAACTTGCCTCCTTTAGATATATTTTCGACAAGGGTTTGTTTGAAAGGTTGGTAAGAGTAAGCATATTTGGGACCAGGTAATAAGGTACATGTTACAAACTTACCTAAGATTATTACCTCCTTCATCACATTCAAAGTTGAGTCCTTCTGGTAATCCAGATACAAATGTTTTCAAATGAGCATGTTCTAACGCCGTCCATAATTCTTCATCACTGTGTTCTTCAAATGGATCCAGATTCATCCTCAAACTACCAGTGAACAGTATAGGATCCTGGAAATGAATATCAACAGTCAACCCAGGTCACAGGTTTGACGATAGTAAAAGACGGGATCCCTTATTTTCATTTATGAAAATGAAAATGCTAATACTTATATAAATAGAAACTAGAGGTGTTCTAATAACTCGGAAAAATACCAGTTTGTCTCATATGTCTATAATGAATTCATAATTAGCAAAATTAGACGAGAATTACCAGGAGAATTCCAATGAGTGACCGATCAAGAAATGTCAAGAAGTCTTTTTTTTGTTTATCCAGATTGTCCATACATGGACATTTATGATTAATTAAAAGTCTTAATATATGCAATAAGAACATAATGATATGATTAAGAAAACATGATAATTCATTAGAAACACCAATTAATCAAATAGTTTGCTTTATTTGACACTGAAAAATAAGGAAACCCACCTTTAAGAGGAAAAGAGCATTTTTGGATCGAGGTCAATAGTGAAGAACATGTGCATTCAATTAACGAGAATAGCTAGAACAGAGAGGTTGTTCTTCGGCCAAATGATGGATTTTTCATATTCCAGGATGTTGTTTGGTTGTTAGATGACAAGTTAACTTTCATTTCAGCGGATGTTTATATCGCATACTAAGGAGTTGTTGTTAGTCAAGGTAATTGGTAATGGCATCGGTTGAATTTGATGATTCTGTTGTGTGGTCTGGTGTGTACGCCGAGCCTACATATAGTCTACCAACTTCAGGACCATAGTAATGTGTATCGTAAGCGACACGTCCGCTATTTGGTATTATATTATAATTCTGAGAGGTCTTCGATGGCAGGTTACACTCATAACTGTATTCTACTACGTTAAAATATACTCACTTGAGGAAGAATAGTGAGATTAGTTCTAAGATCATGTAGCCCTAACTTGGCTATATCAGCTCCATCAATAGTTATACTTCCACCAGCAGATTCTATGATGCGGAATATAGCCATGGATAATGATGATTTACCAGCCCCAGTTCTACCAACTATACCAATCTAAAGTGTATAACAATAATAGTAAAATAACCCTATATTATATGAAAAAATTGCAACGCCAGTAATATTGGATCACATATTTTCATACAGTGACCGAAACTATAGAATTGAGGAATCAAAGAATTCCTAAAACATCATCAATTATTCTTTAAAACTTCGAAGTTTCGGTCTGTGGTATAAAAATCCATATTCTATTATTCAGGCAATTATTTCACTCCGATTGATGTGAATAGAAGGCTGTTCTGGTTTTGTATTCTAGTATGTAGAGTTGAAGTAGTAAATTCATTTGGCTATTCGGGAGATCAAAGATTTCAGCTTGAGAATCTGAAAACCCGCACATCAAGTATCAATACAATTTTTCATTACCTTTTCACCACTCTTAAAATTAACTGTTAAACCTTTTAATACCAGTGGTAAATCATGCCTATATTTGGTTAGTAAATTGGTTATTTCTATCTCACCGCTATCAGGCCATGTATCTTTTGGCTTAGTATCCTGAATATACCAGTCGGCCTGAAATTTCAAGTTTGAAATTTATGAGTATTTCACCTTTGCGAACTGCAAAGTGTTTTCTTTAAAAAAAGTTTTTTTTTAGATTTAAAATGCGTATCGGAGAAAGATTGAGACCTTACTATTTTTATTTCACAAGCAATTGCCTAGTTCATATATCTTGTAAGTGCAGACAGGCCCGAAGCTGCAGGGGGACAATGAATGTTCCAACGACCAGAGACTGGGGGTACAAATGGGGGATAGACTGACTCAATGGGGGGAAAACTGCTGAGGCTGAATTCAAATTTTAGCTTCTCTGCGGTGGAGTCATAATCGCAAGCCTCTCATAGAGCGTCTAAGAGGGTTCTCTCACGAAGATTTTAGAAAATAAGAATAGATTTTGTGCATTCCGACTGGAGAAAAAAGGTAGACATTTAGATTTGTTGAAAATAAAGCGTCGAGTGTACGGTGGAAACTGAAGCTAATGTCCCAAAGTCCCAAGAGTAGACTTGTATTCCGTCAGAAAAGTCATTACGACATTCTCAACAGTTGAAAAGGTTTCTTGCTTTTTAATGTACAGATATTTATTATATTAATGGTAATGATGCAAAATTGTGCACCAACCTCTTGTTCTTTTTCTGAATACTCCACAATTCTCTCTACGGACACGACGTTAACTTCCAGTTGTGATGAAACACTGACCATCTGGTTGAGCATAGCTGTTACCTGAAACCACGCAACGATATTATATGGATATGAGCGTCTAAATACTTAGCTTTAGCTTCATAATAGACTACTATATACTCAGTAAAAGTATTCTTCGTATGACGCAAATATTCTAATTCAGCATCCACAGGCCGGGAAAGACTGGTGATGTTGTCCCTGGGGTACTTAAATCACCACCATATAGGTATCGCCCACAGCACGTCTGTAAACAATAAGCCATAATTTTACTAGTCTGTCTGTAGGAGTGGCCGATTGGCTGGTTGGCTACCATACTCTCCAATCAAATTGCAAATTGGTGGTATGGTCCTTTGTATTTGCGTTTTCTCCAACAGCTTACCTGCAAAGCATATGTTATTGATAACCCTGCGTCACTTCCTGTCACACCAGGCATAAATACTGCTAATAAAGAGGCGGATAATACTGTAATGTTACCAATAACCTCAAGTCGCATACGCAGCCATCTAAAATAATAAAAAAATCATTAGGTTTACTCGTAGGTTATGTTGAGACACAGGAAACTCGATCACACTATATAATTTTCTATCAAGGTAGGCTTACGAATACACATATAAGAACGAATAAAATAATATATACTCATACTCTAGGAAAGCAATATGGAAAAGTACTATTAAGGTGGCTCAACAAGTTTCCTTTAATAGCTTTGGGAAACGTTTATTTGTAAAATAGTTTTTAAAACGTTATTGAATGTTTGTTTGCCTGACGAACCAGATGAGATTGTTCTATAACCTTACCTGCTGATAACAGAGGAAGCAAAATGAAGAGCATTATTCCTATCCATCTTATCCTGGGATTGTTCCCTAAATTTATCTACCACTGAATATGCTCTAATAGAACTGGCTCCAGTTATAGTTTCAGTGAAATGGGAATACAGGGGTGATCTGGCTTTTGATTCATTCCTCCATAGCTGTCGAGATGTAGGAATATAAAACCTCTGTAAATTAAACATACATGCTTCAGCTTGTTAAAATTCAAACAGAAGGAGCTTCAGAAAATACCATGTTGTTATACTCGATTTTAATTTAAATGTTTAGGCTTATTACTAATCCATTATCCTCTGTCCTCTAATGGCAACTACGATATAGACATTTACTGCAATACCACATCAACGGTATTTGACGTTCACCCTCATAGTTTCCTGATTGGGATTTTAATGACAATGGCGTGTTTGTCTTGTAACTCCAACAAAGAATTCGATAACTGTGTTAGAGTTTTATTAGCCTAAGAATTAAAGTTGGTGTTACCTGTATAAAATAATATACTATAAATATCGGAACAGCTGGTGCCAGAAACCAAGGAGTACTGAGCGTAATGACCACAATTATGCTCAACACAATAAACAAACTATGCATAAACAGACGGAATATCTGATTTAAACCAGTGTCCAAAATGTCCACATCTTTTGAAAAGCGATTCATGATTCGTCCACTTGGTGTTGTGTCAAAAAAGTTCATTGGTTGGCGGAGGATGTTTCCTAATAAATAGGCGAACATGATTCCAGATACTTTGACCATGTTATAGAATAGCACAGCTATATAACCGAGAGATGCTAGAGCTGAAAATATATTCATACAACAGTACTAGACAATTGCTGCGAATTGCTAATTTCAACGGAAGATCCGCTGGTACCATTTCACGGTAATTCCAGAGGATAGTTCATCATAGTACAAAAAGTACAAAAATTATGAGTTTTTTTGCATTTCGTACAAGACATTTTATAAATTTTAGTCGGCATAGTTTCGCAGATTTGAAACATACCAGTTCACAAACTGCACTGAAACTCAGGATCTTGGCCTTTCTCATCGTAAATATCCCAATATCAGTGTATTCTGTGTGAAATACTAAAATATATTTACCTTGAACAACCGCAAATACAGAGAATATTCCTAGATAATAAAAAGAATTGAAAGTGACGTTTCGACCATGTTCCACCAAGGATAGATTACCCTGTTGGTTGGACTCGGTCCATATACCTAACCAAATATTACTACCAACAGCTGAGCATTGAGCTAGTAAAAATAACATCAGGGTCACAAGGGATATCCGGATACCAAAGTGACGAAGATAACTCTTGATCACTTTAAAACGTATCTGAAGCAGAAATAAGAAATAAAAAGAATGAATGTAACTATTACTATCAAAATCAGTAGCAGATATGAAGAGAGCCCTACAATTTAAAAAAGGGTACTTTTTGTGTCCAAGGTCTGAGATCTAACGATTTGATTGAAGGGGTTCGTATTCGCCAAATCTTGATAAAAATCAATAAAAAAACATGCTGAGTTTCATGCTTTGCGATCTTCAGACAACTGATATATATATATATATATATATCTATGGATGCAAACTTAAAATAGCCCACCTTTCCCTCTTCGATAAACTCCTCTTCCACTAGCTCTCCTAAATTATGTATACTGGTTATACTTCCTATATTCTCTTCTTGTTGAGGCATACCTTCCATCTCTACCAGGTTGTCCACACTGATTTAGTACAAATAATAGAATTTCAAAAATATAATTTTTCTGCTAAGCTTTTGTAACATGCTGCCCAGAGCAGTACTAAATGGGGGAATATTAAAGAGCTCTTTAATTCTCGTACTCTTTTCAATTTGTTATCATCAATTGCTATAGTCGAGCCCCGAATGACTATATCCTATTTCAGTGTCAATCTTGTACTGGGGGACATCAGAGTTGGCGATAAAAACGTGCATATCGGACCTGTTTTTGGGACAGTCATATGATTCTTCGGGTTATTGAAAGGACAATGAAGCTCCATTTAATAAACACAGCTGGTAAATTGGCATTATTTAAGAATGAAAATGAAAGCATACAGCTATATTATTAATTTGCTTACCTATTGGCATCCACAATTGAATCACTATCGGTATTTTGACAGGAAACCGACGAGGTTGTAGAATTCATGCGTAATAGCGACATGGTTTTGAGAGGATCGACTGGAGCTACAACAGACAATAGTAAATTGTGATCATTATATTGAATAACAGGTCAGTTTGTTCCCGTTTCTAGCGAAGGGTACATGAGATACATTCTCGACATTTCAGCAGTGTATCATCGTAACAGAGTGAGTCAGATTTCGATGCCTATATTCCATTTTACAAGCTATTTCATATTACATTATGATTCTGCATAACAGCTTATTTGCCCCTGTCATGTTAAGCTAACATCGGTTCTCGGTTTGATTTGAAAGCCCAAATGTCTATCAGTAGATGTCTATCAGGGTCTTGAAAATGTTAATATTCCATCACATACCTTCCTTGTCTTCACTTATCGTATAGGTCTTCACAAACTGTGCAAATGGTCCACTGTGATTCAGCAATTCTTCATAAGAACCAACTTCAGTTATCTGTCCTTGGTCGAGGACTATTATACGATCAACCAACGGTAACCAGTGGACACCATGGGTAACTAGAATCCTAGTCTGACGAAAAAAAATGGAATAATAAAGGATAAGAAAATATTATAGCTCAATATCTTGAGGACAACCGCCTAACAAACTAAACATACGGTTGTTCCATATCTTGAGAACAATCATCCAAAAACAAAAATGCCATAAAAGTTTTCTGATTTGTATACCATGTAATGCAACTTACCTTGTTTTTGAGTATACTTTGTTTACCAATGACATGTTTAAAGATATGTTTACCAACATGTGTATCTACAGCACTCAGTGGATCATCCAATAAATAAATATCTTTATTACTGTAAACAGATCTTGATAAACTGACTCTTTGTTTTTGGCCACCGCTTAAATTAATACCCTAAAAAATACAATACATGTATTTTCAATGTTGTAATGGTTTGATCAATCTGAAAGAATATCTGACGCTGACTATCAATTCATATCAGTCTTTGGGACAGTGCTTTAGAAATGAGATAGAAAGTTTTTTGTTTTTAATTACACCAATGAACAACTTAAAGAACAACCGGTTAAAATTGAAATTGTATAATAAAACCAAAACTATCTCATCTGATTTACTATTCACTATTTATAATAATACGTCAAAGTGGGTAAATCGACTTTGGCGTAAAATAGTGCGTCTTATACACACAACTATACGGTATTTGATTAGTGTATTTTAAACTTACTCTTTCGCCAATTTCTATTGATTCACCTCCTGGAAGAACTTTCAGATCTGAGTCTAAAGCGCAATCTTTTAAAATCTGCCAATAATCTTTGGTTACTTCCCCATCAAATAATATATTTTTACGTAGAGATAAGTTCTGTATCCAAGCTTGTTGTGGCACATAAGCTATCGATCCCTATGAATTACAAAACCAAATCCATCGCTGTAACTAAGGCTTTTTTTCTTTGAGGCAAAATGTTTTTCGGAGAGTGGTCTGGTGGTTGTTACCTCAAACGGTAACAACCCTTGCCGTAGATATCAAATGCTAACTAACTGTAGTTGTATGGACGACGACGACGTTAATCCTTTTTTACACATATTACTTCAGTGCTTATTGAATATGAATCTGACCCATGGATTTCGTAGTTTCTCCTTACCTTGACATTGACCTGTCCTTGTAATTTATCCATTTCTCCTAAAATCGCTGATAATAATGATGATTTTCCTGCTCCAACACCACCTACAACAGCTAGCAGTTCTCCTTCTTTGACTTTCATATTGATACTAGAATTACAACACGGTCATATCATGTTGTATCATGGAAAAGAGGTGTCGCTGGGCCTGAAACTGGTATGGAGAATGAGGGAGGGGGATGAGGGTCCACAGTTTGTGTAACCATTATTGGGGGTTGTTTACAGTATGCAAAAAGAAAACTTAACTGCTTATAAAGATTCCCGGGAAGCTTCCACAAGCACCTTTGATTTCGGATGGATGGGAAATAAGAATAAAACAAACGGAAGCTGAATACTGACACACCAAAAAGCTTGTATTGATGTTAATGAAACTTACTTTTTCAAAGATGGAGGCATATCTCTATCCCATGTGAAGGTCCCTTCTGTAATTTCTACTGCGTTTTCTATAAACAAAAGCAGAAAATTTCTATTTTGGATTTATAACATGACGTAGAGTATTGGAAAGATAGCCTGTGAATACTGTGCAGTTATCTATACACTCAACATTCTTTTTTTCTGTAGCAAATCTTAACGATAGATACAAGATAAATATTATCTAGATTGGATACCTGTGTTTTGATTATGTCCACAATTCTTCTCATCTAAGTCACTTCCAGATAAATATTTACCTAATCTTCCTAACGATACTTGTGCCTACAGGAAAGAAATATTGAGAAATTATAAGAGAGAATTAAACACACAAAATAAAACCTGACAATGAGAGTGGCGTACGAAAATAATGTTGAAATAGCAAAGGAGTTGTTGCTAAAAAGGTTAGAAAGTTATAAATTAAATTTAATCATAAATCATGCTCAAGAAGTGGCAGCCAAGATAGCTAATCGGGCTGAATAGTATCAGCACAATCGGGCTAAAAGAGTATCAGCAAATTCAGTCAAAGAATATCAGCAAAATCAGGCTAAAAGGGTATCAGCAAATTCAGGCAAAAAGAGTATCAGTACAATCGGTCTAAAAGAGTATCACCACAATCAGGTTAAAATAGTATCAGCACAATCGGGCTAAAAGAGTATCAGCGAATTCAGGCAAAAAGAGTATCAGCAAAATCGGGTTAAAAGAGTATCAACAAATTCAGGCTAAAAGAGTATCATCAAAATCGGGCCACAATATTATCAGCAAATTCAGGCTAATTGAATATCGGCACAATCGGGATAAAAGAGTATCAGCAAAATTGTGGTAAAATAGCATCAGTACAATCGGGCTAAAAAAGAACCAGCATATTCAGGGATTTATTAAAGTGAGATTAAGGTACAAGTTACTTACATTAATTAGTGCAGATATGCACATTGGTAAATGATTTATTGGTATTCGTAATATATTAAATAATGATAAAGCTACAAACGCTGTTTCCGCGTCCAGATGCTGATTCTCAGACATTAATATAAACATGGCAAAAGTTGCTAAAGTAACCTGCAAGTATACATTAAAACAAATTGCTCACAATAAGAGAATTAAATTGAGGATTGTGTCCACTGTCCTGTACCTGTTTTTAGAGCCGAATCAATTAAGTTACCATTTTGCAAATGTTATTTAAGTCTGGGGTGGGCGGAGTTGAGGGGGTGGGGGTGGGGGGGGACTGGTCTTTATTCCGACTATCTACCTAGAAATATGAATAATCTATATCATCTCAATGTCGTTGTGTGAAAAAAATAATATTTTAGAGTGCGACGAAATGATACAGAGAGTATCTGCTGAAAACTTGGTCCTGGTAATCATCCTACTACTTTGGTAATCATCCTCGAAGAGATCTATGTTGTTAACAAATGACAATCTTATTTAAATTCTCAATGAACAGGGAGTGGATTTTTTTTTCCAAAAATTTAATAAGTAAATGTGGCTTAATCAATATCGCACTGAGATGGTTTTATTTCATGACATAAGACAATGGAATTTCTGAATGTATGTACTCAGTATCGCTCATTCAAAGTTGAAGAAAATAGAGGATGTTTTTGTTTATTTTGCCTCTGAAGATGTTCTTTAACAGTGTTTTGTTGCCTCGATGAATAGACATGGAAACTTGGGACATTTCGTACGAACTTATCGCCCTCAATTACACACTTAATAAGTGTTAAGGCCGATCATACACTTCAAACGTTGCCAAGAAACAAATGGGCAAACTCTTGCTTTTAAGGAGTGTTTGCGAAGAAACTATAGTTTTTAACTATAAAAGCTTTAATTATCATGGTTAAGAGATAAAGATACTAGAAGATAAAAGTGTATTCGTATCATTCATCAGAATTACAATTAAACAATTAACAATTAATATAAACGAACTGTATTGGAGTAACAATATCGATATTTTTACTATTTTACTGGAAGTTGAAACACAGACAAATTTTGGGCTTTGGGTCAGGATTACCTCCACTGATTACAGGAATTAAAAAAGTTGGTTTCAAATATTACCTAGCTTAGATTGAGAATATTTATTCATATAGGCATAGGAAGCATATTTTTAGTTGACGCAGGATCACAAATTGTCTCAGTTCGGTGTGACGGGGGTATAATTTGGTGATAATTCTAAACTTTTTCACAGATTTACAGCATTTCAGCTGTAAAGGCTGAGCTGAAATTTTAGACCGTAGCTCATACCCATTTTACAAACTACAAGCCGGATTCTAAACCTTGGTTTTCGTATCACTCTCGTTCCAGCAATGACAACATTTAAAGATAGCTTGCCAGGCAAGGTAATATACGCCCACTGGCAGCTTTGATTTTGAATAAAAAAATATTTGGCAGTACAGTAACAATCACCAGTATGAAATATCCAACCTTCTGTCATACACTTCTTTTGAACTCTTTAGGGCGATACTGAATAATATTGAATATTGCCCTAGTTCTGGAAAACGTGTCCAATCTTTAGCTCGTGAAAACACTAGAAGGCAAATATTCAATCTTCAGCGCAGTACTGAATAATAAAACCAAGTTTTGTCAAAATCCAACAAGAATCATGCTTTTTATTGTTGAAGAGCTAAAAATATAACAAGTTTTCAAGAGCAAGGGCAATAACTCATACGAAATATTTTTCAATTTCTCTGATTTTTATTAGGGTATATCCTTGGGTGATAACAAACACTCGTGCCAAGTTTCGTCAAAATCCGTCAAAGATTGTCCCTTCTAGAGTGTTTACAAGCTAAAAATTGAACGTGTTTTTTAAGAACAAGGGCAATAACTCATACTAAATATTTTTCGATTCTTCTGATTTTTAATAGGGTTCATCCTTTCGTGATTACGAACACTCACACAAAGTTTCGTCAAAATCCGTCAAGAATTGTGCCTTCTAGAGTGTTTACAACCTAAAAATTGAACGCGTTTTCAAAGATAGCTTGCCAGGCAAGGTAATATACGCCCACTTACAGCTTTGATTTTGAACATACATATTTAGCAATACAGTAACAATCACCAGTATGAAATATTCAACCTTCAGTCATACACTTCTTTCGAACTCTTTAGGGCGATACTGAATAATATTGAGTTTGAATTATTGCCCTAGTTCTGGAAAACGTGTCCAATCTTTAGCTCGTGAAAACTCTAGAAGACAAATATTCAATCTTCAGCGCGGTAATGAATAATAAAACCAAGTTTTGTCAAAATTCGGCAAGAATCATGCCTTCTAGAGTTTTTATGAGCTACAAATTGAACGAGTTTTCAAGATCAAGGACAATAACTCATACTAAATATTTTTTCGATTTTTCTCATTTTCAATAGGCTTTATCCATGGGTGATAAAAAACACTCAAGCCAAATTTCGTTAAAATCCGTCAAAAATTGTGCCTTCTAGATTGTTTACAAGCTAATCATTGAACGAGTTTTCAAGAGCAATAACTCATACTCAATATTTTTAGATTCTTCCGATTTTCAATAGGGTTTATCCTTAGGTGATAACCAACACTCAAGCCAAATCCGTCAAGAAGTGTCCCTTCTAGAGTGTTTACAAGCTAAAATTTGAAATTTATCCTTGGGCGATTACGAACACTCATACCAAGTTTCATCAAAATCCGTCATGAATTGCACCTTCTAAAGTGTTTACAAGCGTTTCAAGAACAAGGGCAATAACTCATAGTAAATATTTTTCGATTCGTCTGATTTTCAATAGGGTTCATTTGTGGGTGATTACAAACAACCATACCAAGTTTCGTCGAAATCAGTCAAGAATTGTGCCTTGTAAAGTTTTTACGAGCAATTGTGGACGGACGGACGGACGGACCGACAGAAAGAGGTGACGGCAATATACGCCCCCCATTTCATGTGGGTGTATAAAAAGTGCCTAGATAAATACCCTGATGTCTTACAATGGTCGATTCATAATCTGTACTATAATTCTTACACAAAATATTTAAATTTGAGGAGTATGTTTATAAGGTAAGGATGATTTGTGTCCAATATGATGATGATTCGAAATGTTTTGCTTCGAGTGCTGACACTATCATCACTATCATCACGAACTTCGTCTTATATCTTGACTACAATGGCCACTGTTCATGTATCGCGGAATGCAACGATTTGATTGACTGCATTTAGCTAGCGCTCAACCCAATCAAATCGCAGCATTTACAAACTTTAGGTGATCCAAGAAATGTGGCTATTACAGTCAAAGTATAAGACGAGTTGGAGTTATCTGCTAATACATTGTGTGACCATCTTTCTTACTTCTATGGTCAATTTCGGTTCTGATGGAAATGTACATTGATGGATGAATGTATATATCTGTGATCTTTCCTTTGTATGTTCCTGGATTCTTATTCTGTTTTTTAATTGAAAAGAAGGTTTTACTCTTATTTTCATGGAAGTGATCCATTCGATTTTTGCGATCCCAAATACTTACCAAAACTGGAACACCAATCCAACAAAATATAGTTGTAGCTGCGAGAAAGGCATTTTTGGTAAGTAGTCTTATTTCTTTTTGTCTGATTTTCATAATTTTGCCCTCAAATGACTCTTCCCATGCAAATAATTTCAAAACCTGAAATCAAAACGATTGTCAAATTTTTATATCTTGTCAGGTTACTATCACTGCGCATTTAAATTCCAGGGCATTTTTTTAATTGAACCAGAGCAGACTATAGCAATCAGTAGCAATGGCGATGGCTAAAGGACACTTAGACTGGGCAAAGATGATATCATTTTTTGTATAAAATAATGCAAACAGCAATTTCCTCTTCGCATTGTCTTGGTAGTATGTATTATTGGCTATGTCCGGAATAGGTGAGCATCCACAACTGTGTCGCTTTAAATGAGTCTCTGGATGAAGATTACAAATCGACGAAAACGGTTTTACCTTAATACCATTGAGAACTTCATTAGTAATTTTGAGTCTGGAATCCTTGATGGTCAATAGTTCGGAATGTATTTTCTTGGTGGCTGTGGACAGAACGGAATTAAGTGGTATGACCATTAGAATTACACCCAAACCAGCTACAAAGCTTACTCCCAGAGTTTGGTACAAAAGATATAGGGCTATGCAAATTTGCAGAGGGCAAGACCATATCATCCATAAAAACGTCACGATTTCTGAAAGTTTTTTACAATCGCCTGACACAAGATTGACTATTGCTCCAACTGTAAACATTTTTCTGGCATCACTGTTCATGGTTAAGGACTGGAATGAAAAAAATAAGTTTTTTAATTCAAAATGTTTAATATAGATCTAATATTCCTTTAATTACCCTACATCGTTTTTGGTTCCTGCTATTTCTAGAACACACATCACTATCGCATAAACAGTACGGAAGCTCATGGGAGAGAATTCTGAATGGAATTGAACACAAATCCCAGGATTTATCATTCTCAATAGCAGAATATTCAGAGTAATTATTCTCCTATTCCCCTAACATGGGTTATAATCAATATTGATTGGCATATAATACGAATTGGAATGGGGTCCAAAAACATAAGTGAAATATTTAACATGTAAATAACATTATATAATGTACAATCAAACTCAAGGCCGAAAATGACTGAGAGTGCAAAAAGACGAGGTACGGTACACTCTTCTGAAATGTTAATACAGTAGAAAATAGACGAGACGGCGCACCGACCACCTCATCTATTCGCGCTTTAATACTATTGACTCAATTTTCCGACATAAAAGCGGTCATAAGATTCGAACGGTGCTCTCATGCAAATGTGAATTACGTTCGGTAATCATGACCACTTCCATTATTCGCAACCATAAGCAACTGGTAATCATTATGGTGTGAGGGTACCTTTAGTAAACGCTTACCTTTCTGTAGACAGCGGCGACAAGAGCTGATTTTATATTCATAGCAAGATTTAAGCTTCGAAAGAAACTTTGATTATATATAGCAGAAGTGGTAAATGAAACTAGAGAGAAACCAGCAACATAAACATATCCCTTCCATTTTGATTCATTCCCACGGTTCTCTATGTAAGTAATCATGATCCTGAAAATATAGAACCATAGATTCTCGTATCACCCTAATAGTAATACCACAGAGACAGGCTTAACAGATGAAGTTGAGGGATAGGCATGGACCATGATACATGTTTATATTGGAATTCAATCTGGCGCTATCCGTTACTTGGATGTGATATACGGATGGGATAATGGCACGTTTAGGGCAAGACGAGCCCAAGGTGACTTAATCCAGCGACTTATTAGATTCTCCCAGATACAGATTACAGTAGTTGAATATCAAGTTGCTCCAAGATTTCCAAATCGACCCCACCCTATCCCCTTTTAATGGTTATGCCATTTCAATATCCTATTCCGGTTCAATGAGTTGTGGACTATTGTAGTTTGGTAGGTGTAAAAACATCATATACACGTAATTCAATTTCTCATACTTACTTTAAAAGCAAAGGGTTGATAAATGTCAGAAGATCTGAAATAACTCTTAATGCGTTTAGTTTAAACAGTGGAAACCAGTATGTTTTAACTAAGACTATGAACAGAGCCACAGCAGGGTGGTTGATGGTTCTGTGTCGTCTTTCATTATTGGACAACAGAGGAATGTCTCCATTTAGGCGATTGTTCTCGTAAGATTTCACGTGTTCTTTCTTAGTATCATGCCTAAAATATAGAAACACCAGACACCTATCTAAAACTGAAATGAACGTCATGACAGTATCTTTGTAAAATAACTCTTGATGCAATGTTACACTTGATCCAATATTAAACTTGATCCAATGTTACACTTGATCCAATATGCCGATAGTCCCTTTAGTAATTCTGTATCGTTTCCATGAATTATTAAGTGAGAGAGTAGGAACGACATAATAATCGTAAAAGGGGGGCTCACGGGCAATTTAATGTTAAACGACAAGAAATCTGAGAGTGGAAGGGGATAGTCTCCTTGCTTGGCCCCTATAGTGGCATTTCTACGAGGCTGTCCCAGCTTTGCCACCCCCCCCCCCCCCCCACTCTCCATAAGTAAAATGTAAAAAAATGACGCTAGAGCACAGATAGGTATGATGGACATTAGCACGGTCCCTAGCCTTTTTCTAACGAACAATTTCCGGCTAAAAATTAGCCAAATGTTAAGAACAAGGTCATGGATAAAGCCAGATGAAGGGTCACTTACTTTCTTCTCTCTTCTCGTAGCTTCTTATCCCAAGCGTTTAAAAAGGGAGGTGCCTGGTGTTTGCTTTTAAATTCTTCGGGTAAATCAAAAACATCTTCATCTTTAATAGGTTTCTTATATCCCTTTACAATCAATCTGTGGTATGATAAAATTGATATTTTTATATACATAGACTACCGGAAGTGTACATAAAGCAGCAGAAGTATAAACGTCCACCGGGATGGTTCAATGCTTTTGATTCAAAGGCTTGAGCTAATAAATGTGCGTAACCTTTTCAACCACATAATATGTGGATGTATTGTGCCATCGACATTAACAAAGACTAGATTATTAGGTGTTTTCATTAAAGTAACATGCTCAATAGTAAGATAGCCTTGTCAGGCAAGGTAATATACGCCCACTGACAGCTTTGATTTTTGAATAAAAATATTTAGCAGCACAGTAACAATCACCAGTATGAAATATTCAACCTTCAGTCATACGCTTCTTCTGAACTCTTTAGGGCGATACTGAATAATATTGAGTGTGAGTTATTGCCCTTGTACTTGAAAACGTATTCAATTTTTAGCTCGTGAAAACTCTAGAAGGCAAATATTCATTTTCCAGCGCAGGACTGAATAATAAAACCAAGTTTTGTCAAAATCCAGCAAGAATCATGACTTTTAGTGTTTAAGAGCTAAAGAGCTAAAACATAATAATACATACTAAATATTTTTCAATTCTTCTGATTTTTCCATAGGGTTCATCCTTGGGTGCCTACGAACACTCACACCAAGTTTCGTCAAAATCCATAAAGAATTGTGCCTTCTAGAGTGTTTACGAGCTAAAAATTGAAGGCGTTTTCAAGAACAAGGGCAATAACTCATACTAAATACTTTTCGATTTTTCTGATTTTCAATAGGGTTTATCCTTGGTTGATAACAAACACTCATGTCAAGTTTCCTCAAAATCCACCAAGAAATGTGCCTTCTAGAGTGTTTACGAGCTAAAGCGTTTTCAAGAACAAGGGCAATAACTCATACTAAATATTTTTCGATTCTTCTGATTTTCAATAGGGTTAATCCTTGGGTGATTACGAACACTCATGCCAAGTTTCGTGAAAATCCATCATGAATTGTCCCTTCTAGAGTGTTTACGAGCTAAAAATTGAACGAGTTTTCAAGAACATGGGCAATAACTTATACTAAATATTTTTCGATTCCTCTGATTTTCAATAGGGTGATCCTTGGGTGATTACGAACACTCATACCAAGTTTTGTCAAAATCCGTCAAGAATTGTGTCTTGTAGAGTGTTTACGTGGACGGACGGACCGACCGACGGACGGACATGGGTGACGGCAATATACGCCCCCCATTTCATTTGGGCGTATAAAAAGATACCTGTTGGCCCACATAAAAAATATTTTGGATGGAAATGATGCTGTTTGCATCGGACATGGTTCCTGAAATGCAAATCAACAAGAATACAGTTTAAACATCATCTTTAATTGTATTTCACGTACTGGTATATATTATAATCATATCAGTTTTCCACGCAGGCCTGTGTGTCACAGCTATATGTAGCACACACAGAACAGGGTTTTTCACAACTCCTTTTAAAAGTCAACGCTGTCATAGTCAAATAATCTAACTTCTTTGCACCAACAATATATGGATGAACGGGTGAGTTCATGGATGAACAATGATGCCTTAGAGTAACTTTCTTCGAGAATTTTTTGAAATAGCACTCTTTCGGGCGTACTACTACGTGATTTGAGTTTCTTTAGACAAGTTGGAACGGATACCACAACATTACTTATATAGGTGTGCCTTAAACGCAAACAATACTTTAGAATTCTTGCCTAGTGCAATTAGTGATCTGGTTTATATATGACTCGAGGAATATGTAGATTTTTACCTTTTGTTTCTCATCATGGACTGTGGTGGATTCAGAAAAACTATGAAGAACCAATTGTAACATCAATATTCCATAATTGATATAAAACAACACAAATTTAACAAAATTTTTTTCATACACCTAAAATAACCGTACAATCATTAAAGTAGGACATTTTACATATTTTCAGAAGAGGTTTTCTAGCCTATCTATGTATAATGGAACTCTTCCCGAATTTCCATCCGATGAATGCATTTCTTGTAAATTCGGGATTTCGTTTCACATACTTAAATACAATGCAAAGCCGGAGTGGCAATGTAGAACATTATACACTTACCTTCTGTACAATAAGTGTATAAAATGGTATGATATTTGCAACAATATAAAACAACCAAAATAAATACAAAAGACATGGTGAAGGCAAGCCAAATCGTCTTGAAACCTGACATAAAATGCCCGCTAGAATCTGCAAAATATGGTCGTGGTTATCAAAAATAGGCCAGAATCCAACAATTATAGAATGGTAAAAATATATTCAGAATGTATTTCAAAGCAATTTGAATGGATGACATCTGGGCAAACGCGATTACCGAGAAATCAGAACAGTGAGCAAATGTCAACAGAGCAGTCATCTTTAAATATACAGATGCAGGCTATGTGATTATGGCTGTTGACAGTATTTCATCAAAGAAATAAAAAATCACTTCTTATGGCTAATGGTGTGTTCAATATAAATCATTTCCTACAACTTGTTGGTGTATGTCTTGATCGAGTCCAATAGTTGACCTCTACCCCCTCTCCACCTTCCCAGAGCCAAAAAGAAACGGGTCAATAAGATATGTCACGAGGTGAGTGATAAAAGTACAAAGTACAAGTACAAAGAGGTGAAGGTTAGCCTACTAGATGTAAGAATCTCTCTCTTATGTCAATTAAGATACATAGATTCAGAAGGATTCAAGTTAAGTTTCAAATAAATCAAATAATCACTGAGCAGGGGTATTCAATTATTCATTATGTAGGGTGAGAAGGTATAAATTAAATGAGTTTAAAATGTGTTTTAATATGACAATATTGGAATGTGTTATTGTGACAGCTCTTTGTCTTGTTATATAAATTACAGTGTTAAACTTACAAATGTTATAAACTTGACTACTGTCGACACAATAAAGGCATCTGCTATTGAAACCTGGCTATTTATATAAGGATAAAAATCTATCAGAGCCAGTATAGATAATGATGCACACAACACCTGAAAAAAGCCAGTTCATATTCTACATTAAGCATAAATGCACCTCAAACAATAATTATTCCACATCGTGAACGCTATATTGATCCCTGGACATTGAAATCTACAGCTTTTAGTCATCTTCACAGTGTTAATGTATAACGAGCCCGGTTTCATACCTTGGCATCATAAGAAACATTTCTTTTATCACAGAATTTGTAAATGCAGAATTTGATTGGACTCGACAAGAGTAAATGCATTGTCTGTAGTCTTTCTGTTGAGGAATCTATGATTGGCGGTACTGATTAGCGTACAATCAAATCAAATCGATACTTTCGACAACTTCTATGACATGTTAAGTGTTTGTCGTAATGCCTTGACATTGAAAAGGTGGATTTTAGAAAAAAAAATTGTAGTACACAACATGATGTTATCAAACTTCGTTAGCCCGATAAGGAACAGAAAATCAATCTCATTTACATTTCATGCCCATTTCAAAAATATTACAATTAGCTGACAATTTTTCATGATAATATCTCTTGGCTTACCACACAAATTGTTGGTAAGTATTGAGAAAACTGACATAATCATTACAATAATTACCGTTTTACATATGCTAAGCTTTCCCAAAGGCAGTGGTTGGGGATTTTCCAAGCGTCGTAAATGTTGAAGAAAGACTGGCAAAGTTAGCCATAAGAATGCACATGGCACCCAAACTAGTATGGTATGTTGAAAACATTCGGTGAACTCGGGATAGGAACTCTTTGAAAACCGAGTAGAATTCTGAAAAATATAATGAACGTTTGATTTTTATCTTGTTTTTTTCCATATTGATTTGATCGTCATTTTTACTTACATAACAAAAAAATGAGACATGGGACTTATGAAACCCGATACACTATTAGTCCACGAGCGAAGGTTAATATATTCGCCTTATCATCTTATGTCAAAAATAGAGGACATAAGTTTGAAACTCAATCCTAATCTAAAACCTTTATCAGAATTAGCTGACGACCTTAGACGTAGATTTTCTGACCGATTGTAAACCATTTTCTAAACCTCAATCTGAATTAGGCCTATTGCAAACTGTAAATTTAACCATGACGTAAACCCTTAGTTTTCATCAAATATTTCAAGAGAAGGCTAGTCAGGAGCAAAAGATAAAAGCCAATCCCATGTGAATTGCACCAGGACGTGTAAGATATGTAATTGTTCGTTTGTCTTAATTTCATCTCCATTTAATTGAAATCGACCTAGATTTGAAATGAATATTTTGTTAAACTACTCTAAAGATACTCTTTCTTAGGCCTACTTTATCGTTTTGTCTTTTTCTTGAAAGAAATTTACAACCTTTTCATTGTTAATATTCATTTTATTTACACATGCATATTTTTATTTTTACATAATAATGTACTCGAAGGTTTATTGTATATTATAGCATAATAATTTGTAATCAATTGGAGAAAAGATTATCTCAAAATTATTCATGTTAAATTAATACATCATGTTTAGATAAGATGGCATCAGTTCGAAAATATTAGGCACCCTTCTGTTTAGCAACCGAATGATGATATGATATGCCTACATACCAAGTTTCATTAAGATCAGATAAAATCTGCAGCCCTTATCGTGTTTACAAGTCAAATTAGATGCATTTTTACTTCATCAAGGGCAATAACTCAAAAAAGGTTCACTCAAAACGAACTAAATTCGAACTTGACCGCGATCTAATTAATATATACCTGTATACCAAGTTCCATTAACATCGGATAAAAATTGTAGCCTTGGTCGTGTTTACTACCAAATTTAACGCATTTTTACTAATAATTTTCACTAACAGTGGTGTAACCTATTTTCGTGCATATAAGGATTTTCTTTATGAATCCCTCACTTTGACCCATATATCATGAGTAACCGACTCGACATCGGCGGCAAAATGCGTCACCTATTTTCGTGTACAATGTTTGATCTATACATAAGTTGAGAAAAACACGTTGTATGGATACCCAGTGGTATAATTAACTTCTCTTAGTATTTATCTTTAATACCTATTCATTATAACTAGTGACAATTCCTTCAAAGAACCATGATTTAAACAAAAAATAGTGACTGACAAAATGAGCTACGTAGCATGATTTATTGCTAAAAGTCATTGAAACAACATAAGAATATGGCCCACATTGTGTTCCATAGAACTTTTCTGCTGACACGGAATCTGCTAGGTGATCACGTGACTTCATTCGTTGGACTTCATTCTAGCAGACCATGCTTGGAATTCCAATACAGCTAAGGATTATAAGAAAATTCGGCCGATAAAAAATTGTGACGTTTGGTAATAACTGAAATCCGCCATTTTGTATTTGTCAAAGTATACATTAATACATTTTACCGTGCTTGAAACTACTGGATTCATTCTACTAGCTGTTATTGTACAGATAACCCATGTTTATCAAACCAAGCAATTGTAGATGTCACGCGAGGTCGCACATGTGAATTATTAATCATTTCCGGAGATGCACAAAAAAATAGGTTAGCACGAAATTAGGTTACTGTATAAGTCAAGGCAATAACTCAAAAAACGTTCAACCAAAAAATGAGCCAAATTCGAACTTGGCTGAGATCTCATTGATATATACATGTATACCAAGTTCCATTAAGATCGGATAAAAAATTGTAGCCCTTATCACGTTTACAAGCCAAATTTGAATAAAACAAAAGGAAATAGCTCAAAACTCGAAAATTAGTCAGAATCGAACTCATAGAGACCATAAATCTGCCTTATTGGACTTGGAATACCATGTTTCATTAAAATCAAACTCAACAACCTATGGTTTCTGTGGTGTTAACACTTCACAAGTTAACTGACAGACGGACGTCCGGATCCGTACACAAGTATTCATCGATTGGTTTAAAGCAGACGACTCTCTTTAATACTGCACAACCTTTCTATATGCTTATAGTCATCTAAAGAAGATAGCACTTATGCAAGTCAGTGTGTGTGTTCGTTCATTCAAGCTTTAGTGGCCTAGCTAATCAAGAAAACCTTACCCAGAACTCGGATCCACCACAAAAATTGTCAATTTCTATCATGGTCATAATTTAATATCACCAAACAAATTATAAGCTGTCCTAATTATGATCATAATTTCCTCACAGCAAAGAAAAGACTGTTGTTAATCCGATTTTCTAATTTATCGAGTGTTCATGACACAACCAGCTGACCTATACTACATTTCGTCTTGATAATCTCGTCTAAATACAGTCATGGTTTTCCAGATTGTCTAAATATAGAAGCTATGAAAGTAGATTAGAATGGTACTTTGTCGAGTAGGCCTACAAAATGCATCAGGATGGGTCAAGTGTCCATTACGGTACATCTAATTTCACCATAACATTATATTGAGAGGATTGTCACTTGCTGACTTGGTGTTTTTAAACTGATAATGATATCATTCTATAGATAAGAAAACACTATCTTATTTTTGAAGATAATTGTCTGCAGATTAATGAATCGTCTGCTAGCAAAAATAAACGATTAATAAATTAATAATTGCCGTAGACTTCAGTTCCAATCCTCGCCGGGTAACTAATTATGTATGCGGACGGCTAGGTCTAGATCTGATATCATGTGATTAATTGAGTAAGTCATACTCATAGTCAGAGCAGACGCAGACAAGTAATTGAAATTGTATCTTTGGTATTACTTATTGTAGCTTATTTTCATCTCATTTCTCTTCCATCAATTTGACCTAGACCATTCAGAGCCTTGGAAGAGCAGAGAGAATAGATAGATCAGATACTCTCTGGCAAGAATCAAAAGTCATTTTCAGACGTTCGTTTGCAGTCTTATAGAAACTATGCAGTTAACGTATTAAAGGGAGGCTAATATCGTTTTCAAACAACAGACTACAAATAAAATTTCCGCCAATCTTCGATAAATTTACGGAACTTGACGAAGAATAATTTGTAGATTTTATTATTCAAAATGGCGGAGCAAGCGTCGTCTCCAAATGAAAAGCAAGGTAATAATTGACATTTTTACATATTCATATCCTTTTTATGCATAATGTATATTGTCAGTTTCATTAGACAAATTAGCCGGACCAATTAACTAATTGTCATGTAAGGCCGAGGTCAGGTTTCGATGAAATAACACCATCATGTTCGAAGCGAGATTTGAAAATGGCAAGACTGTCCTTATTTTTTGTCTCTAATCGTGAAATGAGTGCTTTGGATTGCTTTGTGCTGTGTTAAATTTTTTGGGTCACATAATTGTCATTGGCACCTTTGCAAGATATAAATGAACAAACAAATACCATATCACGTGAGTCTACAATTTAAATGTTCTTTGACTGCAATGGATGTGGCCTTGCCTGATGCCAGAGAATTTCTGTTATCAGGCTAGGACTAGGCTAACTATCAAACTTATACAGGCCTAAATTCCGTCTGATTCCTCAATTGCTTTGATATAGTCAATGTAATTAGGTCTACCTAGTATTAGCAGAACCTACTAGTGGTAGCCTTTTATGGTCTCTGGCAAGGGGTAATAACATTGAAATTGAAAAAACTCTAAGCTAGGACAAGGTAGGCAATAAACAACTTTTAAATACTTATTCAATTAATGTGGACTTTTATTTGGGCTAGCATTAGGCTTGTAATTATATAATAGTTTTGATTAATAGACAGACATTCTAAGCTAGGCTAGAGCAGAGAGTTGTAGTGATAGTACAGGTTTGGGTGTCTAGGGCTACCCTACTGAGAAATACAAACTAAACAGGTGCCCCCTTTTATAGTAAATCTTAAAGATTACAAGTACAACAAAACAATTTACAGATGAATGGTTTTAAATTCAGTGCTTCAAAACACATAGTAAAAGAGGGAGATATACGTATAGAATATCAGATTCTCAATTAGTATTTGTATAAGCTTATGCTTATTCATTCATTTAAAAAATCCTTTTTAAGAAGCTCTATGGCTTGACCAAATGAGATTCAGTGATTGTAAGAAAAACTTTATTTGAATTTTCTCAAAAGAATAAGCTCAAGATTAGATATATTCCATTAATGTATGCATAGATTGTCCTTAAAATGTTAAAAGGTGCACTGTTGTTTTTTGTTTGTTCGTGGAGATATTTTTTTTAATATAAACAATATTATAATACTTTCAGGTAACAATGGAGTTAATGCCCCTAACATGCTAGGAATATCTATGCAGGTACAGCAAGCTCTACAGAATGCAATGCAGCAACAACAACAAGTTTCCAATCACAGTGATGTGAAACCAGTTCTCATTCCAGCTCAGGTAAAATTATTTTACATAAAAGAAAGGAATATATCTGATTTGACAGTATTATAATTGAAAGACTAGCTAACCAGAATAAATGACAACTGGATGTGACAAAGATTAATTCCTGGTATTTTTGATTTAATCCAGATTTTGGTTTCAACTTAAGTAGCTTTAAAGCCATTGTCAGAAATTTTCTCATTGTCCAGAACAGATTAGTTATGACTTTTTCTCTGATTAATTTTTCAATGATTTTAAAACTTTTAAGCATGGCAATGTGATAGGTAGTGATAAAGAAAATAAAAATGGGATTGTTGGGAGATATTCCAGCTTTTTTGTATGTGTATTAGGGCTACATTATGCCTTTTTAGAATCATTTCAAGTTTCTGTAAGATATTTTTGGTGCCTTTTACTACATAATAAATACTTTTGATAACCATAAGGGTCTTTGTTATAGCCATATTATAAAATCAAAAAACCTTTTTACTTCTGACTGAAAATTGGAATTTTGCAAATCCATGCTATAATTGCCCTTGTACCTGAACACAATTCAATAGATGTAAATATTGTAAAGTTTGTAGTTAAAAACAGTGATAACTTTTGATCCAAACTATCTTTGACAAATAAGTCTTGAAAATTTGATGAAATGTATTATCCTTTAATTGGAAAAAACAGTACCGTATGCCATAAATAATGTAAGCTTATAGAAGTAGAGAGACTTTTTTTGAATAATATTTATGGGAGCAATTAGATATTAAGATTCAAAACACACCTAGTAAATAATACAATACATTCTCTAAATACTTATATCAAAATAAGTATGAATTATTCATGAGGTCACATGGTATGGTAATGAGTTGTTGTGTACTGAGTGTGTACAACAGAGTTATATTGACCCACTGGTGCTATACAGTGTAGTCTGTTAAGCAGTATGGCTGACATCAGTACTGAAGGCAGAATTCATCAAGTTACCAGATCAATATTCAAAGACTCTCTAGACTTGAGTTGAATTTAATGGGGAAATTTCAATAATATTCACACAAGTCTCAGAATATTTGCATATAGATAGAAAAACCTCTCTTATATTACTAAAGTGAATATCAAGTGTGGATAATGAGATGCAAATTTTATTCGTGGGGTCTTCATTTTAATGTCAAATGAAGATAAGGTCATGCATACTAATGAGATGATTTGCAAATGAAGGTGAATAATGGATATTCTGTGTGCTCTATTTACATATATTGTGTATATGGTTGAATATTGTGTATGTTAAGAAGTGATTTTGTACTGTAGATCATATTACTATGTTGTTACCAGTCATACAGCCTTGTGTTAGTGTTCTCTGTCAGGTAGTTACCTATTATTCTATTCTTTCTCTCTTCGATGGGCAATGTAGCCTGCAGCTTGAGGATACTCTTTCTAGTCTGTCTGTTATGTTTATTAGTGTCTGGATTTATTTAAAAGATTTTTACGTAAAAGGATGAGTTAGCTTGGGAATTGTGTGTTATGTAAGTAGAAAAAAATAAAATTATAGCCTATTTTTGACAGAATTTGAATCATATCAATATTTTTTAAAAAGAATGAGGTGATTAAGAAACCTAAATCCTCCACCTTTCAAAAACCTGATTGAAGACGATTTAATCTCTGCCAAGTTCTTTTTGCACAATTTTGTTCTTTTGGTGGTGAACAAACGCTGAAATTTGAATATGAGATGTATGATTTATAGTATTTTCTAATCAGTTTTCAGAAAAAAAAAAAAAATTTAAAGGTCATCAGATAAGACTGGCAAAAAGAATTAGATGGCCAGTTGCAGAGAGATTTATATGTATTTATACAAGTCTTTTTTTAAAAGTTGTTATCTATACCTGTATTAATTTTAAATTGTCCAAGAGTGTTTTTGTATCACAATCAAAATAATGTTTTATAGCAGGCCATTTGAAAAAAAACAATTCTTCTGTACCAAAGTAATAAATCCTGTGAAAATCATGCAGTTATTTTCTATTATAAATTAGTAGGGTACATTTCTACATATTGAAGAGTTATTGTGAAATGTTCAAAAATTTTTCATTAGTCTATTTCTGGGTCTTTTCTCTTGGTATGAAGATGGTGAGATAACTGAACTCTTTTAGATTAAGATCAATAGGTCATATCATCCATATGATGGTAGACTGTATTTAAAGTTGAATGAACCCTTAGGATTACCAAAAAATTCTAAATTTTAAAGATGAGTTGTTTTATTTTCATTTATGAAAATGAAAATGCTAATACTTATATAAATAGAAAGTAGAGGTGTTCCAATGACATGGAAAATACCAGTCTCACATGTCCATAATTAATTCATAATTAGCTAAATTAGAAGAGAATTACAAGCAGAATTCCAGTGAGTGACTATCAAGAAAGGTGAAAATGCCTTTTTTTTTGTTTATCCAGGCTGTACATATACATGGACATTTGTTATTGATTAAAACTCTAAATTATATGCAATGAGAACATAATGATATGATTAAGAATACAGGATAATTCATTAGAAACACCAATTAATCAAATAGTTTGCTTAATTTGACACTGAAAAATAAACGAAAACCATCTTTTAACTTTGCCAAAATGAGTCTCTGTTCATCAGTGGACTTACCTGATGTCAAAACTATACAACAGAATCTCTGTATAATCTAATAAATCAATACAACTAAGTAATAATTCATATACTATGTAATTTTGAAACCTGCTTAGAATTGTGTTTCAATCATTATTTTATTAATGGATATATAGTCTTATAGAGATTCTTATTTTAGTCATGGCATCTGGTAAGTCTAACTCATGAATATATATATATATGATATGTATATAATAAGCTTACTCTTATTGACCAATTTTGAGACTTTAAATTTTATGTCCATTCTAAAGGGTAGTATTCCTTTAATGTAAATGAGTTGCATTAGGTATTATTGAAAAGAAAAAGGAATTGAGAAGAAATATTATGTTTCTTAGTTGACTTCCATGGGACAGCTCACTATGTTAATTTTACAGATAGATAGATAGTTTGACCAGACTGAGCTAAATCTGATTGTTTTACTTATGTATTTGTGAACGTTTGTGAGAACAATTTTGAATAACAATTTTTATTTTTGTCAAAACTATTTTATACGAGAAATGAGCCTGCAGTTCCTAGTTGGGGGGAGGGAGCTGTTACACTAAAAGAAATATTGAAATAAAAATCAACAGTGATTGTTGAGGGTTGGCATTTTCATTGAAGACACTTTGCCCATTGGTTTACAGTCTTTGTTTGTTATTGGACATTTTGATGTATGAAAGACAAGTTAAAAATGTTTTTTTCAATGAAATTATTTTTTCTATTCTCTTTGTATATGTGAAGGAATTGTGCAATTTTCATACACTTCTAGTGTTTCAGAAGACTATTTGCATATATTCAAGAACCAAATCAACCCTCGGAAATGGCGAATTTGTCCCTTTAATCATGTACAGCTAATCATTTTAAATTTAACCTGATATTCTTATAGAAATATTAAATTTTCTAATCCGATATAAATGCAGGGTATAGTTTTGAAAAATATCCTTAAATATAAGATTGAATAAGATATTGAATCAGATTGTACATTTTGTAAATATGATATTTTGAAAGCTACTTTAGAGTTGAGCTTATACTTTCAGACAAGCAGTGAGAGTCACGGACTAGGAACACAGACCACAACCAATTCAGCAGCTGTAGCTCAAGCTCTACAACAGTTAATACCACAACAAGTTCCTATAGCCATGTCTACACCTGGTTTTATCTTACAGAATCAGTTTGGACAACAAACAGTGGTAAGTTGTTTCTAGTTTCAAATTACAAATTTAATATCATATTTTATTGAAAAAATATTTTGTGTGAATGAAAAATCTTTTTGAAATTATGTGTAAGCTTATGTATTATTTGGAACACCAGTTGAAATGATTGATTTGAACAGATCAAATTTAGTTTAAGATCCTATACTAGAAATTGTTTTATTTATGTTTCTAGTTGCCAGTAACTGCAGCTCTACCAGCAGGATTCCAACTCACACCACATGATCTTCAAAATCTTCAACAACAATTACTTCTACAACAGCAGCAACTTCAAGTACAACAACTGCAAGCTAATTTACAGCAGGTTGTATCTGCAGCAGCAGCTTCTGTAGCTGCTACCAGTTCAGCAGCAGTGACCCAGACATCAACAGTATCATCACAAGCATCTACACAACAACCATCAACTCCTATCAAGACTAATCCACAAGTGAATCAGATACAACTACAACCAGCAGCTGCATCCCCTCAATTACTGACAGGTCAACTACAGAATATATCATTACCAGCTAATGCTGTACCTGGTATCCAACAGATAGTTTTTGTTAATCCTTCACAACTATCAACAGTACAACCACAGCTACTGGTTCAGAATCAGGTCTGTAATATTTATATAGTTTATATAGAAAAGGTGTCTTGCTAATTCATGGTGTGGCAGTGGTGTTGGCTTGTTGGCTGATAATAGTTTATTTGGATTACCTAATTACTTTCATGAGATATTTTTCTATTTTCACTTAAATTTACTGGAAGTGTTATTGACTTCAAATCTGCAACAGACTGAGTGATTGAAGTAAGGCAAGTGACTTTATGTTCTGATGTCTATTAAAATATTCTTTCACAAAAATATTCTTCTATTCTTCAGAACTCAAAGTTCAAGTATATTATCAATTATTTCAGCTCCCAGTTCTACAAGGAATGACAACCCCAACCCCAGTTGCTCTGTCAGTAGCTCAACCATCAACCACACCTGCTACAATAACACCAACTACTCCCTCTACAACACCTACAGTTACCTCCCCTTCACAATCATCTCAATCATCCAGTAATTCATCATCTTCTATACAAAATATCATTCCACAACTAGTAAGTATTGTAGCACCTTCACATCATAAAATAGATTCAAACAGAAATGAATTAATTTGTGCTTTTGTGACAATGATGTCTAAGTGACTTTCTTGCTGCTGCTTTCAGGATACTTAGATATCAATTTTTATACGCCCACATGAAATAGGGGGGCGTATATTGTCGTCACCCATGTCCGTCCGTCCATCCACAATTGCTTGTAAACACTCTAGAAGGCACAATTCTTGACTGATTTTGACTTCAATTTTTAACTCTTGAACGCTTTAAAAGGTTGAGTTATAGCCCTTGTTATTACAAATGCGTTCAAGTTTTAGCCTGTTAACACTCTAGAAGGTCCAATTCTTGACAGATTTTGACGAAACTTGGTAATATTATACAGTATCACCCCCAAAAGTTCAAAAGAAGTTTATGACTGAAGGTTGAATATTTCATACTTGTAATTGTTACTGTACTGCCAAATATTTTTATTTAAAATCAAAGTGGGCATATATTACCTTGCCTGGCAAGCTATATTTGTTAATACAGTTATGCTAGAAATGCTTTATTATTGTAGGAAGAAAATATAGATTTAGAAGAGTTAGAACAATTTGCTAAAACATTCAAAAGACGAAGAATAGAACTTGGTAAGCAGATAGACATTTTATTTTAATTTGAATGAATACTACTGTTGTACATTGAGGGAAATGTTATAATTTGTTTATTTATGTGATGGATTAGGTGATGGATTGTCTATCACTGTTGAACTCAGATAATATAATGCATTTTTATCCTTTTTAGGTTTTACTCAAGGTGATGTTGGTTTAGCAATGGGAAAACTTTATGGAAATGATTTTAGTCAGACAACAATCTCACGTTTTGAAGCTCTTAATTTAAGTTTTAAAAACATGTGCAAACTAAAACCATTGTTACACAAATGGCTGGAAGATGCTAATGATCTTGCCTCAAATCCAACCGTTATTTCTGGAAATGCAGCACTGACTGCTGAAGCAATTGCTCGACGGCGGAAAAAACGAACAAGTATAGATACAACTATTCGAGTGGCTTTAGAAAAGGGCTTCTTAGCCAATCCAAAACCATTATCAGAAGAAATCACCCAATTAGCTGATAGTTTGAATATGGAAAAAGAAGTTGTGCGTGTATGGTTTTGTAACAGACGTCAAAAAGAGAAACGTATTAATCCACCTTCGCCTTTTATCATGCCAAGTTCTCCAGTGGCTCCCAAATCTGAATTTCCAGTTCTTTCCACGGCTTTGAACACTGCTAATAATCCCACGGGTATGATAATATCTTCAGTGGGTGGAGTTCAATCTGTCAATCAACCACTTTTAGCCTCTGCCAATGCCATCATCAATGCAGCAGTGAATTCAAATAGTAATAATACTTTAATTTTATCCTCAACCATTCATGAACATAATCAGGAGAGGGAGGAATCATGAAGAAATTTTTCTCTTTTATGAATGTATGTGAATGTGAGCATATGCCAAAATTTACTTGTACAGTTTAAATTCCAATCATCAAGTCTTTTGGTTGAAACAACTTAGAGAAAAATGTGGATTTTTGTGAAGTGAAAATGGGAACATGTTTGACTTGTGACAACTGCAACACCGTGTTGTCATTCCAGCGAACACAATTCCTTTACACCTAAATCCCAAACCAGTTAAAATGATGTGCCGAAAGTTGACAATGAACTATGGAAAAGTAAATCCAAATCAATTAGTGCTAATTTCTTTATTCAGATATTTTTTGTATAGATTATTCTTTATATTAATTTGTTATTCAGCTTGGTGCAGTCTCTAAAATTGACTTAGATAAAAATCTTACTTAGAACCACATTAGAATTATTTTTTGTTAAATTTTTGAAAGCATAAAATCCGGATTAACCAACCTTGGCTCGCTTTTAATCCATGGAACCAGTTTTGGGCAAATTGGAAATATTTGATATTTGATTTTGCTTAATTGAGTTTTCAGTCCCACCTAACCCTTTTTGGTTCTAAATCATGTTTAAAACGGTTCAATCAAATATTGTTAGAAATTAGGTTTTCTTTTATACACAGATATTATATCAATTTTGTTAAAATTTTAAAAAAGTTCTTAGTTTTAAATAAATAAGAACACTATTATAGATATACTACTCCTTTCTTTAATTTCTGTAACGTTTCAATTCACATACAGGAATCTTTATATTTGTTGTTCTGTTTTCTATCATTAATATTTTGTGCTTGAAAAAATTCCTGTATGTGAATTGAAACGTTGCAAAAAATTAAAGAAAGGAGTAGTATATCCATAATAAATTCAGAGATTATAATGTCATTTAGAGATTGTTCCTTATTTTTTTTTTTATCAATGTCAATAGATGAAGTTGTTTTATGAAATTCATTTGAGTATAACTTTTTCAGATTTTCTATAAATATAGCTATTTAAACTATGCCATGAAGAGTTCCTCTTTTAGTGAGCTAACTTTTTTAGGCTGTATAAGCCTACCCAATTTGAATTCAAATCTAAATTTAAGAAAATTGATATTTGCTTTCCAAAAGTTAATCTTTTTGCAAAATTATGGCTGGAGATTATTTCTTATGAAATTATGGTTGTTTTTTTGTCTTGATTTTCATTCCTTGTACATGAATTATACAATACAACAATAATTTTATTTTGTGTTCATCTTTTGTTATTAAGGTCATCAATAAATGACCAGTTTGAGGTTATTTTTGTTATAATTTGTATATATTGCATTATATTGTTATCAATGATGAAAAGATTTGTATCAAACAAGTGCGAGAAAAACATATATTTTTCTTCAGTAAATATACTTTTGTTTAGAAACCTAGTTTTGTATTTCATTGGTTAAATTGGTTGATAATAACAGCCAAAAATTATTTTAGTTTCATTTAAGTAAATCTGGCTTATTATTATGTAATGTCTAGTAAACTGATCATAGTGTAGCCTCATGGGAGACATTTTCAGTTTTTGTGTAGAAAAAATGCACATTATTAAATAGACATACCAAGAGCATGATAAATGAACCTTCATTGAAGATAGCAAGACAGATTCAGGGTATAATAATTGAAAATGTTGTTGGGCATATTACTAATACATACAAAGCTAGACAACTTAAGATAAAAATATCAATTTAACTCAGTCATGTCTGTTCTGATCAAGGCATGTGGCAAATGATCAAAATAATTGGCCTTATTGCCACTCAATTATACATTATTTGTTATTTAGGATATCATGCATAAACTTGGCTTGAATATTACAGATGATTACACCTAATGCATTGTGAATATGTGAATAGCTTATTCAATTATTACTGAAAAGGGGAAGTAAGTGGCTTTGGCTTCAGACCAAATTGTTAAGATATTAGAATTAGGCTGGCAAATACTCAAACTAATAACAAACTGTAATAGTGTAATTATAATAATCAATTTATTTCAGTGGTATTCAGTTTTGTTAACAATATCTTTAAAATAGTCAAATTTTCAAAATATTCATTAACTCAAACATTAGCATGTTATATTTGGAAAATGATCAATCATACAAAAAGCTATTATTAAATATGTATATAAGCATGTTATGACAAATTTTAGAATGATATCCTTTACATTAGACTTAATCTTTATTAATAGTTATATGATATTCAAACTTTCATGGACAAATTCCAATTTATTCAATTAAATAAAATTTGATCACATCAAATTAAAATATGTATTTACAAAAGAAATATCGAGTCCAATTTACATGAAAGCACTTTTGAAAGTATATATACAAAATATTGTTTAAAACATTTGTTACGATTAACAAATAAAGTTTAATAATAACAAATTTTATATACATGCATCACAAATTCTTTCATTCACACAATCATTTACATGTCCCTTGGCTGTTTTTACAGGCAATTTTGAGTGTTTACATTAACTTAAGTAATTGTATGACATAAAACTTCAGAATATCCACAAAAGCCTTTTCAATTAGCTTTCTACAAAAACTGCTACCTTACAGAAATATTGGTGAATCTTTCAAAGCATGAGTACATGTAATAAAATAAAGTTCAAAATACCACATACAAGAATGATAAAAGTCAAATAATATAATTGTACAGAAGGCACACAGTTCGCTATATTCAAATTGTCAATTATATCGGTTGACTTAGTCAAATTATGTACATATTAGTACATAATAGATTGTTATTTTTAAATAAATTGTACATGATATAAATAACTAAATTTTAGCACTTTTCTTTCATTGCTGATGTTGCAAGTAAAACAGGGGATGTGCATTCTTGCAGACATTTTATGCCTTGACTATGTCAGCTCTGCATTCCTTATGTCTTTGAGAGAGTCCACAGTGATTGGATCACAGATTCTGATTAATTAAGATATCTACGACAACGTTTAGAAGAACAGGAACAAGTTATTTTAACATCTTCTATAGGAAATTTATAATCATACGTTAATTCTTCTCCTTTCTTAATTCTGAAATATTCAACATTATAATTTTAATACAAAATATAAATATAAACAGGTTTTGTAGGATCTGCTTTAATTGGACCACAACTATGTAACTTATTTACATTAAGGTGAAGTCTAAGTACAAATCACATGTACATAAACAATTTCTTTGAAGACACTAAATCCAGTTTTTTTTTTTCAGAGCAAGCATTGAAAACTATGGAATTTCCAGCTCACAATGCCTAAATCATGAGATTGGCAAGTTTTCGAGAAAATAGTTGAAATTGATGAATCTGGTAAATTTGAGATGTCCTCGCAAGACAGTCATTACACAAAAGTTATACAGCAACACTAAATTGACTCCAAAAAATAAAAAAAAATCAAATATTACTTACTGCCTTGAGGCAAATATAACAATATGTTTTCTGTTATCTACTGTTATTACTTTAGAATAACAATTTGGCTGAAATGGAAATAAACCATCATTAAATATGCTATTATTAATTGTCTTCTGGATAATTGAAATAATAACAGAGCACAACTTTAAGTTAGACTACTACTTATAGAATAATATACCTTTTTATACCTATTTAATAAAAACTCAGGAATAGTATTTCATCAGAAAGGGTAAAGGGGATAAAGCTGTGGTAAATAACATATTTTCATTATACATTCTTTGCAATATAATATGCAACAGTTTATAAAAAAATATTACTTAAACTGCTTACCTCACAGGAATGGTTGATAAATCTTGCAGCACTGCCATGCATAGTGGCGTCAACAACATCAAAATCATCAATTCTAAACATATAACATCCTATACCCTTACTATCATAATACTTTTCACGTTTATCTGTTAATGTAGCACGAATTACCTCCCCTGCATATTCTATCACCATCTCACCAGCATCTATATTACGTTTACAATATAAACCTCTACCATGGATAAATGATCTGAAATATATTGTAATACAAGTATACCAGTTGCTATTCACTCATATGATGGGTTTAAAAGAGTTTCTCTTAACAAGTTGTTAAAAGTCAATTTAAGATTTTCTATTAACATCAGTAACATAATAATCATTACATAACATTGTTTCCTTATAATTTTTATGAAGACAGTTTTTCAGAGTTGGGTTCATGTATATTTTGTCTTTCAGACTATGATAAAGATATTTAAACCTGTGAATCAACCTGCACAGCTACTTATATCTAATCTTTAACCCATTTGATAACAGTGTTAACCCAACATGAATTACTTCTAATGGTCAAATGGGAATATAATCATACTATGTGATGTAATTATCAACATTAATTGTACCTGTATACTCCAACAGCCTCCTTGGCATGTTCTCTTAATTTACGGAATCTCATTGCCATTGGTAAATCCATACTTGTTGCTCTCCTGTAAACAGAAATCATGACATCTTTAATTTTTTGTCTGAATCTTATTTTCAGAATCATTCTTTCCATAAATCAACAAAGGTATAATGCAATTCAGTAAACTTAAAAGTGATAAACAATTGCCTAATTAAACATTTGAAAAACTTGAGATAAAAAAGTGAATAATTGAATATTACACTTTGCTGTTGCCATGTTAACATTATCATCAACGACATCATCATCGGCATCTACATTGAATGTATCATACAGATTTTTTATATGTTGTGTTTTATCCTTTAAATAATGGAAAACATTGAATTCCTACCTAGATGATTTATGAATCATTTCGTTACAGACTTCAACAGGTTTATCATCAACTTGAGGACGTTGGCGATGTTTAGACATAAGAAAACTAAACATGTCACTAGGTTTACGGGATGTATAGGGTTCTGTTCTAATACAACCACTAGGATTAATAACAGGTTCCTATATATATACAATTAATATGTTATAATTCAAAAAATAGGGTCTACAGCATCTAACAGAGCATATTAAAAAGTCTTTAAAAAGTTTCCCTTTCCAATTTTATGAAATATAGAGCTTTTGAAATTCTTGTACCTGAACCAGGTTAATTTTGAAGTTTTATAGTTAGTTAATCTGTTTTATCCACTTGGCATTTCTTTCTCAGAATGTCCAAAAGTTATCTAATTTGAGATTAAAATCTAAAACTGCATCTTACCTCATCTTCTTCTGTAAGTGTATGACTATGGTATTGAAAATGATAATTTCGACAATGTTTAGCTCCATATAGTTGTTCTACATGATAGACTACTGCTTTATGACTAATACCAAACATGGATAAACCATTCACACCTAATAAATAAATACAAGTTGGTACAAGACAGATGCCAAGAGTTTAATCAAGAATATTTTTTTCAGATATAAGTGGCATAGTCATATGATTTCCTTCCCCAACTAATAGAAATCAATCAAAGCTAATTTTAAACTGATATAATCTGCAAAATGATGTTGTGTGCCTTAAAACCAGCCGTTGTTGAAAAACATATTCAAATTTCTTTGTGAGCTTGAATTTTTCACTTGTCCTTAACATCTCATTACCAAGAATGAGGATGGAGATGAAGTATTTAGCATTGAGTGAACCTTAGTCGATCAATATTCACATATTGCACTTCTAAAAGATAAACAAAGACGAACAACTTACTTGCACAAGCCATAGGTTTTAATCTAACAGCTGCTCTAGCATCTTGAACTTTTTCTATCACTTCCTTCCACGCTTCTGTAAATTGTCATTATAACAGAATTTACAGAGAATCACCCCAATTTATATAGAAATAAATAAATAGATCTTTACCTCCTTTCTGAGAAAGGACAGCTGAAGATCATTGGCAATGTCTAGTAATGAGAGGAAAACTTTTCCCAGGAGAGTATCAACAACTAAAGTTTAAAATCTGTGCAAGGTGTAGCAAACAAGGGTCATGAGCAAGTATTAACCACTGGATTAATTTGTCCTATAACTGTATCTCATTCAAAATCTAAAATTCTTAGGAATTTCTAACAGCATACCTTCCATTGAGTCTGCTTGACAGGAGAAACCATCATCACTGGTAATTTCAAAAATCAATTTAGACATTGATTTGGAAGGACTAGAATGTTTTTGTCGAACTCGAGCTTCATGTTCCAGTAAAGTCAACATTGGACAATCTGTAACTTCTTCTTCAACTACTACTTGTTGTAACATTGACTCTTGCTTCTGATGATGAAGCAGCATATGTGATGAAAGACCAGCTGAAGAAAGAGGAAATTAAATGGAGATATGTCTACTCTCTAGCATCTTTCTTAGATAAAAACATTACAGTGAGAGAAATTTCGCCTTATAAAAAGGTTGCAACTCAAAAACATTCCTTTATTTCTTGACTATAGAATGTGAGGTAGGTCAGGTTTAAATTGGTGTTAACATAAAAATATACTTTTAAAAGAAATTACGTGTATAATGTCCTCGGGAGCTGCACGAGACTTTAACTGGAAAAGATCTTAGGGATTACTTTTTTGGCGAAGGAAAACAAAATTAAGACATATTGTA
The DNA here is from genome assembly GCF_000327385.1 of Lottia gigantea. NCBI lineage: Eukaryota > Metazoa > Mollusca > Gastropoda > Lottiidae > Lottia > Lottia gigantea. The sequence goes on from NW_008708986.1 coordinate 1,513,274, forward strand.
GAATTCATTTTAGAGAATGAGTACACTTACATTTATTAAATGAATGTGGTTTCAAATGACGAACTACAGGACCAATCTTTCGAGGTGTTTTTTTCGGCGTGGTAGATTTATTTGGTAAAGTCTTTTTCTGCTTCTGATTCTTCTTCAAAACAATCTTCTGTTTCACCAGTTGTTTCTTTTGCTGCTGCTGAACAAAACTTTTCACTTTTGGTAAGTTTATCTGTCCTTCGATAATACCATTTTTGGAAATCATATTCAGAACCTTACTTGGGATAGACGTTTCTGTTTTTTTAGTTTTCAACAGTGTTGGTCTGTTCAAAACCTTCCGTAATGTTGCAAACTGCTCACTAGAGTTCTTTGTCCGTTTGTTGTTTTCGAGCATTTTACGTAATTTGATAATTGGATCAGTTGAGGAATTTTTGATCAAGTCTGGAGGAGTTTTAGCTGCTTCATTCAGCTGAGACAAAATTGTTGATGAAGATGGTTTAGATGAAGCGTTTGATGGAATGACAGCCTTAATAGCATTCTGTGAGGAGTGATCATTAGATGAACTGGATTTACGAGTCACATTTCCATTTGTATTAGTTGGAGAGATAGTGTGTGCTATTTGTTGAGATTGAAGGTTCTGATGGACTAGGTTCCCCTGTGGATTCAATGGCAGTGCTCTAGGACCATGTTCTGGGTCCATTACAAAACTTCCAACATATCCAGGCTTCATTGCTGCAAGCTGTTTTCTTGGAAAAATTTGAACAGTAGTTGCACCTGTGCATACTGAATTTATATTTGGTTGCATAACAGAGAATGCTGGACCTGGATTGGAATATCCAGAAATAAATGGTCTTGGAGTCTGTTGAATATAATTGTTTGGGTTAACTGCAGAAATCATTGGAACAACAGACTGGTACTGTGCAGTGCTGGGAACCGAGACTGTTGGCGTTAATCTATTTATATTTACAGTTTGAGGCATTCCAAGCATGTTTACAGTCTGTCCCACTGTTGCCATGGCTAAAGGCTGGTGCATTCCAGGTATGTTATAAGCCTGTTGTACATTAGAAAGATTTATATTTTGTGGCATAACCGCCATGTTAAGTCTTTGTGTCATAACAGGCATATTAATGTTTTGAGATACTCCTGTAATTGTGTTTTGTATTACACCACTACTGTTGATAGCAATAGTTGGCTGAAAACCATTCATGGTCCCACTGGAAACCATATTCATGAAGGTTGGTTGGACGGGTTTTGGAAGGATTGTTTGGTGGTTCTGATTGTTTGGCATTGTGCTGATATTGTTTAAATTGTTTATCATATTGGTTATTACTTGCTGTGTTTGATTTGATTCTTGTGAACAATTGGTATGAAGCAAATTCTTTGGTGGTGATTCCAGAATTGAAGAGTTAGCACTGGATGTAGATTCATTGAGAGAGTCTGAAGATTGACTAGAATTTTGGACACTAGCTTCACCAAATTCTTGTAGGATAACAGCAGCCATTAGATCATCAGGAGTAGCTTTATCAATTAGCATCTGTCCTTTGGTTTTCTGTTTCTGTTTCTGTTTCTTGTGGGTAGTTGTAGTATTTTTCTTTGGGCTACTTAATTCTTTTTCAGAATGAGAGTGGACTCTAGCATTTTTTTCTATGGTAGGAGAGTTGCTTACACCTTCATTAAATACCTTTACTGTATGACATCTCACACCGTTCATCACCTCTTTACCTTTCATAGGACTACCAATTTTTTCCTTTAACTTCTCCAGAATGGCTGTAGCATTCACCTTCTTCTTTCTCGGATCTAGGTAGTCCTCTTTCTTCTTCCTCTTTTTTTTAGGGCTTGTGATGCTAGTATCATCGGGTACACTTTCAGTTTTAGGTTTATCATCAATTATATGACTAGTATTTAAATCTGTAATTTGGTCAACTTTATTTGCTTTATCAGATATATCATCAGCTTCTAACAAACGATCAATTATTCTATCACAGAGATTTTCAGCTGTCACTACCTCTCTGGGAATGTCTATAACTTTATCAACTTCCTTTTTCAACTTTTTACTTCCAGATACTTCTGCATCTGGCGATAACACTCTCTTCCTGGTGTCTGAATGTTCCTCACTATTCTTCTCATCATCAGATACCTCTTCATCACTGGTGCTTACCTCAAAATTACAATCTGCAGCATGGGCCTTGAAGCTCTCCTTAGTTCTATAAGATCTCTTGCAACTAGAACACTTAAATGGACCTTTATCACCAGGATTACACTTGGCCAAACTTTCAGCTTTAATCTTCAGAGCAATCTTATCAAAAAGCGGTACATTTTCTGAAACTTTTACTTTTTCATCTTGAGAATCTTTAAGAATAATTTCATCAATGGCCCTCTGATTGGTTTTTCTAAGAGGATAGTACTTCAGAGTAGTTCCTGAAGATTTTCCACAGGTTTTAACAGTCTCTTTGGAATTTTGATTTTCTTCCTCAGAAGCTTCAGTATGTTCTTTTGTCTTTGAGATATGGTTTGCTTCCTTAGAATTTGATACAATATCCTCACAGAGTTTATGTGGATTCTCCGACTTCATTTCCTTTTTATAATCTACATCTTGTTGATCTTGATCTACATCCTTAACATCCTCTGAACTACTTGAATTAACTTCAATAGGAACATCATTGCTTTCAAAAGAGATATTACCGTTGCTTTCCAGTTCTGAATCAGGGCAATTTTCAATTGCTTCAACTATTGATGTGCCTGTTTGAAGCTTAAAAGGTAAAGTGCCAGATTCTTTCAATGATGATGACGATTCTGGTGAAGATTTTTCTTTTAGGTCTACAGTTGAAGAACTACATGAAGATTCCTGTACAGACAAATCTTTTGATGGGGACAATAACTTCTCACTGTCCTCTGATGATGCTTTTAGATTTTCAGCAGAATGGTCTTCAATGATCATGACATCATCTTGCTCAGGTTTAGAAGTTCCGGCATCTTCATTAACATTTTCAGATATTGATGCATTTTGTACATCTTCTACTAATGAAGTTCTTGCTTCAGAGAGAGTATTCTCTGCTAATTGTACAGCCTCTTCTTCTGTCATATTTTCATTTCCATCAGCAACAACAAAGATAGTGTCTCTTTCAGAATCTAATACATCAGCTGGTAAACTCTCCAGCAGCCATTTTGTGTCTTCTTCTAAACTGTTCATAGAAATGTTCATCTCATCTTCTTCATTCAAATCAAATCCTTCTGTATATGATTTAGATATGGGAATCTTTGAGCTGAAAGATGCTTCCTTTTCGGTGGTATTGACATCTTCAGCTGACTTGGACCTCAAAATCTTCTGGTCTTCCAGCTCAACACTTCGAGATCTTTTATTCCTAGAGGCAGCAGAATTCAGTCTGTCCACCATTTTGGCTAAAAGATTTCCAGAACCAATCTTGTCATCTTGAATTATTGGAGGTGACAAAATCTTCTGGGAATATTTTTGCGGATCTTTAATGTTCAGGGCACGAAGGGTGCTGGGTGACAACAAGCTCAGGTTTAAATTGTTTGGTGACAAGGGATTGCTGCAGGAGGAATTTGGTGATGTTATGGGAGAAGTTGGAGTTCCCAGAGCTGACATTGTTCTACTAGATCCAGATGAGCTGGTTGCAGACACAAACAAAACATCATCATCTTCATCCTTTGTCTCAGGAGAACCCAACAAGAAAGACAAACCTTTGGATCTTAAATCAAGATCTTCAAGAGGCACATAATCTGGATCATTCTCATCATGGACAATTCTTGTGTCATTTATTTTAACGTCAGGTGATTTTAAGGTGGGTTTAACTTCAATGATACGACAAGTATAGATACATCTCCTCCTCGGATCAACTGTACTCCAATATATTCGGGAACATCTGAAAGGTATAATATTCCTGCTTACGACTTTGATCATACAAACAAAAGGATGAACTAAGATCAAGCAGCTCTTTCAACTAAAGTGCTTTAAACAAATACATGAAGCAATAAAAGACAGTAAAACAATTACTTAAATGATTAAATCATAAAACCTGATTCCACTTTGTGCATAACATCCTTCAAGTATTTTGCTATATTCATTATCTCCTTGTTGTGTCTAAATAAGATTTTGGTTACCATCATCAAGATTGTAGCTCTTTAGTTAAATCCTAAGAAAGGCAAAAAGAAAGAAATCTCTACCTATAATTGACTGGTACTAAAAAACCTTTACAATCAGATAGTGGTGTGATTAATCCTAGATTTTCTACTGTACATGAACCTACAAATATAGAAAAATATATTCAAACTGTAACAATGGCATTTCTTGAAAGAAAAAAAAAATATTTATGCAGTTTGTGATGCAAGCAGTTTGCTATTTTAATTTAAGCTCGTGAGAATAGATGGAGGAAAGTCTATTGGAAAAAGACCACCATGTAAAACAACTAGCTCTGTCAAATTCACAGATTTGCAAATGACTCACCAATAACCATGTTCATAACTGAAGGGTCAAGTCCACGATTCCAGGTTTTCTTATTAAATTTCACCTTGTCATTATTGACACAAACTCTTCTGTTTACACAGAACTTGGCACCATGTACCAGCTGAAAATATATTTAATCATCAAAATAAGACATCACAATTCTGTAGATAATCCATGACACAATGGGTTTAGGGTCTAGAGTTGGGTCAGTCATGTTTTTGTGAATTTTTAACATATTCAAGATGGATGAGCAATGCTCATATGCTTGATTGCGATAACTGACTGGCGTTGATTAGGAATGGGCATTATAAAGCTGAGAATAATAAATAAGAACTTTTTAAATTATAAATAAACAACCTAGAAGTTCATAGAAAAAAATATCGATGTCCTTACCTCACCCACTGCATGAGAAGCATGTGATGCACAATAAACTTTCTTATCTTGTTGAAATACACAGTGAGATAGTTTAGCACACACAAAATGATAGTTAGCAGAACATCCTCTTGTACAACATCCTACTGTAGCACCATGTTTAGTACAATATTCACATCTCTACAAACAATATAAATTATCAAGCAAATGAAATGAATGATTGAATTAATGAACAAGCAAGGGAATGAATGAATGAATGCACATGAAACTTTTTTGGTCCCTTAGGAGCCATTATTCTGTATAAGTTCCAAACTTTTAACTTGATTCTATGACTTACCAATTGTCTTCCTCTACCAACTGCAGTATGAACATTTTGTAAGGCTCCAGTTAATTCCTCATAGACTTCAGCTGACCATAGAGCACAGTTAACATGTACCCAATCATCTTGGTGAGCATATAATAGTCGACCAGCATTCTTAATTATAAACAATGTATACAGTGAATATATTGTAGATATGACCATATCAATAATGATGTAAATTTCTTTATCAGCAATTAGTACCTAAAGTAATGCAGTCTTCTAAATAGCTGATAAACCAACTGATACATCTTTATAGTATGGTACTGTGTTTTATTTTTGTTTCTTCTGAGAACAGATACTGTCATTATTCAGAGCTGATGTAAAAAAAAAAGTACCTGTGGAAGATCATCACCAAATTTAGAACAGAAAGAACAATTCCTATCATCTGTACCAATTACAAAATCCATAGACTTTACAGCTGAAATACAGACAAGTATCAAATCAATATTATTCTCCTGTATAACCCAGTCGCAAAGTGGTATAAGGTGTTACCCTGCAAGTGTGATCCATAACAGTACTCATTGCAATGGAGCACAAACAAAAAGCCCAAAATTAATTCAAATTAATATTCTCATAATTTCAGACAGACAACCATATTGTATTATCTAATAGGACTAGTTAGCAATGCTAATAAAAGTAATGTAACTATATGTAACTTGGCAATCTGATATAATAATTTGCTTCAATAGATCCAATTGGTCGAGATCTAGATCCATGATCATTAGTGATAAGAATATGACCTGCTCTATTAGAATTAGATATTACTATCTATAATATAATAGAGAGTATTGTACCTATAGAAAGAGGTTTAACTGGACTACTCGTAAGATGTTTAAATGGTGAGGGCTGGGGTGATGTTAATAATGGTATTCTATTTAACCATTGATGGTAAGTATGATCATCACTAGGTGGTAAAACAGCATCAGGTAACATTCCACTGCAAATAGGACAAGAAAATATAATAGTTTCTACTTTCAGATTCTCATATTTTTGATTAAGACAGAAATTATGCCATTGTTTAAGCAGATTACTATTTTTGTTTCTGTGGATATCTGTGAATCTTTTTTGGAATTAAACTGCAATCTCTTGAGCAGCTGTCCATATTTTCAAGTTTTTGAAATTGTAAATATATTTAACATACAACTTACAGTGGTAATGCTTTATGATCTTTCCATATTTTACATAGTTTGACATTATAGAAGGGAAAACATTTCTCCATTTGCTGAAATCATAAAATGTACCAATTAAAACAGTTAGAAAGATACAAGATTTGCCATGATAATCACAATGTATAGTGGCTGAATTAATATGAGCCTTAACCTTGGACAAATAAATTTCAACAATATCCCTTACAAGACCACAGAAGATATCTAACCTAGAATGCCTCAGTGTCAATACTTAATAGAACCAACCTTAATAAACATAGATTTAACAGACAGATTCATTCTCTTTTTAGAACTTGATGCTTCATAACTTATAGCAAACTGTATAATGCGTACAATATCTTCACAAAATTCATCCTGAAACACAAAATATAAAGTTTAAAATCTTTCTGTTACTGGTAGTCTGGTAGACCAGTGCCAATGCTTTAAAGAGTCTATCTCACATTGGTTTTGTCAGCTTCCTACCTCTATATAAATAGACATATGATCTTCTAGAAGGCAACACTTTTATTTTAAATGTAATTTTGTTACTATTTCAATTCATTCTATAAATTAAATTTGTGTTTACAAATACATCAATTCTAAAATTTCAAAGGCAGGGAATGCTTACCCCTTTTGATGTACGTGATGTCATGTTGTTCAAAAGGTACAGAACAACTACAATCATTAACAAGAGCACCACATCAAAAAAAGTAGATTGTCCTTATGTTTGCTGGACTGGTGTATCTGATAAATGTACTATATATACTTACTATACTGTTATATTGTTGCATAATTACTCTTTCACCAACACTTTTTAAATCAGAAGGAAACACATCAAAATCATATTCATCTTTTGATTTATCAGTTTTTACAACTTTCATATTGTCGTAACACTGATTGCTAGTTGTCACAAAACATTTTGGTTGTTCAATAAGTTTTGTAAATTCTGGAGTATTTGGACCTGTCGAGGGTGAACTTTGTTTAGAAAGAGAGTCTGGCCCTTTCTGAGATTCTAAGATGTCTGCCACAGTTGGTACCGATTCTTTGGTGGTAGTTTTGTTCTTATCACCACTACTTGTTTCAATAAGAAAGGTAAATATTCTATTTATAATTTCATCTGATAGCAGACTATCAAATATTTCTTCCTCTAATGATTTTTCTTGGACAGTCATGGATGGGGTCTGATTTTTCTTGCATGCTGCCACAGCTGACTGAGCTGCTCCAAAGTTGGACACTTTTTCTTGTTCTCCTTGACTTTGGATATCACCTTCAATTTCCAATGGATTGTCATGAGTATTGTCTATGCTTGGTGCCACAATATTTTGAGTTTGAGGTTGATTCTTGTCCTCAGTATCTGCATTATTACCACAATTCAATGTCTCTGTTGCATCATTAGCAGCATTGTCTTCTGTAACATGTGAGGATGGTGCTTCCGAAATCTTTGGGGTGGGTTCATCAGTTCGAGGCACAATTTCGCTAGGTTCTTCCATTGACGTGCACGTAACATTAATTGGACAATTAACAGACATTGATTCAGAAATACTGCTCTTGGGAGATACACATTCTACATTTTCAGCATTAGCACAAGATTCAGGAACAACTATCTTGTCAACAGAAGCTAATTTGGTAGCTTTGTCCAAGGATGACAACAAAGCATCAGTAGAATCCTGTTTATTGACCTCCATAGTGACTTCAGTTTTATCAACAGCTAGTTCTTCATTAAAAGTATCAAAGAGGTTTTTTTTGACACTATTACTAGGACTGTATTTTGTCTGTGATGTCAGACAAACTGTGTGTGCCATTTCTTTCTTCTCTGCTTCTTCCTTTTGTGATTTTAGTTTCTGTCAATAATTAAGTATGAATTTATGAACATTGTTTTAGAAGAGAAAAAACCTATATATACAAAGATCGTACTAATAATGAACAAGTTGGATCTGACAAAAATCATAATCAGAAGAATTCAAGTCCACATGTATTGTTGTGAGGTGCCTGCAAAACATCTTGGAAGGGTATAAAACAAGCTTTTCAGTGGAAAAAAAAAAACAATTTCTTACCATTTTATCTACTTTAACTAAATGATGAGCACTTTTTAAGGAGACCAGAGACTTCAATACTGTACTTAATCCATTGATAAATAATTCTTTCATTGCTATTTCCCAATGTGCTGGTTTGTGGTTGGAACAGATACGACATGTATAGTTAATGGTTTCTGGTAAACAGGCTACCAATTCATACATTTCATCTGCAAATAAGATGTTTGTACCGTAACATGGTATATTTTGATACAATATTTTGATATGTCCCTTCATGAATTATGAGAGAAATTCTGTCAAAACAGAACAGTGAACTCAAACACATGAAACTGGTTCAGAAACTACCAGAAAAGCTATTTCTTTGGAAATTTTAGTGAAACATGATTTAGAATTGACTGTTTTATGGGAATAAATACCTGTAAGTTGTTCACATTTAGCATGAACCCAGCTGTTACAAATAGCACAATGTACCATCTTAGATTCCCAATCATCATCAGAATAACATTTATGACAGATTGGACAGAAATTACCTGTACAAAATAATATGAATAAATATTAACATATATGAAACATTTTGTTAGCTTTGTTGGTAGCAAGCTGAATTGCTGAATTTATGTTCTAATAGTTTGAATATCTTTATTTGTTATGAGTGCTTAATTCTGCCATGGAATAACTTGTACTTAAATCAACTTGTAGCTTACATTAGCAAATACGAACACCACACAAAATAAGCAAAGTGAATTCTCCATAGGGGATCATTAATCCATGAACATTTTGAATATTCTGCTTGTATGTACAGAAAAAGAATTTTGTTGAATAATTTCAAGAGTTCTGATTGATTGATTGTTAATTAGATCTACAAATCAGAATACATGTGTACTTGTCATTTTTCTATTTATGTTACTGGTTCCTCTCAGCAAACATACCTATTATTTATAGTCACACCCTAACTATACTTCTTACCTTTATCCATGAGTTTACCACAGTCATAACATAAAGAGAAATCATAGGTCCATGTGGCATTACCACCTGTTCCTGGTGTGGTCACTCCACAGCTCTTACACTTAACACATTTAGTACACACCCAGATATTCTTCTTACTACTAGGTCTAGTAGGGTAGTTTGGTCCCAGACATTCTGGGTGATAGGTGGACTGACATCTGTACAAGATAATTTGAATTGGTTAGAAAATCTATTATGATATTTCTTGATTGTGAATCACAATTTGTGATTATCCTGTGATAATATGTGGCTATATTTGCAATAATCATCTTTTAATGTTATCGACAAGATCATCTTATGCTATTTGCCATCAACAGATCAACTGGAGTACAAGCAACGAAATCATAAATATATAATACAATTTTAGTTTAACACTTCAACATATTTGAATCATTAACAATAATGAAATACACACGTGATAATCAAATAAATACTAACCTGTCACAAGATAGTAGGTTATTCTGATAACCACAAACATTACAGAACTGACAGTTATCACAGCACCAGTTATCTTTATTATCATTACTAGGTCTATCTTCTTCATCTATACAGAATGTATGATACGCTTCACAACAGATACAACAATATAGCAGCTGAAATATACAACAATACAACATAATCTTTAAATATCATTTACAACATTACAACAGTTGAAATATACAATAATATGAAAGCTTAAATATACAATATATCAAAGCTCAAATAATATAATAATATCAAAAATAAAATATACAAGCTTAAATTTACTGCAATGTAGCAGCTGAAATGTATAATGATATACCCCAATTGCAATAACTGATACAGCAATACAGCAGCTGAAATATACAATACAACAGCTGAAATATTGAACAAATAATATAATCCAGCAGTTGAAATATACAACCAACAGCTTAAGCACTTTCACTGGATAACTGGATTTTAACTCACCTCTTCTTGACCCAGACTACCACATAAATAACATACATTTCTTATACAAGATGATGATGATAAAACTAAAGCCATACCACCCGCCCAAGCTGTATCAGTATCATATTTATCCTGCAAAAACAATAACAGCATTGTTAGCTATGTAGACTTTCTGAATTGGTTGTCAACTGCCAGTCTGATTGTTACAGAAAGGTGAATATGATCAACCATGGTAGGCACACCTGGTACAGCAATCATCAAAGTTGAGCTTAAAAGCGTATAAGATTTTAATTGGGCTCTGTCCCACAAGTATGCCAGTCTTATATTTCATTGATGATGGTAGTAACAAATTGATTTTACATTTCAAATGTTAATTTAAAGACATTTTTCCAAAACTAACCTTGAATTCAGCTTTAATATAATGAGGGTCAACTGGTATTGAAGACCATTGTCTATTAGTATGTATTGGTTGTAAAACTCTAGGTAAAACTTTATTCTTACTTAAAATCTGGAAAATACAAAATAATCCATTACCAGTCTTGTCATGAATGATGTTTTTAACAAGTCCTACTGAGATCTAAACCTATCCCTTTTATTCAGAAGGGAATGCTCCACAGAATATGACAGTTAAACTTATAATAACAAATCTAAATATATATCTGCTGAATGTCAGACTTTACAAAAAAAATAAGAACAAGCAACTATAGTTTTTCCACTTAGATTAAAAAAATTTAATTTTGATTCACATGTACAACTATCAAAATGAACTTTACCTTTGACTTGAGAACTCTTTTACTAGGTGGTAAACGTCCTACACCACTGTTACTGTTGATACTACTGGGTTGAAACGCTGAATGAGTCAGACTGGCTTGGTTGTTAGATACATTACTGTTATTGTTGTTGTTGGAGGGAGGTTGTTTGTCTCCTGAACCTGGTCAAAATAAACAAATAAACATTAGGTACAGGAATATTGTAATCTAAATGTTTGATATACCAGATTATAAATTACAGTTAATTGAAAAACTTTTCAGAAGTCAAATTCAACTGTATTTCAATATTTCTTATAATCAACCTAGATCTTATAAGCTGACCTATGCTGCAAACCTATAAACTTCAATATTGCTCTTTTGATGGACAAATATCTGTTTTCTACTAGCACTGGTGTACCATATATCTTTTCTGAACTCATTTCAGTATTAATAACAGATGACAATATAATGAGGGTATAGAGAGGAGAGTACCTGTACCTGTATTGCTAGTAGAACTAGTAGAGACTGTAGTGGTGGTGTATCTAGCAGTATTATTAGTATTACTACTACCAGGAGTTTTATTTTCATCATCTTTATCTTTATCATCTTCATGACTACCTTTAGGTTGTTCTTTTAATGTTATGAAGGAGGCTGTAGCTACCTTGGCATAGCACGGATTTAAACAACGACGATGACTGAAAGTGTAATGAACATTAAAGATTTCCATGATCTACACAATTAAGTTATCATAATCAAAATTCAAAAAAAATAAATTATGTTATTTCAAAAATTATTATTAAAAATAGACTTATGTCTAAATGGGTTGTCAAAATAAAGTTATTATTATAAAGTTAATATTATTACCAAATTGAGATTGGTTATCATAGTTTAATGTTGGTAAGTTATGTGCTGAAGGAAATTGAAGAGGTCAAAGAGATTAATTGGAGAAAATTTAACTTTAACATTTAATCTTTAATGAAAATTGATAATCGATAATCAAAATAATAAATTCCTAGCGAAGATAATCAATTATTTCAATTATTTTACCACCTATAGTGCATATATTTCTTTTCATTTGATCTAGATTCTAAATAAATTATGCTTGTTTTTACAGGAGTTATACCAAGAATGAAATATCATAGTTGATTAAGTTTTTAACTGTAAAATATTTGATATAGGAGAATTGTATCAGTTGCCATGACTACTCAGACGTGGTAACCTTCTTGTTCTCCAAACTGAAGTGACAATTAAGGATAACTACAAAATCTGTTGGGCAACTTCACTACCAAGGTCCACAGAAGTTTAACTTATCCTTCATACCTGTATTAGAGATAACAACTTGGGATTGTTATGCTTAATCTGAATCTATTAAATAATATTTATATAGTTTTAGTAAAGACAAACATGAAGCAAATGACTATAAATTTCTAGGCATGTTACTCACATACAAGCCTGTTTCATTTTACAACTTCCTCCAAACTTTGGTTTGTCCCTGAAACAGTAACATAAATATATATCACTATCACTCAAAGTTTAAAAACAATATATATATATACAACACAGTGAAGTTTTAAGTCTAATTAAATTATTGAAAGACTAATACATCATCTACTTACATATATAGTTATTAAATATTCATATTCATACTTCTAATTAATCACTGAAATCCTCATTCTTGTTAAACAGAGTTAAATCTTCCAGAAGTATCCTTTGATACCTCAACTGAAAGCTATACACACACACAAAGACTAGGAAACCCTTTCAAATCACTAGAAATGATTACTTACAGACAATAGGTACATTTACCACAATCATCAGCTATACATCCAGTACAAACTTTACATCTTATTTTACGTCTTTTACCAACTTGACCAGAATTCCGAACTAGTTTAGCTGTTTCTATTCTCTTGGCCAACATTCTAGAAAACAATATTTTTCAACATTAATCTATAATGTATACCACTAATATACAAATACTATAAGTGTAGTTGGTCAGCTAATTAGGGTGCTCAGACTTTTGATATCATTAGCTTACCTTCTGTGGAAAAGTGATGCTGAACCACGAAAAAAATCTAAAAATATGCAAATCTAAGTTTATAAGGTCGTTTGATGCTCAGGAAAACTTTACCATGAATATGAGATAACAACCTCAAGTACTCAATCTTTTTAAGTATTAAGTTAGGAAAGTGGTACCATGACAATAAAATGTCATTACTCACTTATCAATTGGTTTCTTTTTAAAAACAGTCAATTCACTTGGTTGTTCTTCTTCAGATGGTAATACTGGAATTTCTTCATCTGATAACTCTAGTGGTAGAATTACAATAGACATAGTTGAATTATGAAGAACAATACAGTGGACTTTAATGAAGGGCAGAATTGGAACAGACAGAACCTGTTCAAACTCTCCAATTGACACCCATGACTCAGCTGTGGTAATAGAAAATTTGTTAAGTCTTTTCTGCAGTATTTGATTAAATGTTTGTATGATTGTATGAGCAAGTAGTTTTTGTATGCTTGTTTGCATAGACACATGCTGCGCCTTTTCATTGTCAAACACATGGTATAATATCATATTGGCTTTTATTTTGGTCAAAGATCATTTATGCTACAAGTCTGATGGTATAGGAGGGTTACCTTTAGCTTTCTTTTCTTCTTCTTTATATATTTTCTGTTTCTCAGTATTTGGTAAAGCACTAAGACTTGGACCTTCAGCTTTCTCTGGGAATCGAGCAATATCTTTTCTAACAACCATAGCAGCTCTACGACAGACATGTTTAATTCTAGGACCATGACCAAGTACTGCTTTATCTATTGGTGGAGAATCCTCTTCTGCTTTAGCTTCAGGTGAAACTTCTCCTTAAATACAAAAATAGACATATAGCATCTTATCTCTTACACCTGATTAGGTTAATGTAGACGGACAAAGCCATCCAGTGTTGAATAAGGGAAATTTCGTCAAGACAGCAGCATTAACCTACTATCTTTTCAAGTTACATGTGTCAAGGGATCTTTAATATGTAGAGCTTTTAGCACTGGGGATTTAATTGTCTCATATGAAAGACTGGACACTATTTCCATGTCAGCATCTCTGAAAATATTTTAACAAAATCTTATAGGCATTTTTTGTCAGCCTGCAGGAAAATGCAAGCCTTTAAAAGGAGGTCACATGTTTTTATTGCTTTCTCCAGAAACCTGTCTTGTCCTTTTGAAAAACATATGGTTCAACTGGACATTCAAGGACATCATACTTTCACAACACAATGAGTTCAATCATCACAACCACAATACTTCCTTCAAAACTGTTCATATGACATCCCAAGTGTCCTCCTCATTGCAACTATCTGTAGTCTTTCAGTCATTCTTCTAGTACTTACCAGGAAGGTTCTCTTTAGACTTGCTAGCTGATTTGGGGTTTTTTTCAGGGCTTTTAGTTTTAGGTGATTTAAGTCCTTTGTCAGGTGATATACTAGATGTCTCTGTGGATGGATTTAAAAATATTGTTGATGGTGATGTCACGGTGAAGCCAGGTGATTTTGGTGTTGATTTGATCTTTTCATTTATATCTTTAATATCCATACATTTCATCAATCGGCATGATTTACAAAATCTCTTCTTTTCAAAATTTATCTTACATTTACCTACACAAAAGAAAAAAAAACCAACATGATCATATTTAAATTCTCTCTCTTTCTATTAGATCAAGGAATTAGGAATATCATGTAGAGATGTTTCATCAAACTTGCATCTCAGAACTAGTATCTTCCTTTTGATTTTTTCAAACTATGTTTGATAGGCATAAACATTGAACATGATACCAAAATGTCATATTTGGCTTATTTTTTAATTCACAAATTCCTGGGAATGGTTCCAAGAGATTTAATATAATTGTCCCTAGGAACACAGCAAGCTTTAGTCACTGCTTTGCAGTACTGTGAAAAGATAAAATTAAATTTTCAAGATTAACAAGAAAATTAAAATAGCAAAATATAAAGAAAGACTAAAAAGCTTGATATACCTTTAAATTTACAGATATAATCATCAGGCTTGACATGTTGACGTTTAATATGAATACGTAGAAATTTATCACAAAATTGACAGAATGGTACACCTAGCTTATCACTGGGTAGAACTTGTTTATCACCACATACAGCACACTGACCCTTACGAAACTTTCTCTTCTTTATACTAACAGTCATCTTCTCACCACTTCCCATACCTTTAATAATATAAGCATAGAAAATGAAAATATCTAAAAGCAGACTGGAAAAAAACAACAGCAAAGACTAATTTTAAGACTAATAATGCTAAAAAGGCTACAGATAGCGGAAATTCAAAGCAAATATTTTGACAAGTTTGACATTTTAAAATCTAACAATGGAAATACATGTATCTGCAATTTACACAATTTTTGGTTCCAAAAAGTTATACTTACCAAAACTGGTACCTCCAGGTGACAGGGTTCCTCTTTGTGGACTGATTGGAGAATCAAATGGATGTCTCATACCAGCTAAGGGAGATAACTGTAGTCTGGGTGAGATCTGAGACATTTCTGAAGACTCATCATGTTTAGTGTGTTTTGCTTCACGTTTCATTTTGGCTTTCAGTGACCTTGCCAGAGCTGCCTTTGATTGATTTAAAGCTTGCCTGTTTAGCTGTAGTTTGGCTTTCTGAAGAATAATGTTACTGGTTTTAGCTGACAAATCCTGTCCTTTTCCATCAGGTCGTATTCGATTCAGCTTCATTGGTCCAGCTCGATTAAACACACCTAGTTTGGCAGGAGCTAAAGGATTTTTCGTGGAGGAAAACAAAGAGTGTGATGAAGCTCCTGTTGAGGAGGAGGCAGTTGAAGAACTATCAGTACCTTCTTCATCTGGTGTCAACAAACTAGAAGCATTGAATTGCTTCAATCTCAGTTTTATGCTAGGTTTCCGATGTCTCTTTCCTTCTATGACTAATGGCATGTCTAAAAGACCCTTATGTGGGAGTAAATTTGCTCCTTCTAATGCTTTGAGACCACCTTCAGTGCTATTGGAGGGAGGTGGACTAAAATTAGAAATGGCTGCAGCTGTGTCATGATCAACAATAGAGGTAAAATCAGCTGGGAGACTTCTACGCTGTCTAAAAGCATTGATAGACTGCCAGTCATCTGAATCATCTTCTACAAAACGTTTGTTTGGTTTTATCACCCTGGATGAACGTGAACTTTTAGACGGTAAAACAAACCTGGGTTTCGGTTTCGGAGAATTATCAGTGTCCACGGATAGTAAACATAACTTGGATTGAGGAATAAGACCTTTCTTTGCTTTCGCCAAAAGTTTTTTAGCTCTATCTTTTTCACTTTGTTTAGAAGAAAGTTTATTTGTGACAAGAGTTTGTCTAAGTGCACTTGGAGGACTTTGGACGTCATATTTTTTGGGTCTACCTCTACCACGCCCTGGAACTGGGTCAGTATTTGCCCTATACACTAATGAATTGGGAGGTCGCCCAGGTCCTCTCTTTCTTTCAGCACTTTGTGAATCTCTCGATAATGTTAGTTTAAGTTTAATCGGTGTGGTTGGTGATTTCACTCTCACTGGGGATTTTATAGAATGTTTAAGTTTTTTGGGACTAACTTGTAATCTTTTCAAATCTTTCACTTTGGTAATAGTTGAGGCTAAGGATCCCTTTCCTAAACCCTTTTTAATCACATCTGCATAAGACTTATGTACCACTGTCTTTTTACGGCCTCTAGTCCTTTCTGATGTAGGCAGATCATCCAATGAATGTTTGGTTGATGTTAGCCTTGTATTAATGGATGCATTATGACTACCACTGTATCTACTGACAGGGCTAGTTGCTGGTTCTAAGCTTTGTTGACGTTTTAACTCTTCTTTAATAGCTCTTGATAGCTTCTGATTTGATTTCAAAACATCCCGATGTGTAAACCCTTCAAATTCTTCATCCTGGAATAAAAAAAGGATCAAGTAATGACTGTCAATTTTTCCACATTAAACGTTAGTTTTAAGTTGTTCATGAACTAAATGGGGCAAAATCAGCATCAAAGCTTAGTTTATGAAAATTAGATGCCTAAGAAAATGTTTTAAAACCTAATTATCACCATTTAATATTCTTAACATGAAAACAAAATTTTGTTTGAAATTTTATTTGGTAGAAAATTCAGTGATTTGAATTTTTTTGCGATTTCAATTGGAGAAAATAGTCTTTGCAATTAGAATGTGAGAAGATCAAACAGAATTCTGCAAAGAACAAGTTCATGCAACATTGGGTTGATTACAAGGATTTCCAAATGACCAGAGGAAGAAGCGACGATAATCTTGGCTAAATTCATTAGATATGTAAATTATTTAGATTAAAATGAAATGAACAGAGTTTTACGGTTTTCTCTTCCGCACCTAATTGGGCTAACAAAGGGCAACGCCATGCAGTGTGCAATGAAGGTAATTTTGACAGGACATGAGTTTAAACCTACTCATTTTAGATTTCCAACTATCAAGGATCTTTAAATCATTATGAGTAATCCTAGAATCAAAGAATACTGGTATGATAGATATTATGATTTAATATAAAGTTCAAATTGGAATGTTCATGTTACTGGCCTTCAGTCTAATTTTCAAAATATATCATTAAGGATGTAATTTTTTTTTTAAGGTCAATGCTTAACACTTATATCTTTTTGAATACAAAACATATGCTTATACAGGTATTTCAAAGCTAAATAGTTTTGTTGATTTTAATCTATGTCCAGGTTTTTAAAGTAAGGACTACAAAGCATCACATTTAACAAGCAACTTCAAATCTATGTTTTCATCATACTTGAATTTGATCCAATTTCAAAGAAGAAAATGTTATTTAATTATGACATCTTTACAATTTTTGAAGTTTTACGACATTTCAGTGGCAGAGAGATAGTGACAACACAAGGAATGTGAATCAGTGTACCCGAGGAACTAAGAGAAGAGATAAATAATGAAAAACGTAGAGCAGTTACAGAGAATTTTGCTAAAATATGAATTGTACAAATTGCGATGTCGGCCATTTTGTTTCGATACAGAGTCAGTGGACAATTTACCTCATCAGATTCGCCACAGAGCTCTCTAAAATAGCGTAAACCTCTGTGGATATTGGCTACAAGAGCTAAGGTTGGATCTGTGGCATTTCTGGCATCGTCTAAGCCATATCTGATTCCTAAACGATCAAATCTGTATCCTGGACGGCCTGGAAAGCGAAGCCGCGCCATGTTGCTGTTACCGATTCAACCAAAATGGCCACCAGCGCGTGATGTCAACCATAAAATCGTCTGTTTAGTCGTATATTCATACCCAGTTTTTAGTTTTTAAGATGTCTGCTCATAGTTCATAAGCAATATTCAAAATGAATGTATGATTTGGGAAATATCATTCTAAAATAAAGCTGAAATTGGCAAAATTATGACAGATGACCTTATTATGCTCGATTGGGGCCAAAATAGAGCCAATAGGCGTGCTATTAATACCCGCCAAATATAATGACAGTTGCTTGTCAATCATGTTTTCTGAATTAAACATAATTAATATTTAATGATTCGTCACAAATATTATTTCAAATGAACAATGGATTAATTTTGTGGCTATCTGCAACGCAAGAGCAAGAAATTTTACGATTTTTTAATTGTTTATATTGTTTTTCGAATCGTTGTGGCTTTGTTTTGATTTTTCGTTCCCACAATGCCGTATTTGTATTAACCCTCGTGCTTCTGTTATGATAGGTTTAGTTGAGTTGTGACAGTGGACAGTGATGATGGGTTAAGATGGCCAAAAGGGGATTACCAAAACCCCATAATAGTAAATTTATTGAGTTTTTCGAGGATTATAAAATATGGAAACCGGTTAAATTTTAACAAGGAGTTTGTTGTTAAATTGTTCTACCTAATTGCTTTGCCCGTAGTCTAGGCTACGTACTATAGCCATAGGCTTTAAATTAAGGAAATCTTGGAATAACAGAAGTTCCTTAAATTGTGTTTAATTCTAGAAATGTATTAAATATACTGATATGATTTACGAGGAATGACAGTGACCGATATATTGGATAAATATGAATTCAGTATTACAAATGGATCTTGACAAAACATTCGGATCGTCTCCTTCAAATGTAACTCTTCCTATATCGGCCCGACCAGAGTGTGAGGGGCAGGCTACAAAACCTAAACTTTACTTGTACACAAATTTTGGAAAAATGCAATCACCTAAAAGTGCAAATAGTACAAGTCACTCATTAAACGACGTGTCGAAATCGACAATCTGTAGGTCATTAGGAAGTAGTGGAGTATTGAATTCACCCTATTCTATGACAAACAATACCTTAAATATCTCGGCCGTCACACCTGATCCTAGCCGACTTTCTAGTCAACTGGATAATCTATTGTCAGATAGTGAAGTGAAAAGCTGTACCCCCGGGCCAGATGAAGGATTAGAGGATACCAGTGATCCCCGTCTCTGCCCTAGGGTACTTGTTGATGTTAATCTGCCCATTCAAAGACCCAAAGGATCAAACTGTTTGACGGCGGCAAGTGCAGTGAATAATTATTTGAGCACTCGGACTTCGACACCATTACATTCAAATTCAGGGATTAACTGTGAGAGAAGTGGTAAAAAGACCAGATTTAAAGAAGGGAGATGGAGAAATGCTAAGGAGGTAATTTCAATCAATTTATTTCCATTATTTATAAACGTCCGATGTTATGAAAGGGATTTATATTTGACCCGATGTCCCTTTAAATTGGCCTTTTCAACCGTCTTAACTAAGTGGAACTAGCAATTGCTAGTAATAGATTTTAAGAATTTTACACGAGAAATGCATATAGAATATTGGAATATTAGAATATTAAGGTGTCACAAATAATAATAACTTCATACAAGCTCTAATAGGCTATATGGCCGAAATCGAAGAAGAAAGCACTCTATAGTCGTGGAAAATAGTACTTCTTTAAAGAAGTTTAGCCTACGATGTGCATTTGGGACACATAGGTAAATCACACCACAAGTTTGTACCCTGGGTAACGTCTACTGTCTATCGTGTTCAATCAGCATGATAGCTTATCATGTATCACCACCCTTCACATTCATGCAACACATATTTCACCCAGCTTGACCACTGTCCAGTTCATTCTCTTTTGTCCGAAGAAGTCGGTAATTATTGTTTCGAAGTTGGACAATGTCATCGTGACTGTACAGTAATGGTTTCTTTTAATCTGACAATTCAGAACTCTAACGAATCTTGTAAGGTTGATAACAACAAGCTGTTTTTTTTTTTGCTCATCTATATGGCTACCTCGTAAACGAGTGCTCTACTTTATAAATACGTTTCAATTGAAAGGTTTGAGTTTTGAAGAAAACGTTTTTTGGTCAGCTAGGATTTCATGTAGATAACCCCAAGACAGATCTTGTAAATTAACCCTTTTGTACGTTCTAAAATGATTAAGGCATTAATAGTCTTGAAATTCCAGAAGACCTGAACAACAACATGCACATTCAGAAAATTTGCTTAAAAATGACTTAGTAACGCTTTTTTGCTCTGGTCTTTCTCATTCTCTTAAACTATGAACGGAGTTTTCGGATTATTCCAGCCCCGTGTATCAAATACTGTCAGAAGCAGAAGGAAGTTCTGAATAATTCATCATGTATCAGTTGAGATAATAAATTCTAGGGTTAAATTACAAACTTGATATCTAGAAAACAACAGACGATACTAAAGTTTCAGCAGGATGCAGACGTCTTGTATAATTTACAGGATATCGTATGGTCAAGCAAACTGGTTAAGCCCACGTGTGTGTGGTCAGTATAACCTCATCCATTCTGACCACAAAAACGATCAAAATATCGAGTACAAGATTGGTACAACAATAGTTCATTATGTACAGAAATCTGCTTTAATAATTCCCATTTCGACCAGGGGGTTATTGTGCAGCTTACTGCTTGCTTGGTAGCTGGACGTGATTATATAAATCAGCGAGGTTTGTTAAGTTTGAAATTGCAAGAATATGCTATTGTTAAGCCAACCACTGAGGAACAATTGGACGTTGATTTATGATATGTATTTTCATGCACACAAAATTTGAAGAATATTAATACACTGCTTTACTCTATTCTTAAAATATTGCAGATAGAAGACCATATTGCACAAACATAATGATATCATCGAAAGGCCACGTGATATTGTTGAGATCAAATACATTTAATAATTTTTTTGAAGTTTATAACAATCATTATGAAAACGTATGATGTATAATTGTATTATGTATTTCACCTTTACTCAAAGCAAAGTAACATGTGTTAAACGTGTTCTACGATGCATCAACTTTTCTTTATAAAATTATATTTACAATGACACGCCAAATGGGTCAGGTCACATCGATATACTTTCAAAATTATTTCCTTGTTTTGTCAATAACACTGATAGTTTCCTTAGCATTAACAAAGTCACTGTTTCTGCCAGAGATCATGCCACTTCGTTTTTCCTGCACCACAACCATCATCAAAATTAATAACCGAACGTAAAACAAGGTTCTTTTAACTTATAATCAATGGTTTTTGAGGTAGCAATAAAATTTAAATCTCTCCTAAACACAGGAATTAGTATAAATAAACTCATTTTACAGGAAACCTATAAAAGTTTAATTTGGGTTCAAATTGGTACGTTCGAGTGCACCTTAAATGAAATAGGAGAATTTCCTTATTGATAAATATTGGTCATAAACTACGCTTCAACGACATGGTACATCATCTGATTATTTTTCTGTACCATGTACACATTTTGTACCCTTTTTAACGGCCCTGTATTTTTAATATAGAATTTTCAATGAAGGAAGTTTAAAGGGTTAAAACATCAAACACAATCTGCAGAATTCATCTTTATAGAAAAATATGATTAATATGATTGATATCTCGAATGATTGAATGGTCAAGCGAACGCTCTGCATGGCCCCATTGTTTCTTCAGATCGCATTGATGATCTCGTCGTGATATAGATATTTTCCTTTTGGTTTTTAATAATTTCTGTTTTGCCGATGTAAAATGAAAACAAATAGAATTGATATCCTTATTGTTCACTTTGGATAAACGTGCAGTTATACTATTATTCAAAACCCAGCTGTTGAGATTTTAATGTTACCAGCCTGCCTGTGTCAGAAATAAAAGCTAAGTTTAAGCATTTCAGTCAAATTCAGAGGCCGTTATATTGACTTTACAGCGACCTGCGACCAAAACTTATTGAAATGGTCTATGGTTATCAGATAAAGAACAAAGGCTAATAAAAGACCATCAAAAGGTGTACTCGAGTACATAAATCTTACTAAGTCAATTTGATAAGCCGGGCTAAATTAATTAAATTGTAAGTAAATACAGACACATGTAAGGTCTCGAAGTGGCTGACCAATTTAACATGACGTGGAACATATGTCGGCTCTTTGGTAGATCAAAGGCAGAGTGTTATCGGGAGGGAATTAACTAATAACATCCCCCAGACTTATGTTACTGTGCATGTTATCATTCTGTCAGGCGTTATCTATCGGGGGATGTTTTTCACTAAACAGCGTTGAGGACCTACAGCATAGTACACGGAGTGAAAGTGATCCCTCGAGAAAAACCTTGTCATCTGTCAAATTCAACTACATATTTCAAATAATTCACCCTACACCTACAAGGCAATAACTCTTGTATTTTCAATGATAAATCGAATCTTTAAAGGAATGACCAATTGTAATTGCGTGTTTTCGTTGCCAGTCCGACACCTCTGATGCAATTCTGATAACAAGTTGTCTGTTATAGGACATCGGCTACAACAGAAAACTGTGTTAGTTGGACGTAACGAAGGTTTAAAATTGATGTTGTCTTAAGTCAGAGCACATATTCGCTTTAATTGAGTCGATATTTATGAGTACAATATTTACCAATTATCAAGTTGGTGTAAAAGAATGTTACCTATCTTCATCAATACAAGCCGTCAATTATCAAACCTGGACTATAATTAACATGGTTTGTCTGAATTAGATAAGGTTCATTACCAGGTTAATATGGGCTGTAAAGTACAGGTACATTACCAATTAAGTTTCAATACGAGCACATCTTACTCTGTGCAGAAACCTGTAAATTGATCATTAGGGTTTTTATGAGAACGTCCCAAGGCGTTTAAATTGCTTATTTTACTCTCATAGTTTGAGAGTTATTGCCCTTGTAAATGATAAACATGGTACATGGTTTTTGTAGTTAGGTCTTTGTGACTGAAATTTTACAACTCATAAATGATCTTCCGGAACATTTTTTAATGCTGTATTAAGTAACGCCTATTTAATGTAGCTCTTCTTTTGTCTTTAGCTGGGAAACTTTTTGACCATTTATGGCGTAAAACTCAACTTCTTTTATCATGTGGGTCAAGTTGCTTCCAAATAACCGAAAATCTTCCATAGCATCTTCTCAAAGAGTATATTTGCTGTTGTCGCCTGAGGGAAAACGTAACCATATTCTTATATCCTGTCCTTGATCATTTCGTACATTCCAAATATTAAAACAGGTTCTCGTCGCCAAAATTTAGGTGAAAACACTTCTATTTGTGAAGGATAAGGAAAGACATTTATCATTTGGTATTTTGAAGATCTGGTTCAAAACAACCATTGTGTTTTATAACAATGAACAATTAGGTCTTTATTACCTCAAGTACCATTGTTTCAAGATGGCTAAAATGTTTACTAGGAGTTTACTCTTTATTTACACATAAACAAACACATACTTCATCGCCTCATCAAGTGCTGGAAAGATGTGGAAATCCCAGATTTACCCTCTTGATAAAACAAATCTTAACATGTTTTCGCTCAAGTCTTGGTGGTTAGTTTGTACCCTGGGGGAAATGCGTAACACGTAGTCAAAACGTGTTTACATCGCATGCCTTATTTGGAATTGCTATTTGTGGATTTTCAAACTGGGAGACAGACGTCACTTGAGTTCTGTGATTATCATAGATAATGTGTCTACTTGAGGTGTCGGTTGATTATTTGCTTTCCCTCTAATAACTTGAATGGTCATTTGATATGTAGTTATTAATGATGATGGCCCAGTTTCCAATGACCACTTCGGACTTTTTAGATCAGATAAGTAAGCTAAACAAATTAAATTTCCTTTCTTCGTTATCAATGAAATATATACGCCTGAAACTACAGTTTGGAATTTCAGAAGGTTTCATCTTCAGAACAAATAGTAGCAAACATAATAAATACTTTAATTGCTTCACTTCACACAATGAGATACCGGTTCGTTCTTAATGAATATTTTAGTTTCACCTATATACCATAATGTCCCGATGACAATATCGCAGAAAAAAAAAAATAATTCGTTTTTTTTTTAACATGAATTCATGATGCCAAGATGCCAATCTGCTAGCTAGCTGGATACCATAACAGCTATCCTTAAGATAGTTATTCAGTACTGTTTGGTATAGATACATCAATAATTAACCACGTATTAACTATTTCGGTGGTAACCTTTTAGCTGCCAAC
This sequence comes from Lottia gigantea, assembly GCF_000327385.1. Lineage (NCBI taxonomy): Eukaryota > Metazoa > Mollusca > Gastropoda > Lottiidae > Lottia > Lottia gigantea. Next base: position 1,537,820 of record NW_008708986.1, read on the forward strand.
AATTTTCTATGAACGATGTATATTTTATGTAAATCACATCAATTTTGACCACTATTAAATATAATGTTCTCATTGTTTGGTCAGTACTGGAATATCAACTGTGAAACAGTATACTCCGTACCCCGGGGGTCAACAGCTGTAGCCGGCCTCAAGTTATTTTTAATATCAAGGTTTTGACTGCAAGATATTTATAAAGATAAATTCCCCCTAATAAAAATATTGATTTATTCCTTTCTGTTTCTTATAGATAAAATCTTGTTAAAATAAGGAACTCTGTGGAGGCGTTACAGTCTCAAGCCTCTCATAAAAAGTATAAAAGGGTTTATCCAAGAAAATTTTCGAAAAATTGAATTTCTTTGATGCGTTCTGACGCATAAATTTTGGCTAAAACGTACAAAAATCATAGTTTTCAATGTGTTAAAAAAAAATTGGAGTAGAATTTGGGGGTGCAAAACATTTTTAGGGGGCAAATCCTGTACCTCCATTGGTGCTGCCACTGTCTGGCCAACAGAAAAGAGGCAAAATTTTTTTTTAGCTATGTTACTGATCCAAGTTGTGTTGAGTTGAAAAACTCTATCGCATAGTGATATTAATTGTGAAGGATGAGCACAAAAATCATTTTACTTACGATTTAACAACCCACGTTATAATTGTCTAGGGTGTGATTTTGATATTAAAGTGTTACCTTGATGAAATGAAGTAATTGTGTAGGTATATAAACCAACTCGAACAGTATCAATTATAACCTTGCTGTGAAATTCACCACCTTTCTCTCTGGTCTCAACTTAATAATGAAGTTTACTGTGACTTTTTAGAAATCACGTTCAGTATTAACCTCTAACCTCAATCTGTAGCCTTCCACAGTTCAATAAGCATTCAGATAACTGGTGTGTCCACTTGATAATTCCTATTACCAGTTTGCACAATTATGCTTTCAGATGAACAAGGAGTCCAATTATGAAATTAGATTAGCCTACCAATGAATATAAATATCATCTGATCCTATTTTAGTGATAAATATTTTGACAACAAGGGCAAAAGGGGTACAAAATCGGTACTTCTATCGACATTTTATTAATGAATTCAAGGATGATGCCACATATTTCTTTTGTATCGATTAAATCTCTAACAGATGAATTGCAATGACATAGATGCAAATCAAACTTCATTAAAACACCAAGACCCTTGATCCCTAGCGTAACAGGTCTTCATCTGATCTTGTAATTTGAACATCTCGATTTCTCGCTTTACTGAACATGAGCATATAAATGTTCATTATTTCTGATTGTCAATTGAAATCGGATTAAATGTGGCTGTCTAGGATGAAAATCTCACTTGATTTATGTTTTATCGTGTGAAAGGATCTTTTCAAATTAGACATCCTGTAGCTTAATAGTCATGTCCCGTCTACAACCGTGAGATATAGCCCTGTATACCGGACATCACTTGACCATAGTGACCAGTCATCTCACGCTGGGCAATTTCTTCTCTCCAAACCACAATTAATCATTAATTGACACCCGAACCCCAGTCAATCGAGAAAGATAAGCTCAGTTTACTAGGTTTTGTTGTCAGAGAAAATTAATTGTAGCTTACATGGTGAAGTTTGTCGTATCAAGTTTACCGGGTAGCTATATGTACAGTATTTTATCTTAATATCTATTTGGTGTGATTTGGGGGATCATTTTCCTTTAGATCTTGTATATGAATTATTTTTCAAACAATAATTTTTTTTGCAAATATTACCCCCGTTATGAATGAACTGCAGATAAGAGATGGCGAAAGCATATGGTGAAACCCCCCATATTGGACTGTAATCCATTATGACCACAGACTATATAGTTAGAGTAAGATAATGGCAGTTTCTATGTTTTCTTGAATGTTTTACTAAAAGGATCAACACAAGCAAATCCCATGTCTCTAGGAAGCAATGATTTTTTTGCTATGGCATTCCATCTTCAACGTCACAAAGTGGCAAATCGGGACAAAAAAATGTCCCATACCTTTCTTCTACCATGATACACCCTGAATGTAATTTTCCTTCTACAAAAAAATGCATAGATCTGACTATCAAAGAATTCCTTCTTCAAATCGTGAGAATTGCTTAAATTTCTAATAATCAAGAGATGAAAACAATATAATTCTATAGTCACCCACGGTGGTCCTAGCGATATCCTATATCACTCACAGAACTTCAATCAAAGACTTTCGTCCACAACATTAAAGAGAAACGGTTGGATAAACTTTATAGCTATATTTTAAATTAAACAAAACTGGACACAATATGCTCAAACGATTTTCACAGTTTACAATTGGTGGGAAAAAGTTTTGATTGTCAAAACGAATTTCATTTGATGTAGTTCACTGTATTTTTTAACGTTGTTCGGCCAAATCTCACAGGTAATAAGGACTCGTTTATTATTGTCCGGATTAACCAAACAGGTCTATATACTTTGATATACTTCATAGTATACTGATACCAATGACGAATTCCCACCACTAACTATAAAGGGATCCTGTAATTCGTAGAGTTGATGAATCTATTATTTCCAACTTTGTAGTTTAAATAAAATATGACGCAGTGGTTCGATTGAACACCAATATCAAACTTGCTGGAATCCTTGAAGAATTTTGTCTCAATTTGAAATTGGGAAGTGACATTAACGATGAGACAGCGATTCACGATCGCTTCCTTCGTGCTTCTCACCTTTAAAACACGGATCTTCTCTCCGTGTACAGGTTCAGTCTTTACCTACGAGTGATTGTTTCTACCAATGCCTTCGTGACACAATCTGCTGAAGAAGGACAAAAACGTCGTTAGCTATTTGATTATCCCGGTCGTTTAAAACGTTGTCTGCTCCAATAAATTCATTTTGATGAAATTTAAAAGTTTACTTTAAAGTTACAATGATGATACATTATTTTGATTTATTGGTTACTAGATCTAAATTAAGGGTAATAAGTATTAAACTATTTGATATTTGTTAAAGCCTCGGGAAACTAAATAATATATCATAATTATATTTTAAAACTTGTCTTCAATCACATTTAATTTCATTTTAGAATGCCACCTCTTTGTTGCATTTTACATATCGTCAGCCTGCTGGGATAATTACCTATCTCCTTATTTTTTTTTTTTTTTTGCCCAAATCAGAGAATCTGAGAGCATCGGGATTATCCACGACAAATAATATATGGTGAAGAGAATGAGAACAACTTCTGGTTTGAGTTCACTTGAGCTCACCGGCGACTGGAAAATCACAAATGTTATTTTATACAGTTGCTCATGTTCTGTCTTTTTAGCAAAACCTGTGGTCATAGACCTGAACGGTCTGAAAAAGCGACCATGTTATAGTTGTAGGTTTTCAACCTAAACGCCTCAATACATTCTCAAGAGTGACACACATTCTTGTTAATTCAATTGATCGTTTTACTTGAATATTACGCATCTATATGTTATAATGTAATCAATAATAACAACTTTATATAGGATATCCGTATGTTCTGAAGTGTACAACCAGTAGTTTACTCACTGTAATAATATGATATTTGTCTGGTATATTGTGTTGACATGGATATATCTTCACCAGAATTTGTAGCATTTAATTTCAGTCTGCATTCTTTATTGGAATCGTCAGTTCCAGCTCACACAGTAGGTGTATAAATCACTTTTTGTGGCAATAGTATGTCATATAATTTTAGTACGCCCGATAAGGATAATAAAATCATATTAGTCTGATTAAAACGCAACTTAAAAAACTGCATTTTCATTCCATTCGATTGTAGTAATGACCTTCCAGAAAAAAGCAGAAATTGCAACCCGATTGTTTTAGAAATTTAAATTTGAAAACACATTCTTCGACTGACAGATTGCATGACCAACGCTTTGTGGTTTTTGGTCTTTTGAGTGGCTCATTGTGAAACCACAGGTAGTCAAGTCCATGTAAATTACCTAAGAAATGTCACCTTTATTCGCTGGACAATGTCTGATATTGACCACTTGGTAGAGAAGACGTGATGTTACCATGCCTCTCACAGATCAAACTTGAAGCGTGGTTTTGTTGATAAATCATGATTGAAAATAACTTCTAACAAAACTTGTGGTTTCAGGTTTCTATTTTCTCACGAGGGGAGGTGAAGAGATCCCTTTATCGTCAATTTGTTATGTAGATGGTGTGATGCTATTAATTATCCATTAAAATATGGAAACCCTTTCTGTGTCGTTGACATTCACCGCGATTCCTGTTCAACAGTCTGTCGTAAATCTACGACTAATTAAATATCCCATTAATGGATCAACCAACATGTTATTTCCAGGTTACCAATTGCTGTGGTCCTTAAATTACAGTTCCGCAAAAACTACTTCCGGTGGTTCTGACTGGTCTTCATATTCGAAAAACAGGACATAGCCTAAAACAGAATAATTGGAACATTAGTGATTATGTTCAGCACTGATAATTTTCTTCCACTTTGTAGTTGTCTCTTCTCTATTTGTTGTTTATTGACACATTTTAGCGTTGCAATAAATTGATACATTGACCACTGTGACATGCAGTAAACATCCGTGGATTTCGTTTAATGTGTAAACCTTGCAGTGTTTGGTTGTTGTGCCCAACAGACTTGTATTAGGCTCACACTTTGTTAGCTTTGGTCGTAGTTTGTTGATGCAAGCCAGATTTGAGTGGACACGTTATCTCTCTCAATGGAATTCCTTGGGGTATGATCGTTTGTCCACTCTAACCAATTTTACCGATGCCTGTCAAACGTATGCATTCGAAATCGCTAAGAACCAAAGTACTTGGTAATCAATTTAATATTATTCCACTAGTTATAATGAAAAAGTTAACCTGAGGGTTCCAATGTTGACTGAGCTATACTTAAATAGTTACGAGATATTAACGGTTGGCAAATCTGGCTCACCAAACTATGACGGCCTGTTCAAGTATTGACAAACTCAGATTGGTCAGAGGAATGTGGTTATTGTTAAATGATTACATTGTGTAGCATATTTACTGATTTTTATATCTGGCTCTGTGTTTTATGGATTTAAACAGATTATATTGACTATTACAGCTGCAACTATGGATATTATGTATTTGGTTTGTATGCTGATTTCATCGATTGTAGTATATTCATTACCCAGTAAAAAATCAAGAAACGTGGTCTTCTATAGATATAACACATTGTCATTGGTTCTCATATTATCTACAAATTCCAGATAGCCTACTTTATGTCATATTCATGTATTGTGTTGCAGCTTTGTGTTATATATAGCTTAATGAAATTAAAATTTCGATTTGTTGTAAACAAATTGCCAGGTGTAGCTCCATATTTGAAAGTGGTACACGTGTCTAGAATCATAGGTTAATGAAACGTTTTCAACCAGCTGGCTTATAAAAGGTATAAGGTTTACTAAGCCAGGCATGTTTCTATATTTTTATCTTCATTCGAGCACGTTTCTGTTTTTATTTTTTGTCTCAATTTGCGAGTTGTGATCAATTATGATAAAGATCACCACAGTCTAGCTATAAACTCAGCAGGTAAAAAGATCTGATCTAGTTATCAGGTAGTATAAACAATATACTGACAGTCATGACACCGACAGCTGACACTGGTCTTTAATATTAGATAGACCCTATAGCATGATAATCACCATTTACTTAAAGCGGCATTTTTCGTCAAAAGAGAGAAATCAATTTTCAATCTTATCTCATGGAATCGTACATTGTTCAACTGACAACTAACTGTGAGTTAAATGAAAAATATCAGAACAATTGGTTACAGAAGAATCAATGAAAAAGATGGAAGATATGGGCTGTTTTTCAGTAACTAAGACCTAACATGTCAAGGAACCAGTGGCGTAAATATTTCAGGCAGACTCAATTTTCTGTGGTCAGAATTAATCTTTATCATTAATCACTGTCAGTCACTATTCAAATTCCTACCCAGGGGAATCTCTTTAATGGTCCTGTACCTACGTGATCTAAACAGTGGCTCTCTATCAGTCATCATCACCCCTATCTCTAATAATATCACACTGTTTTAACACTGGTCAACTGGTCACTTACAGTTCTATTTGATCTATTGTCCAGCTTCAAAGTTGTGAGAAGAAACGATTCAGACACACTGGTGCTTTTGTTTCTTTGTACTGTCCAGTTTCACCTGGGAAAAGTGTCAGACTCTAACAAAAGCGTCTGATATCCTAACGTGGTGTATTCTAGTCTTGCATTTAAGGTACCACTGAGCTACATTTTAATTCTGATAAACTAAAGTAATCCAGGATTTAAAACTCCCTTTTATTGCACATTTTTGCATATGACTTGCAACTAGTGACTATGAAAATAGAGGACATCAGTAACAAAAATTGAAATCACCATCAACGCAGTCATCTGATTTCGATTTTCTTTTGATTGAAAATTAAATTGCATAAACAGGATTCTTTTCAAATTTTACTTGTTCAACTTGTAATAGCAAATTGGCACAGTGGGATATCAGTGCAACAATGTCATGTCGTATCTCAACCTGACCGAGAGAAATTTAAAGGTATACCTTCAGGTTTTTCTAATTTTCTCAAACAATAAATTAGCAGCATTTAAATTCAAGTTATGCGTTTGCTATCGTTTGCCCAGAGCCTTATTTGGTAGGATAACTTCAAAAAGCTGGTAACTTGTGGATGGAATTAAACTTCAATCCTATACGTACGCCTTGCAATGACTGGTTATATTTCGGACACGCATTCTGACCATCAATAAGATTTAGTAAGACAGTTATAACAATAGGCTTTTCTATTGTTAATACATGAATAACTTTCTGAGTCTAATTTGTATGATCATTAACTAGAGTTGTCCAGGTTTAGTGACGTCACGAAAGGACAGGTGTTAGCCATGTACACGATAAACAAATTTGAATTGCTTTTGTAATAGTGTGTTCCATTGAACAATATCACGGATAAGAATTGTCTGGCGGTTTCTGACCGGCCTATCTAAATATAAAATTGTTTCATTTCCTGCCTTGAAGCATCCTGACTCAAAGTTTCAAAACGTCTTTTAATTTCTTTCTCAGCAGTGGGTAAAATGTGAGCTCACCTTGTTTTTTGAACAAAGTAGATTATGATATTGAAAAAAAAAATCGACTTTTAGGATAGATGAACTATTGGCTACTTGGCAAGGTATTTAGCAATAGAAAAAGTTATGGAAACCTTTAATTTCATATAACTGTCGCATGTATAAGTTTTGAATGGCATAAAAACATAAAAGTATAACAGATGTGAATCGAGAGATATTCAAATATCAACGTGAATAAAACAATAAAATATTTTCTAAACAAACGTGAACTAAGTTCATTGATGTTCTTCCATTTACAAGCTGTGACATGTTGGTAAGTTTGGACGATCTGACATTCAAATTCTGAACCGGATATTATTTTCCAACGACCTATCGATTGATTTGACAAATGGATGACTCTATTTGTACCTGCCTGTCATAACGATATAACAATATTTAAATGTACTGGAATATTTGTGTTTCGTTGAATTGTGAAAAATAATGTGTTTGCTGATAGTTATTGATTTTGTATTTTTATTGCAGACAAGATAGGAAGATATTGGAATTCGCCATTTTGGATAATAAATTTACACTCGGGTGTAAGTTTTGACTGTGTTGGTAAATTTTTCCCAATTGATCTTAAAAAATTCAAAAGAATTTTGTTGTTGAAACGTGGTGAGAATGTTTAAGTGTCTCAAATATTTCAATCGATACCATGAATAAGGATGTTTGTATTCAAATTGATTATGAATTCACCATGATTTCATCACGATGACGTTCTGAATGTGTCGTCTGCTAGTAAAATTGTGAAAGCGATTCATGTAACAGTTGTTGTTTGAACAATGGGTACATTATTTGCCTTTTTTGCCATCAAGCGCTGATTTTGTTTCAAAGGACTGGATATTTATTGACTTTGTCAACAATATAATACGCTCGGCTTATCCTTGACAAATAAACAAATCTTAACTGAGACAATATGCTGTAGATTGCTACTGTTATCTTCAAGTCATCCTCTTCAGTTTTCTTCTGTCTGATCAAAGACACCCAGCTGTGCAGGGAAATTATGTAATCTATAATTAGATTTTGGACACATTTGGTTTAAATTTCAAGCTAACCAGAAACTGCTATTTTTCATCTGGTCTTGATATTTGCTATGGAATTTAGGTCAGTGCTCAAGTTGACCTATATTTGGACCAATTCAACCAGATCTGATATTGTGTCCATTGTCATTTTTAGATAGGACTAAATTGAAACATTTTGGTTGACTTGATCATGGCCTAATATTGTATTAAGGTTCAATATAGCTGGCGTGACTGTAGCTTTAAAGTATATAAATATGCCTAAACTGTATACTGTTGATATAAGCCTATTATGATCTAATATTATACAGTAGCCATATAAATGGTTGGTTATATTGACAGATATATTACTATGTAAACATTGTAAACTTTATAATATTCACATACTTACCCTTGGGGATATATCATATTAATAAGTGGTTATTGATAATAAAGTGTAAATAAGTATTGTTATAGAATTAAATACATAGTATATATTTGTGCACACTATGCATCTGTGATATTGTAGACATTGTAAATTGTATTATTTTCATTTGTTCTCTAGAAAATTTTGTGTTTATTATTCCTATTTATAATAACAATACAGGACACTAATTATTCTCAAGGATATATCATAAAAAGAACATTACACAATATCCTTTAAACAAAACTGACAAAATCAGGAAATTATGTGTGAACAGCTTTCCTGGACATTTCAAGATCTTATCATGGATTACTCTTATTAGTTATGTGGATAATGTAAGACCAGTGGAAAAATAGTTTCCAAGTTTCCAATGATATTAGTCTATGCACTAGTCAAAAAAAAATAATACATCACGATATCCCAACTTAAAATCTAAGGGCTGCTCATTTATAAATTGTGTTCAAGTATTCTGAAAGGATGAATGTGTCTGGATCGTCAGCCAGTTCTATCAAAAGTCCTGAACCAACTGAAGGTTCTCCTGCTTGGATAGAGTGGCAAGTAAGTAGTAGAAAATGAGTAATGTTGTATTGTCTATCTGTAATAGTGTGGTTATGCATATTTGGAGGTCTGACACATTTCTCTTGGTATTCATATGTAAATTTTCAAAATAATCCAAGCTAGGATTTGACCCTTGCCTTTCGATTGCTGGCACATATTCTTGCCCTATAATATGTTATAGAGTAACAGACTTAAGAAAAATGTTGATATTGATGATTATTTTTTTTTTTTAGCTAATCTGTAAGAATTTCTTAAATTGAAAAAAAACATAATTTTCATCGTAAATAAGTCCTGTTTTGCTATCCATAGATTACTGAATTATAATTTTGTTTAATTTCAGCAACAATTAGATGCATATAAAGCTTGGGTAAACTCTCAGTTGCGGAAAAGACCAGACAGTACACCTATAAATGATTTGAGAACAGATCTTCGAGATGGACAGATCCTGGCTACACTTATTGAGATTGTGGGTATGTACATATTATTATCTCTAATTCCTTATTGTCTTCATAACATAGAGGAAGGAGCAATTTTTCCTGATATATCACAAAATACACATACCACACAGTCTGTTCCAATGACAAAAGATGCAAAACCTTTGGCTGAATTGTTGTAAATGTGTCAGCAATATTTCTTCTTTCTTCTAATGTTCAGCTGAGTTAGATCAACAAGATACTGACAAGACAATTGACTGCAGAGGAGAACAGTGATTCCTTGCCTTCTGTCATTGGTATCTGGCCGTTCATCAAATTTGTTTTTTGAATAACAAATTAGGACTGATGTAGCCTATATCTATTTATAGGCAATGAAAAGCTGTGTAATATTTCAACCAATCCTGATACCAGAGAAGACATGATACATAATATAGATACAGTTCTACAGTTTGTAGAGAAAAATAAAATCAGAGTGCATGAAATGACAGCTCAAGGTAGGGCTTTATGTAACTTCATAAAGAAGAGCCACCAAAGTTTTGAATCTGAAAGAAGAGTAGTGTTACACAATACTGCTTAAAACAGCTAGCAAAAGCTATACATAAGTTGAGACCTAGATTCACAAATTGAGCTTTGCTTTTTAAATGAGATCTTTGGAGATTTTTTTTTCTTGGATGCAATTATGATGAACTGCAGAATTTTACAGAGCATAGGGCCTACAAGTACTAAGATACTCCTTTGGAAAGTTGAAAACTGAGGTAGCAATGGCTGAATTGCAGTCAAATATGGAGGTCAATAAATCTCTGAATTCAAGTATATTAAGATTTGAAGCAAGTAATACTGTTTGATTGGCATTAAAAACTAGATAGGACTCCATATTTGATAATACAATCTGTGTGGTTAAGGGGAGGTAATATTGCATCAAGGGAGGTAATTAGTATTTTCATGCCCACATTTTTGATAATATTGATAGGCTACTAAACTGATTATTAATTTTTTCAGATATTATTGATGGTAATTTAAAATGTATAATGAGATTAATACTGGCTCTAGCAGCCCATTATAAACCTTCTAGTGTTAAACATTCTTCATATCACCATATAAGATCACCATCCTGTATAGCCCAGGTAGGTTTATATTACCATATAAGATCACCATCCTTTATAGCCTAGGTAGGTTCATATCACCATCCTTTATAGCCCAGTTAGTCTCATATCACCATATAAGATCACCATCCTTTATAGCCTAGGTAGGTTCATATCACCATCCTTTATAGCCCAGTTAGTCTCATATCACCATATAAGATCACCATCCTTTATAGCCTAGGTAGGTTCATATCACCATATACGATCACCATCCTTTACAGCCCGGGTAGGTTCATATCACATTATCAGATCACCATCCTGTATAGCCCAGGTAGGTTCCAATCACCATATAAGATCACCATTCTGTACAGCCCGGGTAGGTTCATATCACCACATAAGATCACGATATTGGATCACCATCCTGTATAGCCCAGGTAGGTTTATATCACCATATTAGATCACCATCCTGTATAGCCCAAGTAGGTTTATATCATCATATTAGATCACCATCCTGTACAGCCCAGGTAGGTTCATATCACAATATTAGATCACCATCCTGTATAGCCCAGGTAGGTTTATATCACCATATTAGATCACCATCCTGTATAGCCCAGGTAGGTTTATATCATCATATTAGATCACCATCCTGTACAGCCCAGGTAGGTTCATATCACAATATTAGATCACCATCCTGTATAGCCCAGGTAGGTTTATATCACCATATAAGATCACCATCGTGTACAGCCCAGGTAAGTTCATATCACCATATTACATAACCACCCTATATAGCTCAGGTAATCCATAATTTTCAGTAGATTAACTTTTTTTCTTGGCAAAAAAAGTTTATGATTCATCCTCTGGCATGGTATGGTTCTTGAGGAACAGCAAGATTTTTCAATAAATTTAACTTGTGTATTATATTGTATTATAGGATGCTGCTGTAGCTTTATCAGAAGCTAGAAGAAATGCAGCTAGAGCTGGTCATAGACACAGACGTACCAGAGAGTCCGCTGTAGCTGACAGACGACATGGTCACAGGTACAGTTAATATTCACGATGAACATGATCAGAAAATCTGCATTCAGATAAAGATGCAAGGAGATGTTTTGAAGCATTTCACTAACTAAACACAGTGTAGGTCCTTGGAGAGACCTTGCAGCATTCTGAATTTTTTTTTGTTATTAAAGGGAAGTAATATTGTGTCAAGGGAGATAATTTCAGTTTCTTTTTTCCCTAGTTAAAATAATCTTACACTAGTGAATTAATATTTTTTTCAATGATTTGCATTACAGGTATCAAGACAGTAGTTCTGAACAGTTTTCTGATTCTGATCATAGTGAAAGAAGTCATCCTGGAAGACCAAGAAGAGATTTAAGACATTATGATGCCAGTGGTAGTCGAGGGTATAACAATAGACTCAGTCCGAGATGTTATAATACACCAGTAAGAGAGGGCAGTTATACTGACCATTTACCACGCAGTAAATCATTATCTATAGATCATATACATGGTGAGTTATTGCCCTTGTTTTGAATGAATGCAAAACTTTAAAGTAATTGAGGGAAATTTTTGGTAGAAATTTTGATTGGGTAATCTGAAATTTAATAGTGTTTTCAAAATGTAACTGCACTTTTTCTTCTTCTAACAGCTAAAGATAGTGGTGCAGAATTAGAAGATGCTGCCAGTGTTGTTGATAAAACACAGTATGATGAGTTGTTGCAGGAATATACAGAACTAGGTCATTCCATGCAGGAAACAAAAACCGAGTTAATCATGCTACAAGAATTGGTGAGTTAGTCGTTGTTGGCTTTTATGCTTCTTTTTCTTTATTCAGTATCAGTGTGTTTTTCTTCAGACATCACCAGCAGACCATTTCAAATCTCCTTTTGAGCAAGATTGTTGGACATCAAGTTTAGTTTGCACAAAGACTTTTAGTAAAATAAAATTTACATTGTAAGTGATGATTTTGGAGGAGGGCTGACATTGAGAAAAGCTACACTATTGCATAAACTTATTGAAATAGCATATGATTTTTATCTGCATCGATTTATTACAGTTATTAAGAGGTGAAGATCCTGAAGGTTCAGAAGATGCAACAGTAAGTTTAACATTTTTTCATGATTTAAAACTTTTCATTTATTTAAAGAATTGATTGATATTGATTATAAATTGATTATGTTATTGTAGAACAGTAGTCAATGACATCAAGATAATAAAATATGAAAACTAGTCTCTGGAATGTTATTCACAGAGTCTACCAGATTAAAGGTTTTTATTATTTATTTTCAGGCTGGTTTAATAAGACAGTTACATCTTAAAGATAAATGTATAACATCTTTAAAGGTAGATACTAATCTTTTACTTATTCTTAAGTTGTAAGTTGGAGCTATGCTGATTGTCTTAGCAAGATTCTGCATGACAATACTCATTTACCCATCCATTTCTGGCATGAAAAAACTTGAGCACTATGCTGGTAACCAGAAAAAAATTTTCTCTTATTGCATACTGAATATTATTAAGTTTAAAGCACTAGAAAATTGTAGTCTACCATCTTATAGTTGCCTAAGACACAAGACTTCTCTGATGGAGTACTTTTTTCTTATTGATATAGCTCATGACATTATACCTGAATATAACATAAAGTAATATTTACTTTTCATAGCATGATATAGTGAAACTACAAGATGAGATAACACAACAAATACATGAAAAAGAGAAGATAACATCAGCTTTAAAATCTGAAATAAGAGATTTACATGATCAGATGCAAATAGTTGGTGCAACAGGGGTGAGTTCTTGTAATTAATCAGTGGTTGATATGACAAAATCATGGTTTTCTCAATGCTTTATCTCGTACTTTGAATTTTGTTCTTTTTGTTGCATATTTCATAATTAATTATTTATTTATCTATTAAATTCTTAAAGCCGAAAATAGAGCTGGATGTATAGATTCCTACTTGAAGAAATATAGTGTCCGTCTTGAATTGTAGAAAGACTGTGTCTATGATCTTGTATGATTGTTTTATCATTATATTTTACATTATAGGCCAGTTTATCAGCAAGGGTAGCCTCCCAAGATAAAAGAATGGCTAGATTAGAAGGTAAAATATTTCAAGCTAATCCTGAAGATGGTTCTCATAGTATTAAACCAGAATATCAGGTTTGTGGATTCTTTTTTTTTCAAGATCCTAGTCCTCAGAAACAGAAGAAGTTTGAACATTTATAGACTGTATAATTGCAAATATAATGCACATTTATAAAGGTAACCATTCTCTTCTCTGTATTAGAATTATATCCAAGCTGACACAAGTGAGCTTACGCAATAGTCAAGTATATTTCATGGCAACTTATAAATTTTTTACAGAGTTCAGCAAGTGAACTACACATAGTGAGGGATTCGTTACAGAGTTTACGCCACCATTTTGAGCAGACGTCACCTCACAATCACACTATAGATACTCTAGAACAGAGTATAGCATTATTAATAGAAAAACTACATACTACCGAATCATCATCACCTTATAGTAGTAGTCATACACTTCTTTCTTCCCGGGTATGTTCTTTTTTTTTTCTTTTTATAAAAACTTGATAAGACTGTTTTGGAACTATTCGACTAGTACATCTGTGTCAATTTGAATATTAAGGATAGATGTCTTATTCCGAATCACAATGTAACTGGACATTACCATGACAAACATCACAAAACATCAAGAACAGTATGATTCCCTCTTTTGCAGTCTTTCACAGAATCATCTCCTAAAAAGTTGAATTATGATTCTGCTCCTGAACGCCAGTTATCTTCCAGTGTTACACCTACAGGTAATATTTATTTTTTCTTCAGGTGTCAGGCTTGGTCTTTTTCTGTCAGTCAAGTCTGAATTTAGCTCCAATATGTTTCACTGAATAAATACTTGTTGATTAGGTTGTTCAACATTTTGGAACCAGCAGAGGACCAAAAGATTTAAATTTGCTTGGCTAGATAGAACAATTAATGGTGGTCAGGAACAAATGGTGAATGGCAGTGAATTTTGGTGACTTGATAATCTATCCTCATTATTCATATTTATTGTTAAAAGTTGTATTCCTTGTAAGAAGAATTGTTGTTTCCTACTTCGAAGGCACATGTTCCTTTTTATTATACAGGTTATAGAATGAATAAACCTAATAAAATCAACAATACACAACCACCAGAACCATCAACTAATGTTTTATATTTTACTGATACATCAGTTACACCTAAAATGTGTAAAATATCTAAAATGTAAGTAATATCTGAAAAATTGTGCCTTAAAATAATGGGCCATAAGATCTGAGTATAACCATACATTGTTCTCAATGATTCATTTGAAATACAGGCTTCAGTCATGATATGGTATTTAGGATGGGCAACTGTAAAAACCCAGCCCTTTATAAAGATGCAGAACATCACTTCAACCCTTGTTATTAATTGTCTTCCTTTGTATATTAGGCTAGGTGAAATTAAATTACGTGATTTTAAGAAATTATTTGATAGACCATCAATGTATAGATATCATTTTAAAGCTTTAGATCCAGAATATGGTACTGTTAAAGAAGAGGTAAGGGTGATATTTAAATAGAACGTCTAACATAACCATGGTTACACTCCCTGCAGATAGTTTGAGATAACGATTCCTGGTTTTAAAACTTATTTTCGCTGGTCTGTCTAGAAAATTAGGATGTAAAACTCCACTTCACATTTGTCAAAGCAGCTCTATGGAACAGTTAGTAATAATTTCTTGTATGTCTTTTTTGCCTTTTGCTACATACCTTATAGCTCCATAGATGTGAAAGTCATTCCCAGATGCCCTTTTTGTTTACCATATTTTTTTCTATAATTGCAGATGGCTAATGATGATGATATTGTACCAGGCTGGGAAGGTAAAATAGTGGCATGGGTAGAGGCTGATTTACAAACAGAATGTTAAACCTATACATTGTGTGCTACAGGGTTCAAAACTTTATGCATTTACTTTAAGACTATTGTGTTAAATCTCTTTGTTTGAACAAAGTTGTATGTTCAGATATTTGTTCAAATGTGATTGTGAATGTGCAAAAATTGACAACTGATCTATTGCTGCTGAAGGCATCAACTGTGTGTATACAATTTATTATGTATCTGAAAACCTTGTGATATAAACAAATAATAGTGAAAGAGACACTAAAAAGAGAAAACTCCTAAAAACCTTTGGCTAGCGAAAAGGCTAGATGTGTTAGTGAAATACTGTAGTTATGTTTTTATGCTTTTCAAATAAGTGTATTGCTACTAAATTCTGGGATATTTGAAAACATTCTTGACAGTCATGGAAGGAATAAATGGTCACTTAGTCATAATATTTGTATCTGTATACTCAATACATGTATTTAGTCAATGTCTTTGATTTAAAATTAATATTTATACTGGATACCCTGTGAAAAATGATTAGATACAAGATATAATAATTTTGATGCTTACAGCCATGTATTTACATCATTCTGTCATTTCTGGCTTACATTTTTTTAATTGTTATTATTTTGCCACTTACAAACTGAATATATCCAGAAACACAAAGTCAATCTATTATCACTGTTTTAAAGCTGATATTGCGATTCACATTAATCACCCATAGCTAGTAGCATGTTACCCATCACATTTACTGTTACATAATTCATTTGAATATGCCCATTTTCCTATTAATAATCAAATCTATTTGGCTCTATAAAATGGTTTATTTTAGTCTATCTTATATGTTATGTGGCCTTATATCATTCAGTATTATTCAATTTATAGCATTTATGCATTTATATCGATAGCTCACTGCTGTTAACTTGTCTTGTGTATACAATATGGTAACCTTACTGTATATCTATACTTATTACTTCTGTTACTGTATTTTCTTAATCTTAAAAGAATATTATAAATTTTTGTGCGCTGGTGGGTACACTCAAAAATGAAAAAGAGCAGTCTTTTCTGTATAAAGTGGGCAGATTACACAGTGTAATTCAATCATTAAAAGTCCACTTTGATATGCACTAAACTTTACAATAGTCAATTTGAAAAATTCCATTTTAATATCATTCCACATATCTACCTCCTTTACTCTTCAGCTTAAATATGCACTGCTTATAACTTGTAATTCTGAATATATTTCAACACGCTTTTTTGATGTTTCAGAGATCTCAATAAGGTTATTTGCTATAAGTGTGAAACCATTTGATATTACAATCTAAGTACTGAGCAAGATATATATGTGCTTATTTTAAAATATTATATGTCATTAATATATACATATAATATTAAAATAGGAAACCAACTGTCTCTGTTATTATGTATTTTGTGAGATCTGATATTCAGTTTTTGTTATGAATATTATTTATTTTACTGTATTGCTTACCAAAATAAAATTTTATTTTGAAATCACCATTCTACATTTGCTAGGTTTACTTAGATTTTTTCACTTAGCTTTTTTAATATAAGATCTATGATATTTATGGACTGCAGACTTATGAGAATATAACCCACAACCACCATTGATATCAAAAATAGCTAAAAAAAACAGACACCTTAAAAATTGATACACCAGGTCATTTAATGGAATTGGGCTCTGTTAGGTGATAGGGGTTGAAGGTATCAGTATTTTTCTTACCTTGAGGAGGATTCAAACCCCTAGCAGACGACAATCTAACTTGCAATCCAACCCTCTATTCATCTTCCTCTGTCATGATATAACCCTGCCATGATTTAAATTGCATGGTCAGGTATCTTTAACTAGTGTTTATGTAAAGTTCAATATATGTCATTAGTGAAATTGTCTACCAAAAGTCAAACTCATATTAAATACATAAATAAATTTTTTATCAAGTGCAAAATCAACAAGTGTGAGATATAATAAATTATATACAATAAATTTGTACAAGTAAAATCATAACAAGCTTAAAGTAACAAACACTGCAGAAAACACTAAAAATATGCACAATAACATAGTAAGCAAGTGTCTCAAGCAGATATAAATTCTTTTGATGCTGTAAATGCATAGTCATATGTTTATTTTTAACAGCCTTATAGCCATCTGTATCACTTTTTAGCATTAAAATCCAATGTTCTTTTATTATTAAACACAATATTTAGATAAATATATTGTTTTTAAATTAGTATATCGTAAAAATCGATATTACTCAGTCCATTTGGGATCAAACACAATAGGATACAAGTTTCCATCCATTTTCTCACCCTACAAATTTTAAAGAATATTTCAATATTTATGGGCAACAATTTCCAAATATGGTGTAAAAGGGAAATACTTTGAAATATAAAATTCTGCATGTAACTATTTAAGTTAAAACTCTTTCAGTCAATACAAATATGACAAGAAATAGCTTTACCTTGGGTATAAGACTTCCTTTCAATAGTTCTTCATCAGTATTAGATACAACACCATCCGCAAAATAATTCAACACTGCAGCTCTTCTAGGCCTTTCTGATCTGAAATATTTGGGTTATTTCATGACTTAAAATTTTAAACTTTGGAAAATGCAAACAAATTTGCTTACGCATTTTTTTCTAACAAGAATATATTACTGAAAACTTTTTGTAATTCAATATGTACCTGTTACCATAGGAACCATGAACAGCCAATGGGTGATGAAAACTGGCTTCTCCTTTTCTTAAACGACCACAAACTGGTTTAAAAGCAACTTTTTCTTCTTCTGTTAAAATTGTCTATAAAATATATTCATGTACCTCATTTATACAGATCTAATACATTTTAAAAATATAGGTACTATAATCAATATAGTAATATAGTTTCTGTTAAAAATTCAGAATTAATGCGACACTATTGCTATATGCCTTAAACTTGTAAGTTATCTTCATATTTGAAATAGAATTGTGTTTTTCATGTCATCAAATACACAATGGATATTCATGGTTCATGTACTTCTAACTTTGTATTCAAATTCACAGTTCTTTAAGATCAGATATTGTTAATATTGTTTAAGTATATTATGGCATGTATACCTATGCTTGTTACAGTTTATGGTCAGTCTATATAGTCCAAAGAAATGATGAAATTGTGTTATTGAACTATTACCTGAATGGATTCCATATCTTTAAAATTAAAATCTGTAACAGGAAGTGGTTTACCACCATCTCTTGTCCAATGATGAGAACCAGGGATATAATGTAGAGCTCCATTCTCTTCTGATTGATCATCTAATGCTATATGAACCTAAAATAGAAAGTGCTTTGACTTCACTATTTATTTTTAGTATTAGCTAACAAATTTTGGTCTTAAGATGGTATTGTTTTCAAAAGGAGATAGAATTCTCATAAGCTTACCACTAAAACTTGGCAACAAGATGTATTTTATTGAATATTCAATATTTTGTCAAGTGAACGTAAGAAAACTATCTCCCTAGACACATTAAAGGGAGATAATTCAAGATACACTAAGAACTAATAAAGGTTTTAAAAGATATAAGTCAACTCACCGTTAAATGTTTCATTGGTTTAGTTCTGGTCCAGTAGGAATAATCTTGATGCCTGGTAAAAAAGCACGATCTAAATTTGCATATCCTTTTAAGTACAAAATGTTTTTCACAAGTAAAGTTGCGACAAAAATAGATTTCATACAATACAGATTGGAGGGCCATTCATATTTCTGACAAATAAGTGCAGTGGCTGAAGCTCTTCATCATTAAAGATTAGATCAGGATTCTGATATTGTACAAATTTTTCCATCCAACAAGGCCAATTAAAAAAAATCCAACAAGATCTACTTACCAAGCCACGCCACCACCAATCTTAGGAGGCTTAGCAAACAGTTGATCATGCCAAAATCTTACTGGAATTAAATGTCCTTGTTCTAAAAGCTGAGAAGCTGGCACCTATCATCAGGAGAGACAAAAATGTATTTATTTGCTGTTTTCTATAGTGCAGGAATTGAGCTTTTATGATAGTGACTTAAATGCAGTTAAGCATTTCTATATTTACAGGAACTAGACTTTTTACAGAAAATTTGAAAGACTCAAACAGAATCCATGCTATACAAAAAGATTGGCAAGATCGGCAATCCTTGTAAATCATGAACAAAATGACTGATGCTATAAAGATAATCTACAATACCTACCACTACACTAGGCATAAAAACAATATCATGAAAGTTTTCAGTGATTCTCCAGTGACCTAAACAATGCATTAATACATTGTCAGGATCACCACTCTGATTACTGTGAAATTCATACAATAAATCTTTCTTAGGTGGTTCTTTATTAGTCTACAAATAACAATATATCAAGTTAAATTACAATTTAAATCTTAATACCCGTTAGATAGAAAGAAAGTTATGTAGTAGTCTAGAACACAGTCTAGATTAATCTTGTATGGAACAAGAAAGATGCTCACAGGATTGATGTCAGAAAGCTGTTGCCAGACCACAGTTTGATTATATTCACCAATTTTGTCTGAATGGAACTTCAAAATGTCAGTCAGTGACAAATAAGTCAAATTTTGAGGATTCTATCCATACAACACATATTGTCTCTTTAAAAACATCAAAAATGTCTCAAATTTCAATGGGGATCGACTGTGGCCAGTTTATTTTGTAAACTGTAAGCATCCAAAGCTTTAAGATTCACTATGCATCATCAATGAGCAGAGTATGCTTCTGACCAAGCTACAATTGAGACTGTCAACTCTGCATATCACGTTCTTTCCAAGGGACTTATATCAGAAAAGGTTAAAAGTCTCCTACCAGAAAGGTGCGATAATCTTCTAGTATTTGATCACATTGTTTTTCTGTTAAAACTTGTTTATTTAATAAATAACCATCTCTCCAAAACTCTTCTATTTCTTTCTCTGATAGTTTAAACTTATTCCATTCTGATTTATCCTGTTTTTAAATTCAACTTTAAATTACAACATTTACTTTTCATGTGTACTGATGAAAAATGAACTACAGAATATAACCACTGATTTACTTAGCTAAAAAATTTCAGTTTCTGAGACTATTTGACTATTGGTCAAAAATAATGGTGCATCTGTCCCTTTAAAGAAATAACAGAAAACCTAAACTGCATAACAAAACATGGCAATAGTGAAATTTACCTTAATAGGTTCAAACAAATTTCCTATTGGTTTGTGGATGGTGCTTAAATCCTCACTCATATTATATAGTGTTAACCCTATTAAACTCACATCTGAACAAGAGATAATAAAAAAGACCTAGATCTAATAAGAGTGATTTGTTATCTTTTCAAGGTTGATATGGTTAGGGGCCTGTACTGTATCTTATCTTGCTGGAAAAAAGATAAAATATGCATGTGGACTCGTGAATCATCAAGTTTTAATTTCAAATACTATGCATTCTGATTAAAGTGCAAATCAGATTGTTTGTTTGTATTTTTTCTGCATGTTAAATACTCACTCAAGCCTCAAGCTATGTGATTTCGTTACAATTGCCTTAAAATATGTGTGAGAATGCACAAATTCAAATTAATTTTTCAAAATTTGTCCTGGAAATCCCTCAATTGAAACTTGCACCCATGGCACTTCTACACTTGAAATCTCAACCCTTGAATGGCAAAAATACAAAAAGCAGTTATAGACAGTTATAATTGCCTATAATATTAACAATATTCAACTGTCTATAAGCTGGTGTAGGCTATAGGGATGGAGACCATTTTGGAAAAATCCCTTTTAAATTCCATGAAAGTGTGGGTTGTCTCAAATAGACTATTGTGGCAAATGACATAACATTGTCATACTTGAAATTTGAAATCTGATGCATTTTTGTAACCAATAAGGATTAAAGGGATTTCAGTGTCACGTGGTGACAAAGTGTCACGTGACCTAAAGTTAGTTGTTTTAGTACAGTAGCCAAGTCGACTTGTGATGCTATTCTTGTTTCATAAAATTTAAATTATCCGCCTTTAAAATTTAAACTAAACGAACATGCACCCAGGGTTTACTTTTGCAGTATGCTAAGTTACAGAGGATAAAACTACTTTGATTTCGGAAATAATCACTAATGGCGACTTCCTGTGGCTGTTCTGTTGTCCTCCCATCCTAAAGCTAATCAATCAATTGGCAATTAACCAATACGTAGAAAATGTTCCAAATTATGAAAAGTTGGAAATACTAAAAGTAAACGTTTAACTTGATATTCTTGGATTATACGAAATAATGGATCATTTCCGAAGTATTTAGTAATTGAATGTTTTAGTGGGGAGGAGAAGGGAAGAGCCAGACGGTGGAGATTGTTTGAAAAATGGGGGATTACACACACGTTAGAATGAAAGATCTGAAAAGCCTGTAGGTATTGTTTTTATGGCTTATCATGCTATTGATTGGTTTTCGTAAGCATCCAAATTGATTTTAGACTGATTAGATCGTAGAGTTTTATTATCGCCTGCTCAGTCTGTAAAATTTTGTGAGGTGTTGTCAAATTGAGAGGCGATCACGCAGGAAAGTTCAATCTGTTTTGTTGAAGTGGACAGCCGAAGGGATACACAGCTTTGTTAAGATATTTTACCGCCAAAGCATACTTCCATCTGTTGGAATATATCAAACGGTATCATTAATTTTTAAAATATGTTTTGTATGTTGAAATGATTTCAAATTTAAAGGCTGTTTTTAGGTATTGTTGATATTCTTTACTTTAGCAATAATAGCAGGCCAATTTCACTCAAATCACTGCTACCCTTTGGTTCAGGATAAAAAGAACAGTAAAAAGTAGCTTCTTGACCAAGTTGATAAGTGATGTTTTTATTAAAATAGATTTTTTGTCAAATATATTGTGTTAAGACTGTATATAGGTATGCTAAATAATTTTGGATTTAAGGAGCCCCCCACCCCCCCATCAGTTTTATATTTACCTTAATAAAGAACAATACTTTTTAATGGTCTAATGGTTTTAGGGATTTTGAAGACTATTAGATACTCTAGCCTGATGGCTTGGCAAGGTTTTGAAAGACATTAATTGTTTATCTAACATATAATTATTTTTAAAAATTCAACAAGACATCACCTTCTTGTTCTACTTATGATTTTAAGTAGGTTTTCTTAACTATTTATGTGTATCGGGAACACTGATAGGCCTATCATCTATTTGCACCATATCAATTTTCAGCCTATGGCTCTTGCAATTTCAGTTTTTTACTTCACTATCACGAAATCTGCTATTGATATATATATATGATTAAGGACCTTTTCAATAGTGACATCATAAATTGCATAGTTTAAGTGGAATTGAAAGAATCACAGACATCTTACAATCCCTTTAAGAAATATCACTATATATATACTTACAACATGATACATTAAAGGGATTGTAAAGCGGTTTTCAGAATTACATATTTGTATTTTATTTTTCAATAAAGTTAAAAAGGATAAAGGTGATTAGTGTATAAATCAAAGTGTTAAAGTTTGTTTTCCATGATATGCTTTGTTGGCAATTGATTTTGCATGACTTGGAGATTTTTGATCCGAATTGAAAAAACAAAATGGTGTTCAAATGCTGACAATGTGAGCAAATTACATTCCAGAACACTGACTATTAATTTAGCCATCCTAGAAGTTGTAATAATTCAATTAGGGAGTAGAAAACAAGTTAATAGCAGGTTGATATTCTGTAATAATTAGATTCCAACACTTCTGGAATTCTTGATGACTTCTCCTCTTCCTATTTCTTCTCATGGTTATAATCTAAAATCCAGTAATTGTTATTGATGATGTTAAAGGGATTGGTTCTCTTAATGATAAAAGCTCACAGAATTAGAGTTTGAAAATAATATTTCTTTTTATCTTCTCTATGATAAAAAGCGGGACAAATCAAGTCAAATGTCTGCTTTTCCTTTAATTCTACTAGAACTAGGCATTTTATGATGTCACTATTGAATCACAAAGCTCATTTTAATTGTGCAATCAGTTTCCGAAGTACGCATAAGAAAACCTCTTTACATTCCCTTCCCTTCTCAAATGCATGTTACAAAGCTGAAAATAATTTGTATGCTTTGCTTTCAGCTTTAATTAGGTATACGCATGGTTTAAACTATATTACAATTCTTGAACCTAGTTTTTTAAAATTAAAAATACATTAAATGAAATAAACTGTTGACTATTTGTAATGATTAATGTTGGAATAATTATTGAGTGTTTTCTGCTTCACTTATTTACAATAGTTATAAACATAGTGGGGGTCTCAAGTTATCTTTATAATTTGTTCCTAGATCAGTATTCCCCTTAACTTTTAACTTTCAAATATTTCTGTAGTTGAGAAAGAGTTGTACAATAATTTGCCTCAGGTGTACTAACATAAAGCAGCTGTTGTTGAATTTTAAACATGTTTTTTAAAGAAAATCATCATCTTTCTTTACAATGTACATAATGACTCCAATATCATTGAAAAAAAGTTTAAGATGTTTGTATAGATTATGATTTCTTTTCTTAGCCTACTATATCATTCATGAAATATACTGAGTTATAAATGGAAATTTATTACAGTCGAGTAACCTAATTTCGTGGAAACCTATTATTCGTGGATTTCCGGGAAAGGATTAATAATTTACATGAGCGACCTTGCGCGACCTCCGCTCCGCATTAGTTTGTTTTAATAAACATGGGTTTTCTCTACAATATCAGCTAGTAGAATGAATCCAGTAGTTTCAAGCAAGGAAAAATGTATTAATGTATACTTTGACAAATACAAAATGGCAGATTTCACTTATTACCAAACGTCCCCATTTTTTATCGGCCGAATTTCCTTATAATCCCAAGCGGTAATCTGAATTCCAAGTGTCGTCTGCTAGAATGTAGTCCAACTAATGAAGTCACGTGATCAACTAGCGGATTCCGTGTCAGCAGAAAATTTCTATGGAATAAAAGTGGACCATATTCTTATGTTGTTTCAGTGACTTTTAGCAATAAATCACTCTACGTATCATATTTTGTCAGTCACTATTTTTTTTTTAAATCGTGGTTCTTTGAAGGAATTGTAACTAGTTATAATGAATTGATATTAAAGATAAATACTTAGAGAAGTTAATTATACCACCCGGTATTCATACAACATGTTTTTCTTTTCAAACATTGTACACGAAAATAGGTGATGCATTCTGCCCCTGTTGACCAGTTGGTTGCTCATGAAATATGGGTCAAAGTGAAGGATTCATAAAGAAAATCGAAATAAACCAATTTTAATTATTTTGTAGAATATCTGAGGAAATATCTAAAATTTTTTAACTTTGACAAAATTCGGTGTTGAATCCTTATATCCAAGAAAATAGGTTACATCACTGTATATGTTTATTTTCATGAGGGACACACATTACTTCTAAATCATCATTCTGACAATTTCTTGTGTCATTTCAACAATGGATTTGGTCAATAATCTCAAGCTCTGTTTGCTGCTCTAAAGGAAATTTAAGTAACATGAATAGTAGGCCTAATGGTAAAGAAAAAATATCATAGATAACAATTTGTAGCATATTGTTGCAGTCATCTGAAGAGATAACTGATATTTATATTATAAAAAAAATGAAAGAATCGTTGAAAAATGTAGGCAATGCCACTATCCCAGCAAGAACTGGACTGGTAGAAAACAAATAAAACGCAAATAAAAATATCAGAATAATTGAATAAAAGAAACAAATAATAATAGTTTTAATTAGATTGTAATATGATATGACATTGTGAAAATAATAAAAAAATTCATATGCTGTACCCAAGTTTCATTCTCTCTTTAGATTAAATGGATTTTCTACTCCTTTGAGCATCTTCTTCAAAACTGTTTTTTCATGTTTTCATTGTCTCTTTCTTGTTCAGTTTTTGATCGAAATTTTGTTGTAAATTTCAGTTAGAAAATAGAAGGTTGAGATGATTAAAGATATTGGAAGTAATAACTGTATGAATAGAAAAGGATAGATAGTTCAATGAAAAGGTATGTCTTGTGTTTATGTTGAGCTTAATGATTCTTACTGAGTTAATTTACAGTGTAAAAAGATATGGAAAACCAGCATTAAGGTGTACATACAACTTAGAGGAATATAGCCATGTAAATATTTCTTTACTGTATAGTGCTCCATTTCAGGTACCCTTATCACTTCTCAGAATTAAATGAATGGTTGGTTCCCATAGTATAATACTAGGATGAACAATGCAAACAATTATCTTGCTTCTAGGGAATTATTTTCATTTAGTAATAATAATGTAGTAATAACAATTTCACTTAGCATTTATTTCTATCAGCTAATAGTGATGATAGTTTGAATTGTCCAAGGTATAGTATATTCAACTAGAACTGAATATCAGATTAGATTTAAAATCTGGAAAGTGATAAGGATAGCTATATTTAGATTATGATTCCTACCATTTTATACTAGACAGTTTTTTGTCTTGTAAGTATGATTTATATTATAAGTGGTTTTGATATAGTATATGTACAGTAATAAAGTTATAGTATTATTTATACAGTCCAGTGAATAGGTCAGTCAATGGCACACTAACTTCAATAAGACTATTGTACTCAGCGATTGCATACTTAGTCAAGTCAATTGTTTGTGTTTTATGAACTACTACTAACAAAGGATTAATTTCTCTTATAAATTGTATAGTATTTTTATGAAGCTATAGGGTTATGGTTGTGAAATGTTTTAATTTGGTTTATATATCGTTACTTGCCAGCTGATCCTAGGTATAAAAGATGGTAGCATTGAATGCTTTCTTGACACTTATGTCTCAAAGTAGTTGTAAGTTACCCCATGGCCCAAATGATTTATCACAATATTTGAATATCTATACCAAATAGACAAACCCATAAGGAGTCAAACCAAAAAACTTAATTTTTCCAGTAATTATCGGAGTGAAAGCTTATCAAAAAGGCTGTGTTGTGCGCATGTTTCACTATTGCTATCATGCTGTATATTTGAATACCATGATTTATTGACTCAGTAAAGACTATTATAGATTGATTGAGTATAGTCAATGCCAATATTTATCATTCAGTAAAAACATACTGTTATTCTTCTCCTGACACACTGTGTGCACAATGTGACTTGTCGTTTATTTGTGACGGAGAAGACAGGCTTAATATCGACTAGCTCAGACTTTATTTTGGTGTTTGTTTTTAGAACAAATAAACCACTTCAAACTGTCGGCTTAAATCAAGGGAGTTGGCTGGGTCGATAAAGATTGAATTTAAACTATTTTCTTAATTTCCAAGTCTGAAAAGAATTTGTACAAATTCAAAATTTAAACATTATTTCATTGAAGCAAAATGGTTATAAGATTTTAACGAACTTTATTTTATTAATTATTCAAAAAAGTATGATAAAAAGCTAGTAAATACAAGCAAGGATAATTTCTTTTAGAAATCCTCTATAATTATTGTTTAGTCACAAGATTATTAAAATATTCACAAACCAAACATGTCCTTTAAAGCCTGAGATGTGATATTTATAGTACAGTAATATAAAGAGTCTTCCTGCTGGTGTAATCTATTAGCATAAAGTATAACAGCTCAGTATAGGAAATTATTTAGTTGAACAATAATTACCACTGAAGACTGTTACCAAAGAAAGTGCTTTTTTACCCGATATTTCACCAATCATGATGTATCATTAGTAAGGTCTTAATGTAGTCATCCATAGCAATCTATTGTAATCGGCAACTTAAAGGGATAGTGATGGGTTTTCTCCTGGATATTTTTATCCACAACAAATAAATACTTTTTTTAAATGGACATCAATGGATTGGACCACTTGAATAATTCACAAATGCAGGATACCATGAAATGAAATGTGGTCATTCATTTTCTGACACTTTACAATGATGCACAGTGTGCAATGATCATTACTCCTGTCTATTTTATTTACAACTCTTAATGGTATAAAAAGGATTTTTATTTTTTTTTTTATCAGTTATAGTGTTTACAACTCACCATCTAAATTTGAGCCTTTAAAACCATGTGTTGCAAGAATTATTCATGATTGAATGTTAACAAGACGACTCATCAATGTAAAATACTCTGTGATATATAGACAAGACAAATATAGGCAAAAAGAGTAAAATTCCAAATTTGAAGTATGTTAAAAGGAATTTTGCTATTTCGTGCATTTCTAGTATTTCTGAGAAGACTATTTACATTTATTCAAGATTAAAATCAACCCCCCAAAATGGCACATCTGTTCCTTCAGGGATGTCATGCCTATCCTGTAGTGCCTTGGGTCTCATCTGTCAGAATTACTAGATAAAATCTTAGGGAATTTCTGTCTTTAATAATTTGCATTAAATATGGGGAACCTTGGTGGAAAAATCTAAAGCTAACCCTTTTCAGATTGAACCATAAACCTACATGAAGATGATTCTCAGTGAGATATTTTGAATATACTAGTAGCTAGTTGTCTCTTTAATCTGATGTCATATGTCCTTATTTCCATTGGGATTAAAACCTACTCTAGTAATTTTACCTGTCACCTGCTGATAGTGGGAAAACAAGAAAGATAACTCTAATGGATGATGAGTCATGCCAGAAATCAATATTTTAACAAGCTTCTTTTCTTACTTGAACTTAATCAATATAGACTACATGTGGTACAATTAACTCTTCAATGTATTATAATTCTTCTACTGTCACATTAGTCATCAAACATCATAGGTTTTAAGCCATGTTTGTCATAATGAAGTAAATAATTGATCTTGTAGACTATGTTAATCAATCTTGTTTCTAGAGATGTGAAAATATGAATTGAGTATGAAATATGTCAAATATATTTTTTCTTGTGCTCTATTGGTTATAGCTTGTTATTTTGTGGATATGGTTATATGAATAGTAATTTTGAGATTAATGCCTTTATATTTGTTATTCAATTTCCAACGATTAGAATCTATGTTGGCAGTCTGTGAATATTGGAATATATTTGATATCATCATTAAATAATGTGATCTAAAATAAACATATTCCAACTTGTTGCTTCCTTTGAGCTTGACTACTTTGTTCATGATCCAGAAATTTTAAAAACATAACTTAAATGAAACAGATGTTAAACACAGTAAACAGTTAAAAGATCATTTTGTAAATCGGCCATAAAGAAATGATTTCTAACTGAAGATATTTATGTCTTGTAAACCTCTTCACAGTATGTACAAATGTGTGTATTTAGTCCAAGTTTTCAAACAAACTGAATTATAAATTCTTATTTAATCAGTGTTAATGGGGTACGAAGGAGTTGTGTTATCTATTATAACCCACTGTGTTTTACATTTGATAAGACAGTGAGGCCTGACTTTGATGAAATGACTCAGTTTCTTCCCAGACACAAACTTCACATACCTTTTCTACCTCCACACCTGTATCATGGTTGAAGAGTTTTAACTTAGCTTGAAATTTGAATTTAAAGTGGCATTAAACAATACTGATGTAATTTCCTGTTAAAGTCTTTAAACTCTTGTTATGCATTTAAAGTGGCATGAAACAGAAATAATTTTTTGCCAATTTGAAAAAACATTTGACCTGAAAACAAAGCTTTTCTTAAATTACTGTGAAAGGGACAGTTGAGTCATGCTTTTGACTAATGACACCTTATTTATCAGAACAGGAATTTTTTTAGCTCCATGTGTGTCCAGAATTATTCGCGTTTGAAAGTTAAAAAGGCGAATATAGGAAATAGGAAGACTATTTACATAGATTAAAGACGAAAGTCAGCCCCCAAAAATAACACATCCGTACCTTTAACTCCAGCTTAATACTTTGAACTTTAATGTTTGAGGTAGCTATTTGTAAAATTGCTTTAATCATAGTCTTACTGGATATTTGATAGGTTTGAATTACAATGACATATTTAAAGAGACTAGTGTAGGTATATTATGAAAATTTTAGTAAATGTAGATTACATTTGTCAAAAGCTTTATTATTTTTTATCTATTATAAGCTCTATTTCATAAAATTTCTGTAAATTTCATTTCCTAATGAACTGTATATATTAGATATAGTTATGGACAGTCTAACTGTCAATTGTAAAAAATGAACATACCACATGTTGAGTACCTTTAAGTGACCAGTAATGTCTTACTAACTGAAATTGATATTTTGGGCGACATGTTGGTGACTTATTGAAGTTATAGTGAAGTTGATTTGCTGTGAAATGGTGCCCTTACATGTTACTTGAATGTTGTCAAGTAATACTTTTCTACCCTTACATAAATCTTGATTGAAGAGTAGTAAGCTAAAGACATGACTTTTGTTATTTGACCTAACGTCATTAGTCAGTCGAGAATATAGATAGAGGTTGAACTACAAGATGTTTGAGTATTTTTATCAAACTTAAATTACTGTTTTCTTTAAACTTGAATTTCTCTGACAACTTAATGAGCTCCAACATTATTTATTTCAACCTACATTTTTTCTTCTTTGAAAATAAATTATGTTGTAA
The DNA here is from genome assembly GCF_000327385.1 of Lottia gigantea. Classification (NCBI taxonomy): domain Eukaryota; kingdom Metazoa; phylum Mollusca; class Gastropoda; family Lottiidae; genus Lottia; species Lottia gigantea. The sequence continues at coordinate 1,567,841 of NW_008708986.1, forward strand.
AAAGAAAAAAACACCTTTTTGTTTTAAATAAATGTATGTGTGTGGTTTTAAGGTTTTAAAGATGATGTTGGCATGGAATAATGTAAATATTGGCATGTATTTGAGCCTATTATTTAATTGAATCATTCCAAAATCGGTTGTCAAGTTGCTTTTTTAGTCTGAATTGGGTATGAAAATCAAGAATTCTGTAGGTTTGTAGATTTTACTATTTTTGACAGTTTACATCTGATTGGAATTCTTCAATGCCTGGCTGATTTTTTTCTGATTTGGAAATGTAATTTTAAATTTCATATATATTTCTGTATTTTCAGATAGTAAAGTTTATTAAATAAAAATGGATGGAGGAGAGTCAGTAAGGTCAGGTCGAAGTGAAAGGTCAGAGAGATCACATCGTAGTCATGGCAGTGCGCATCCACGACATCATCGTCAATCGTCTGGACGATCAAGTGGTCATCAAAGTAGACGAGATCGAGAAAGAGATTATAGAGATGATCGTTCAGTAACTATTCAAGCACCAGGACATGGATCAGAGGTGGAAGGTGAGGAGAGAATCCAAGTTCAAGTTATACCACAAGATGATAATTGGGGTGACAATACCACTGCCATTACTGGTAATACAAGCGAGACTGGGTTCTCTATGGAAGATATGCGGAAGTTTGCCAAGGAGATGGATGATGGATATAGTGTAGGATTTGATTGTGCTAGATATGTTGGTACTGCCCTGGCAGCAGTATTAAGTATTTTTGGATTTTTATCACCAATAGCTATGATTGTGTTGCCTAAATTGGGTATTTTTGACTGGAAGAGTGACAATAATAAAGGTGAAGATTCTTTGCAATGTAAACCTGAATGTGAAGGACTTCTTATAAGCTTTGCCTTTAAACTACTTATACTGCTTATAGGAACTTTTGCTCTGTTTTTCCGACAACCTAAGGCAACTATGCCAAGGGTATTTGTATTCCGTGCTGTTGTTTTATTCCTTGTGTTTGTGCTAACTTTTGCCTTCTGGCTGTTTTATGGTGTACGCATTCTAAAAGAAAGACAAACTGAATACTATGCTATCGTACAGTTTGCTGTTTATCTTGTAGATAGCTTACTGTTTATACACTATCTTGCTATAGCATTGTTAGAAATTCGACAGCTACAACCACAGTTTGTTGTCAAGGTAGTTCGTTCACCAGACGGTAAATCACAATGTTACAATCTAGGATTACTCAGTATTCAACGAGCAGCTGTTTGGATTCTAGAACAGTATTACAAAGATTTTGAAGTGTATAATCCATATTTAGAAAATGCGACCAAGAAACCTGCTAAGCTTACTGGCTTTAAAGTTTATGATGTAGATGGACCCAATCAAGCTAATCAACAAGGACGATCCCGAGCTGTATTTGCTGCAGCTGCAAGAAGAAGAGATGCTAGTCATAATGATAGGTTCTATGAAGAGGTTGAGTATGATAGAAGAATCAGAAAGCGGAAAGCCAGATTGATAGTTGCTGCAGAAGAGGCTTTCTCTCATATAAAAAGAATGCAGGAAGAACAAGGTTTGTATATGTTGATAATATTCAAGATATGGTCCTTGAAAAAGATGCAGCAGTCTTATGATTTGATTTGCTTTTCTATAAAGCTTTAAGGTTTAAATTAAGGTTTGGAATATTAAAAAGCTGAAAATGAAATGTTTCCTTAAACTATTCTATTTTAAATATCATATGATTACTTTTGTGTTTTTTAGGACCAGCTATTCCAATGGATCCACAAGAAGCTGCTCAAGCTGTTTTCCCATCAATGGCTAGAGCATTACAAAAATATCTTCGTATCACCCGTCAACAACCCCGATATACCTTTGAATCAGTGTTAAACCATTTGGCTGTATGTATCGGACATGATATTAGTCCTCGTAGTTTTGTAGAGAAATATTTATCACAGGGAGCTGTCATAATGAATGATAAAGACTATAAATCTATACAGAGATGGGTGCTAGTTTGTGATCAGTTGCTGACTCGAGAATGTGAACACGGCACTATTTTTCAACTTCGTCAGGGAGAGGTGTCTTTATTATGTTCCATACGTAAAATACCACATTTCAGTCTTACAGAGGAGGTGATTGATCCTAAAAGTAACAAATTTGTGTTACGTCTGAATTCTGAAACCTCTGTGTAAAATTTTAAGATGTTTTACAACTTTCTACAACTCTGTGTAATACTGTATGTATGTATATAAATGTGCAATTTTTGTTTGCGGTTGTGATTATATGTGATGCAACGATTTAGTCTTTACAGCTGATGGTGTTTTTCTGCTGGAAAATAAGTACAAGACTATTTTATACTGTAGTGCTTATATTTAGGAATATTCTGATAACTTGAATGGTCTCTTTCTGTACAGATATAAGCTAGAGTTCACTGTTCATTAGGTCCACTCATTGAAATATATAAATGAACTCTTCCACTTACACATATTTTGCATGCAATAGTTTGGCATGGTTTGTAGAAGAAGAGATCATTAACCAAAGTCATATTAAGACTGATATGGGCCTCTGCCTCTTTCTGACTCTAAATGTCATCAGAATTTATTCAATATTGGAAATAAGGTGAAAATTTTGTACTAAATATATGTGGTTGTTTATATCTGTGCATTATGTAGCTTTTGTAGCTCCAAGTATATATGATAAAAAAAATTTTGATGTGTATTTTTTTTTCCTAAAGAAGGATGTTTGTTTTAAAAGAATATGATGACTGAGTGTAGATATTGATGTTTTATCATTTTATCAGTGCAAGGGATTAATTTGCAATGACCTCTTGAAGAATATGCATATACAAACTTAATTTGCAATTACAAACTTACTCAATCAAAATGGTATATAGCATTATTTATCAACCAAATTATAATCAAGACCTCAATTTTTCTTTATAATCATTTTCACGTAATACATAGCAGTAGACTAATTCACTTTTATATTCATCCAACTTTTTTAGTCTCATATTCATTTTTCATAATTTGTAAATTTTTGATCAAAATGATGTTTCCAAATATATTTTGTATTCATTTGCACATTTTGAGACCTCAAGACTCAAGTTATGCTGGCTAAAGTCAAACAAATTTAGAGCAACTTGTGGCATAGTTATAATGTTTGCGTCTTAGTATTGTTTGATTTTACAGTCTGATCTGTCTCAAAATTAGTGTCAAATAGTCATATTTGGAGTAATATTGTGTCCTTTTACAAACTGTGTCATCACTGCAATCTGATCAAAATCTAGATAACAATTTCTTCGGGAGTGGTTTAACCTTGGGTTAAAAGCATGAAATCTTTAAATTGCTCTATCTACTATTGAATCAGATTGTCAGAGCTGCTCATTTGTAAAATCACCCTTATATTAACGAGACTGCAAATTGAAAGTGTCATAAATTTTAGTGCTTTAATTTTGTTTTCAACAATTGATGATATTTTTAACTTTTTATTTGATATATTTTCTTATTTCTTGTATATTTCGTACATTATTCCTGAGTGCAGAATGTCAAATTGGGTCAATGTGAACCTTTTATTGCAAGCGTAGTATTAGCTTTACAACTCTTTCTTTAAATATTTTATTTTTGAAATCTTGGATTATGATCTCTTTTAGTGTGGCATAATATTTTTTTTCCTTTCAATTAAGTTCCTGTTTAGTTGAATTTATGAATTGAAATTATGTTTCTTTCATCTTTAAAAAGGGTTGTTTATTCTCTTAAAAATCAGAAGATGTTATTTTATACAGCTGACCAGTGTATAAATCTCAATCAAATTATGTTATAGGTTTTTCTTCATAATTCATAATTATCAGCAGATTTTGAAAAGGTTCAAAACCGTATATATATTTTCATTTCATTTATATGTCTATTCCTGTATTTTTATTTCATTAATATTGATGATCCACTTAAATCTTTTAATGATATAAGAACATATTATGCAAGCCTCAAGTACATACACACAGTCATACCTACAATGTCAAGCTATTCGAACTTTGAACTTATACCTTGACTGCAATGGCCACTATTCTTCTATCATGGAATGCAGCTATTTGATTGGATTGTAGGCTAGCAAGGCCTTAACAGAAAGTCTGAGCTGAATGTTTACAGAATTTTTATCCAGGCTCTTATTGGCTGTATTTTCATTTATAAAATTCCATGATACAAGAAAGGTGACTAATACAGTCAAGGTATAAGTAGGAAGTTACATTGTATAGATGGCATGAAGTATGATTGTGTATGTTTGTGTATCTCTTAATCAACTTCTTTTTTAGAAAAACAACAATTGTTAAGACGAGAAATCAGAATGGTGCAAAAGAGAAACACCCTAAATAAATATAGACTCTTGTACACAATAAATCAACTTTCTTTGAATTCCCAGAATTTTTTTATCTCAAAATACATCATTCAGATGTCATCCTTCTTCATTGTCTCTTGTATATTGAATCTTTTATAATGCATATATGTATATCATTTTGTTAAAAATGATTTCTTATATTGGGCTTTGGATTATTTTAGTTTAATTTTTTATGATTTGTAATAAAGCCAATATTAGAAAGTTATAAATTTGTTATTTTTCTTTATTTTTTAGATTTCTAATCTGACATCTTAAATAAGTTAACAAACATTAGATTTCTGGAAAACTACAGTCAGTTGAAAATTTCAGAAAAGTGTGTATAGTTGGTATAGCAAACATGATAACCATTTTGTTGAATTGCTAGGTTTTAAGTGGGTACAGTACTGGATCTGCAAAGTCTATTTTTATTGTTGAGGTTTTTGATGGGATTTCTATATTTGTTGATAGGAACTCTGAATGAAGACATGCCATATCTGTTTTGAATGCTATAAGTGGATGGCTTCACCTACATAATAATTGCCTGTGCAATCCTTATTTCTCTTACGTGTTTATCCTGTGGGCTCTCTGTGACATGAAAAGATCAAATGATAGTGAAGTATAAAAATTTAAAAAAAAAGCTTTGCTTGCAAGCAGTATAAAAAACACAACAATACATATACAGATAATGCTTATGAATATTATTAAGTAAAATAATTATTAATGCAAAATTATATCATTAGGTTTTGTGTTATTAGCACTCTATTCAAATTAGGCAATCTTATATACTCTATTATGACAAATTATTACATCATGTTAATGAAATTTTGTAACCATTAGGGCCTTAAAACTTATCTGAGAGGGATAATACTATAAATTATGAACTTATATCCATCTTGTCTTGATGGACAATATTATCAGTTATGTCTATTTCAAGAAATTTTGAAAGTTTTATATCCATGATAGACAAATTAACATGTAAATAGACAATGTTATATCCATGAAAGACACCTACTTCGTGTTAACACAATAGATGTTTTATCCATGGACAAAAGTCTATCCATATACCATAATAACTCACAGTTTATTTTCAAGCTCAGGCTCATGTTTCGGGTTCTAATTAACTCATATATAGGAATGAATTTTGGTAATGGTATTTTCAGATTACTATGATTAATATATTTACTACCAATCCAAAAATCAGTACTCCAATTTCATTTTCAATTTTTCCACAGTTTTGTGATGCTTCTATACTTGTCTTATATTGATGAAATTCTTAAAGACGCAATTCATAACCAAATATTACAAATTCCAATTAGACATTAACTGTTAAATCAACCGACCTGTCTTTTCACATAGACACACATTACATAGATTATATCACAGTTAATATTAATATTTCAATTTATTATTCATTTCTATTGACGGTCGAGGTCTGTAGATGGAATCGGTAAAGGTTTCCATGTGGAACATTGGATTCTCCTTGCTCAAATCATATTTAACACTTCCATGTTCTAAAATATTGAATGGATCCATCCAGGTTGGTAAACATCCACATTTAAATATCAGTCTAAATAGATACGACACAAGCACTAAAGTCACGGTAGAGGCTACAAAAGCCAGCACACGGAATGGAAATCCTTGTTCTCCACGCTCGTAATCATACAAAGGATAGTATATAAATGGTGAAAGTCCGAGCGTAGATTCTCCAGCACCTATTCGAAGCACGACGCCTGCTATGAAGGCCATTACAGCACCATAGCCATTCAAGTCAGAGAAAAAAAGAGAACAAGTTAATTGTGGTAGAACTATAACAAATACTATATCAGCAGCTAGAACAAACAGTCCCCATATTGTATCAACATATAGAGATATGGCTGTAGCCCCAGCTCCTATTATAAATATAAATATTCTCTGTATCCATATTAACTCTGTATCACCAGCCTAAAATACAATAAATCATAATGTTTATCATCTGATTATCTTGTCTGTCTAATTTCTATTGGAGAGAGGCAATACAGTGTTTTAAGAAGGAAATCTTGCCAGGACAGTGGTATCAATGAAAAGACACCTTTCTTGTACCTACTGTGTCTTGAACTTTTCCCTGGAGAATGGGAAATGTCATTATTTGTAATTTTATATTTATACCCGTTACTACATCGTTAGTATCTACAGGCAATTAGACATTATCGTCTTGTCTTGTCTTGGCAAAATATCCCTTGTTGCACACTGCATAGCGTTTCTCTTCTACAGTAAACATTTCATCAATGCACAGTCTGCATCACACAGCTCCTTCACTTTTGATGATTTACAAATAAATCTGTTATTCATAAAAATTAAAAGAAATCTTACATTTTTGCGAAGAATAGGTTTATATACATGATGTGTAAACATAGAAGATGAGCCAAGTATAGAACTGTCCATTGATGACATCACAGCACCACATACAGCTCCCAGACCTACAAAAAACACCAATGATCTATAAACTAAATGAAAATGTTTGTTATCTCAACAAAAAAAAACATGTCATCATGTTTTTGCTGCAACTATGATTGAAAGCAGCATCCAAAGATCCTCTCTACCAGCTGATCCTAGATCTAACTTGACAATCAATCATCAATAACCACTAAGCAAGGGTCTGATGTAATACTGAAGGTATGAGTAATATTATCAGTAGAATAAACAATCTTCGACAGACAACAGAGGGGAATTCAATGGCAAAGACTAAGAGTCCCTGTTACACATAAAATATCTTTAATGAATCTCTTTCATTAGATTCAGAATGTTCTAAGTTTTCAAAAAGTCTAACCAAGCTACAGCCCACAACAAAATGTGACATAGAAAAATTACCTATAATAGCTACTGGTGCTGGTGTAAATTCATTAATAACTAATGGTAATATCATACTACTCTGGCTAGTATTGGCTGGATTAATTCCTGATGTTATACTAACATTTCTCCAATCTGAAATATAAAATATAACATAACTAAATAATCCTGATGTTATACTAACATTTCTCCAATCTGAAATATAAAATATAACATAACTAAAAAATCCTGATGTTATACTAACATTTCCCCAATCTGAAATATAAAATATAACATAACTAAATAATTCTGATTTTATACTAATATTTCTCCAATCTGAAATATAAAATATAACATAACTAAATAATCCTGATGTTATACTAACATTTCAACAATCTGAAATATAAAATATAACATAACTAAATAATCTTAATGATATACTAACATTTCTCAAATCTGAAATATAAAATATATCATAACTAAATAATCCTAATGATATACTAACATTTCTCAAATCTGAAATATAAAATATAACATAACTAAATAATCCTGATGTTATACTAACATTTCAACAATCTGAAATATAAAATATAACATAACTAAATAATTCTGATGTTATACTAACATTTCTCCAATCTGAAATATAAAATATAACATAAGTAAATAATCCTGATGTAATACTAACATTTCTCCAATCTGAAATATAAAATATAACATAACTAAATAATCCTGATGTTATACTAACATTTCTCCAATCTGAAATATAAAATATAATATAACTAAATAATCCTGATGTTATACGAACATTTCTCAAATCTGAAATATAAAATATAACATAACTAAATAATCCTGATGTTATACTAACATTTCTCCAATCTGAAATATAAAATATAACAGAACTAAATAATCCTAATGATATACTATCATTTCCTAAATCCAAAATATAATATATATCATAACTAAATAATTCTGATGTTATACTAACATTTCTCAAATCTAAAATATAAAATATAACATAACTAAATAATCCTAATGATATACTAACATTTCTCAAATCTGAAATATAAAATATAACATAACTAAATAATCCTGATGTTATACTAACATTTCTCAAATCTGAAATATAATACATATCATAACTAAATAATTCTGATGTTATACTAACATTTCTCAAATCTGAAATATAAAATATAACATAACTAAATAATTCTGATGTTATACTAACATTTCAACAATCTAAAATATAAAATATAACATAACTAAATAATTCTGATGTTATACTATCATTTCTCCAATCTGAAATATAAAATATAACAGAACTAAATAATCCTAATGATATACTAACATTTCTCAAATCTGAAGTATAAAATATAACATAACTAAATAATCTTCATGATATACTAACATTTCTCAAATCTGAAATATAAAATATATCATAACTAAATAATCCTAATGATATACTAACATTTCTCAAATCTGAAATATAAAATATAACATAACTAAATAATCCTGATTTTATACTAATATTTCTCAAATCCAAAATATAATACATATCATAACTAAATAATCCTAATGATATACTAACATTTCTCAAATCTAAAATATAAAATATAACATAACTAAATAATCTTAATGATATACTAACATTTCTCCAATCTGAAATATAAAATATAACATAACTAAATAATCTTCATGATATACTAACATTTCTCAAATCTGAAATATAAAATATATCATAACTAAATAATCCTAATGATATACTAACATTTCTCAAATCTAAAATATAAAATATAACATAACTAAATAATCCTGATTTTATACTAATATTTCTCAAATCTGAAATATAAAATATAACATAACTAAATAATCCTGATTTTATACTAATATTTCTCAAATCCAAAATATAATACATATCATAACTAAATAATCTTAATGATATACTAACATCACTCAAATCTGAAATATAAAATATATCATAACTAAATAATCCTAATGATATACTAACATTTCTCAAATCTGAAATATAAAATATAACATAACTAAATAATCTTAATGATATACTAACATTTCTCAAATCCAAAATATAATATATATCATAACTAAATAATCCTGATGTTATACTAACATTTCTCAAATCTGAAGTATAAAATATAACATAACTAAATAATCTTAATGATATACTAACATTTCTCAAATCCAAAATATAATACATATCATAACTAAATAATCCTGATGTTTAATACTAACATCACTCAAATCTAAAATCTAAAATATAACATAACTAAAAAATTCTTATGTTATACTAACATTTTCCCAATCTGAAATATAAAATATAACATAACTAAATAATCCTGATGTTATACTAACATTTCTCAAATCTGAAATATAAAATATAACATAACTACATAATCTTAATGATATACTAACATTTCTCAAATCTAAAATATAACATAACTAAATAATCCTGATGTTATACTAACATTACTCAAATCTAAAATATGATACATATCATAACTTAATCATTCTGATGTTTAATACTAACATCACTCAAATCTAAAATCTAAAATATAACATAACTAAAAAATTCTTATGTTATACTAACATTTCCCCAATCTGAAATATAAAATAACTAAATAATCCTGATGTTAAACTAATATTACTCCCATCTAAAACATATTAGATATCATAACTAAATAACATTTCTGAAACATAATATATATCATAACAAAATAACATTTCTGAAACATAATATTAGTTAGTTTGTAGGTTATAAGGAGACTTTGTACCAATTTATTCATGAATTTTGTCTCGTCAAAAGTGACATGTCGCTATGAACTATTGAGGTGCTAAAACCAAGTACATATTGTCAAAATCTTTCATGAAACTTTCCAATAGGATACCTACCAGCACTAGTACTGATGATACCAATTAGAAATGGTGGAACAGCAAACAATAAACTACCGAATCCAGCCAACACTGATAACACTTTAGCTTCCTTAACACTTCTTACAGCTAACACTCTCTGGAAATATGACTGCCAGGGTATGGTTCCCAGAATCTACAAATAGTTAATATAAACATTGAGGTTTATAGAATATTAAGATGAGGCTAGATTAACATAAAAACATATTTCCAGTTTCCTTGTAGTAAATTTTATGGCTGTAAAATGCTCTTTACAAATCTTTTTTGCTCTGTCTCTTACAAATATCTTATGCCACTGTCTACTATCAAATTGTAACTTGTTACTCTTCCATCACCTAAAAATTCTGTGACTGAAACAAAATAAATATTAAAGGGAATATTTTCGGGGGTTGATTTTGGCCTGGAATAATGTAAATAGTCTTAAGAAGTACTTTAAATGTTAGAAAATACCTCAAAATAGTAATTTCTCTATCTATTTCAATATATGTCTTTTCTCTAGTATAGCATAGTCTAAAACTGTTAACTTTTAAATGCAGACAATTTTAGACACATATGGATTAGAATGTTTAAGTTTTGACGGTAGCTGTTACTGATAAGTTTAGCTAAAAAATCCTGTATCTGAGACTTAGTTATAATTGGTCAAACAGATGGCAAACCTGTCCCTTTAAAATACAGCAATTAAAACTATGTACATGTATAAGCTCCTATTCTTCGGTTTCCCCCCGGCCAGTCACTGTGTGAATATGAAAATAAGATAGATGATGTGACCTATTAAGTTAGTAGTAGTAACTTACCATAGCTATAGCTAAATCTACCCAGGCTATAGAAGCCATAGGTTCAATAGATCCTAACCATTGTGATGATGTCTCACCTATATTACCAACTGCATCATTTAACATGGCAAATGGAATAGCTAATATCTACAAATATAAGATGGGACAAACTATCAACTGGTAGTATGCTTGTATGGACCATATATTGAAGAACAGTTATTACTTCTGTTAACAACAATTATATTTCCATTGCACATCTGTGACTGTTATAGTTCCAGAAAAACTTGACTTGGTTATGACACCGTTATTTCAAAAGCCCTTGTAAAGGGCACAGTATTTCAGGAATCACAGGAACCATAGATGCAAGAGACTTAAATGATGTACATAAACATAGGCTAGGAAATCTTTGAATCCCTATAAAAGCAATATCTAAACAATACCTACCAAACCAAGGGCAATAAAAAATAACTGTACTAAATCGGTATAAGCTACTGAGATCATTTGTCCTATCATAGTATATAGTACTGTAACACCAGCTGATACTAATATAGATGTTAATACATCTAACCCAATGATTACACTTATTGTTGTACCTTAAACATAACAAGAACATCTTTGTTTTATTTATTACTGGATAAGAAGAAAAGCCACAGCAAACACATTTTGACAAACAAAACAACAATACAATTCAAAATGGTCTGTTATCAATAATATAATTTTTTTTAGAATTTTAGAAACCAGTAAATAAGTACCTAAGGCATTTAAAATGGATGCTGTCCAAAATAAATCTCCAGTTAAGGTGGCTAAATAAACCAGAAAAGCTGGTAATCGACCAAAATTCTCTAGAATAGGTTGTAACATGGTTATATACTGCCTGTCTCTCATTCTACCAGCATAGATCAATCCTCCTGGAAAAAGATGAACATTTGGTAAGCATTACCGTTCTCTGCCTTCTGGGAGTGATTATTTTTGTGAAAAGTTCATTTTAATACTTTAGTTTCTTAATATTCTTCTAAAAACATTTTACAGTTCTAATCATTCATGTGTGGAAAATACAGTCAAATCAACAATCCTGCATTTTGATCTTGAAAAACCTGTTGATAGATAAGCTATACTGACCGAGTATCAAACCAATACAGATAGCAAATGGTGAGATAGTCCATGCTAAACCATCTTTAGCTATAGATTCACTTGTTCCATTTATAAAACCACCACCTACAGCAGTTGCTGAAATATACAGTATAAATAGGATAGAGTTGTGTACCAAATAAAAGAGATCAATACCAGTGGCTATTTGTGGTTTTAATCTTAGACTTAAATTTTCATACACGGCATCAAAAATATATGATGAAATTTAGACGATCGTCACTCTTAGGGCATGATTGACATTCTTGTGATATTGCCCTGTATATCATGACATCTGTAATGTCTACAGACAAGAATACTAGCACTATTGTTCAAGCTTTTGATTTGCAGGAGAATCATACCTTGGGCACTAATGCAATGGTTAGAAATCAAATCAAATTTTGATCTTATTTCACATTCCATGGCACCTTCCTTGGTAGAATAGCAGAATATGAAGCATTGGCAATGAAGTAATTATAGACATACAATGCAAGTGTATCCAAAATTATTCTCCAGCGATCATGGAAATCATTGATACTGCAACAAAATTTGAAAAAACTTACCTATCATAGTAAAAGTACCAACAATACCATGTAAACTACGACCAGCAACAACTGTCAATTCACTAGTAGTATTGTTTATATTGTCTTTATCTTTATATTTGACAAACCTTGCTGCTAATATACCCACTAATAATATAACTAGATAAAATACCCCAATAGATATTATTCCTGGTATATTTAAATCCATCTTCAGCTACCTTCTGAAATATATACAAAAATTGTCACATAGATAATCCATCTGATTTCTATTTAGCTCTATTATTCCTTATTTCTCCATGCAAATGATTTGAAAGGAATTTCAGATGTTCATACTAATTTGTTTTTGGAGTATGCAGTATTATTTTTTTGTTCGAAGTCTGTGGTTCCTGTATATCCAGATTAGATCAGTGCAAATAGAAGATTTCTGTTTACCAAAATTAGATTAGAAAACTCCATTTGAATACGTTAATTTCATATCAGAATATCATATTGACATACTAGCTAAAACTGTTAAAATATTCAGATAAATATTACTTATGTTTGTGATGATGAAGGATAAAATGAGAACAAGAAAGATATAAAAGGAAAAAATGTCAGGAGACTTTTAGTCTAGGTCAACTGACAACCTAGAAATTGGTGACAATAATTAATGATGACATGCTTATAAATGGGATTGACTAAATTATCCAAAGGAATGAAGGTTTCAACATTAATACTGATAATCCAATTTGATATTACAAAGAGAAGTTTCATTTCATCACGATAGTTACTGTTAGTATGTGGAAATGCATTGTGGCGGAACCACACCCCACTGGTCACCAAGTCCTTCAGAAACATGTAATGCAGTAAAACCTGTATTCAGATTTAATCGTGTATAAAGCACAAAAAGAATAAAAATTACACCCCCTCTCCCCTCAAAAATTTTAAATGCAAGTTACATGCTCCCTAACCTTAGTCAGTATTTTATTGAGATTGACATTTGTTCTTATGGAACATCACATAGTCCTGATAAACTTTTAACTCCATTATGTTTCAGTTTGAGAGTTTAAAAAATTCAATGAATTCTTCATTTATCTCATTACCAATAGTATATTTATACTGTATGTACACAAAATGATAAGAGACAAAATTACATAACTATAAATAATGAAAAATAGCATGTCTTTATGGTAGATTATATATCATTGTAAAAAACAAGTTTTATGCTTAGATTATTTTATTGAAATACATTCATAATGTTTTCAAGTTTTTTCAGTTGAATTGAAAGGAAAGAATAATAGATATTGCGGACCTAAAACTTGTTCAACTAGTTTATAGCCATTTTAAAACCATTATTTCTCCTCGCTTCAATACACAAATAATCAAAATATAGGTAAAAACTAACTTCAAAGTGTCCTTCTTTAAAATATACAAAAACTAGTAACTGATAGATTATTATATCAATTCAAATCATTCTCTATAATTGAAACATATGGTACACAAGGCCACAAACAGTCAGTATATTTCTATACTAGATACTATGCTAGGGTTGTATACAACAATTATAATCATAAAAATATAATTATGATAATAATATCTTCTTAGATTACAATATCATATTTATTATCTTGTTGAAATATATCAGTTACTAAAAAAATTGAATACTGATCAATACCTGATGTATATCACATTGTTTGTCCAATCAATTAATTTAAGATTTCAATATTAATCTCAAAATAGGCATACTTAAAGTCTTCAAAATCATTCAGATCCAACATCTGATTTAAAACAAATTGATTTCTTTAAGGTGCTAAAGATGACATATTCTTCATATCTTGCTGATATTACTGATATTGAAATGATACCATCAGTGATATCCTCATGAGAATGTCATGAAGCAGAAATCTTGCATAAGCCATTATCCTTTACGTTTGTATTCAATTATAGACAAACCATATATTATATTGTAGATATTTGAAATTGAGCTCTATAAGCTATTAGCAAATATTTAGCTGATATTTGTTAATGTGTATTTGAATGAATTAAAACCTATTGATTATGCTATTATAAAGAGGTGGTGTAATATCTAATGTAAGAATAAATACCATGGGTAATAGAATAACAGAGAAAATCAATAACAGAATAGCTATCAGTGTACAGAAAGTGCATATATTCAAATATGATCAAGTTTGAAACATTATGTATATGCTGTGTATTGAAAAGATTTGATACAGACTGATTTACATGACTTTAAATTGAATCATGGACTTGAGCCAACACACTACCCACTGACAGCAAATAAAAAATAGCTTCTTTCAGTGTAGTATACTTAAGAAGCATTATAACATCATGTACATTTAAATTTGACAATATAACATCTTCATGAAGAAATATAACACTCAACACAGCATCAATTTGACAATTTTATTTACATTAATGCAGTTATGGAACATAACATACCGGGTATTTAACCCTTTCAACCCTAAAGGCCACACACATATGCAGTATATTCCTCAGCAGCTGCTAAACCCGCTGTTACATCACACAATGTCATATGCTTTTACTTGGAGTTCATGATATTTGACGTTTTAATTTCATTACACTCAGGGTTCAACGATTTAAGTTTCAATTTGACACATTTTAAACACTCAAATTTATTTTCAATTGATATCATTTTTCACTTTCCATAAAAATTCAAATTTTTTTACAACTCAAAACACATCCAGATATTAGCTCTATATATGTTTTATATAAATACTTGTTAAAAAGATAGTGGACCACAGCCATATACGCCCTTCACGGCATTCGGATGGTAAAAACAAAACATCCATTCTAAGTTTCATTAAAATCGATTGAAAACTAAGAGATTAATAGCACATTCAAGATTTTGGGGCAAGGACAATAACTCTGCTTCTAACAGTCGAAAATAGCTCAAATTCGAACATGATCTTCGTTTTATAAGTATGTATACACATACCGAATTTCATTTGATTTCATCAAAAAATCTAGTTTTTAGAGCGTTTACAAGCAATTGATGTTGATAGAAGCACTTACTGTATAGAGGTTAAAGGGCGATAACTCCTCAAAACTGACGTAATAGGCCTAAATCTTGAAAAAGCCTTAAATTTAATCAGAAGTTTACTTAACTTTTTCAAACCTTTCGATTTAGGTCCAATAACATCCATTTTAAGTTTCATCAAAATCGGTTGAAAACTAAGAGAGTAATAGCATATTCAAGATTTTGGGGCAAGGGCAATAACTCTGCTTCTAACGGTCGAAAATAGCTCAAATTCGAACTTGATCTTCGTTTTATGAATATGTATACACATACCGAATTTCATTTGATTCCATCAAAAAATATACTTTTAAGAGCGTTTACAAGCAAACGAACCGACCCACCGATGGATGGACGGACCGGGGTGCCGACAAAGAGAGATGTGGGTGTATAAAAATCAATAACAAACATAAAATGTCATTTGATATCAATATCACAACAAGTCATCATTAAACATCAAAATCATAGCAAAATTCTCCATCCATCACAACAAGTCATCATTAAATATCAAAATGATGACAAAATTCTCCATCCATCACAACAAATCATCAATTATCATCAAAATCATTTTAAACAATTCTGAATTCCACATCAAAATTAAACTCATCCAATTCCAAATCACAACAAATCCAAAAAAAAGTTTTTATTTAATATCTGAAACTACTCATCATTTTAACAAACACAATTATTTAGTAACCAATTAATCACAAAAAAACAAACAAAACATAATAAAAAGCTAACTTACATGTTAAGTAAGTACCACAATATAGATTGTTAGTTACCTGTTGGCCAGGTCATTGATTGGTACATACAGTCAGAGATGTGTCATAATGAAACTAGAGTATTGAACCATTATAAATAATATATTCTACCTACTCATACAAAATAACTTACAACAATTCTATTCTGACAAATTCCAATATTCTACAGATAAATACACCTGATAGCTTTTACGAATGATTTTAAATGATAAGACCACATACAAGGTTTGATTTAAGTAGAATCACATTGATAGGTTACATGACTCAAGGGGAACAGTTGGCATTTTAGGAGATTGATTTGGGGCTTCTATAGTCTTGAGAAGTACTAAAACGCACAAAAATCACATAATCCCTTCAAATATACCTCAAACTAGAAATTTCACTTTCTATTCCTATATATGTCTTAAAAA
Organism: Lottia gigantea; assembly: GCF_000327385.1. Classification (NCBI taxonomy): domain Eukaryota; kingdom Metazoa; phylum Mollusca; class Gastropoda; family Lottiidae; genus Lottia; species Lottia gigantea. Next base: position 1,584,546 of record NW_008708986.1, read on the forward strand.
ACTTTCGAGTCAGATTTTTAACTTTCAAACGTGAATAATTATGGATATACATGGATTTGAAGGCTCAAAGTTTAACGATGAGCTGTGAACACTATTACTGATTATGTAAACCAAATAAATTCCTGTTTCTGGAACTAAGGTATGATTGGTCGAACACATAGTGAAGGTGCTCCTTTAATGTAGCTTTATGTCAGTATCAGGCTTCTTATGAGGGGCCTCATTCTAAAAAAAACTTGGTTTTGGGTTCCAGTCATTTCATTGGTCACTCACTTAAAATGGATTGAAATTTCATAATTATTTTATTTCTTAAAATCAGGATTTTATCATAGTTAAACTTTTTAAAATAAGGCCCTACGTCATTCATTTGCAAATGAATTGAAATAATAGTTCGAGATTTATTTCAGATTTTGATAAAAAAAATTGGTGATTCTTTTTTGCCATTTTTTTTTATCTTATTGCTTATAGGTCAAGAACTAAAATGATTACATATTACACAAAGGGAGGTAATGAGTCTCACATGAAAGACCTGAATCAACCAAAATTGAGCCCATTAATGGTATAAACATCTTCTATCACATGTCAAACATAAGTCAAGTCAAGTTACTTCCTAGTCTATCAAAAAAAAATTAGCATCCTAGTATGATAAGAATATCTAACATTATAAAAGAATGTTAAATAATCTATGAAAGCATCCTTTACCAACACTTCAACTTTATGTAGGCTGATTTGAGATACTTAAAATGTTTGCATACTGATTACAATCTCCTTTTTGAGCAAATACAGTCAGTGTTGTACCACATAAATACATAGGCATATAAATATGTATATTGAACAAGAGCTTTTAAGTAAAGTTTGAGAATGCCAAGAGGATACTAAGCGTGGGAGTAATTCAAGGTTACATGTAGCAGCTTACATGACACACTTTCAAAGGATAGGTCTTGTAGGAGATTGTAAAAATGTTTTAGCATATCAATGTATAAGAAGATATTGCTTCTATTTCCACAATTCTGATTTTTTTTGTCACATGAAGTATATCCAATACACTAACTAAATGGCTGGGAGACTGCTTTTTTCAAATTCATTTTTTTTTCTATTCATGCTAATCGTTAAATTTCAGAACAAAGAATTTTGCTCAACTGCAATTAATATCATTTTGAAGTAAGGTATAATGGACAACCTTGAAAAAGTCATTCAAGTCACAATGAAATAGGCTACTTTGTCAAAAGATATCCTAATTATAGTATAGGCCTATAATAAAACAGTAACTTGGAGTTATAATGTATATAAAACAAGAAGATAAATAAAACAATACAGACTATAGGTATTATCACAAGAATAGATGAAGGAAAACAGGAAAAAAAAATCATAATAAAGGACTGACATGTCAGTTGAATAATAGAACTTGAATAAACTAAAAATTCAAAAAGGCCAACGGGATAACCATAAATAAATGTGAATAAATGGACAAATAATGTAAATGAATATATACAAAAGACTATCAAAAGAAAAAACAGATTTCAAATATGACAGACAAAATGAATGAATGAATGAATAACAAAAGGGTCATAAGTATAGCAATAACAATTTTTATAAAAGAAGAGAATGAATGAATAATTGAAAGGCAATAAGCTGAAAATGTCTATGAGAATTAAAGATTGTTCAAAGAAATTGTTGAATGGTAGAATGAATGAATGAATGCTCAATGAATGAATAAAAATAACAATATACCTATACAAACTATATTTGGTAGATTTGTTTATCATTGAAGTGTGAAATAACAGGTGAATAAATCATAAAATAAATTCTCAAATTTGTTAAGATCATATCTCCAATAAATAAATATCTCTTACTATACTTTTCCAATAAAATAGATGAAAAATATTTTTACAAAATCATGGCAAATAGAGCATGACAATACCATCAATCTTTTTAGATGCATATAAGTTTTAAAAATTAAAAAAGGTCTCTATAAAAAAAGTTTTAATAAAAAAGTTTGGAAACTTTATCAAGTGTGAAAGCAAACTTTCAAACATAATTTCCAAAATTGTTAATAACAAGTATATTTTTACCTACAAATTACATGAGCTCATAAGAAGGTTCAATAACCTATTATTGAGCTCCTTAGCAGTCTCAAGTTTCAAATATGCAAATGTATGTTACATAGATTTTTGACCTAAAGAAATGATTGGAATAGGAAGATTCATTTTCTACATGTAATACAGTGTGCAATGAGAAAAATGTAGCATTAATAATAGCAATAGAATTCATGATAAACATTCAAATTTTCAAATCAGAAAACCGCTGTTGAATGACAAATGAACAAGAAGATAAAACGAAATGAACAAACGGTATTTTGAAGACTTAATTCAAGGGAGCGAAAGTATAAGAGTAAACTGTGAAACAAGTTGAAAAGATGTGTTTGGCTGTAAATGTAAATACTATGTAAACTAGACTAACCTTTGACTGCCAAGTAAATTTAAAGATGAAAGTTGGTGTAAGACAGGGTTCAGCTATTTATCTATAGTTTTTTTTATCATGGTTATGAATAAACTCACTAATAACTTTCTTCAGTTGAGTTCATGGCTATGAATTTTTTCTGAAATATTGAAATTAAAGTTTGACTTATTAATATTTTAGTAATGCATAAATTTTGTATTATCTTTTTGACTGAAATCTGTTGAATTACCTACTTGATCAACAAAAATTAATATTTATTTAAAGGTATATGATTTCAAACTTTAGCAATGAACAAGTATTACAATTATTAACACAGAAACCACCAATCTTTCAAAATTTGTAGGTTTGTTTAATTTCATCTTAAACCATTCAATTGGATACAAAAGCTTCTTACCATTCATATAAAGTACATCCTCTCCAATTTACACAACACTAAGTTTCACAGATTACAAGATGCACAAAAACCACGGTACGATGTCACTTCACGTTATTTTATCCTACAACTGTGCATAAATGACGAAAGAACAAACAAAACACTGTTTACTACTCCAAAGCTCACATATTAATGTCTGTCTAAAAGGGGCATGCCTGAATGATCACCAAGACGTATGTCAACAAATTGAAAAGGTGTAAAGTTGGGTTTTAGAATAATAATGATCCAGTTGTAAAAAGATTGAACTAAGGGCAATAATGTGGGTACTTGACATAGTTATATGTTTATCTTGTTGGAGTATAGTGACATTTCAAATGTTCATCGAAAAAGTGAACTTTCACTTCATTAAAAGTAACATATATCAATGTCACTTTAATGGTGAAAAGTAATTTAAATAAAGTCTAATTAATACTTGGTAAACTGCTGACTCTGTAATATTAATATATAAATTGATTAAAAACAAGAGAATGTTGAGTTTAATTCTATATTTTTACAGTTAAAGAACCTTTTTTAGTTCATTTGATCCTTACAATTTTTGTTCATTTTCATTTTCTTGATCAACTTCCATTAATTATTTCTAATGTTCCAGGGATTCAAACTTGAATTTCAGTATAAACACAACAGTAATTCCGGACAGTTTCAATTTGAAATATAGAGTCTTAAATATTGCACATCCTAATTGCACATATGCCATAGTATATTTGTGCCTTTTCATATTCATCCAATATCTTGCCCATATTCTTAGACATGATCAAAATAAAATCTAAATTATATGGTCTACTTACATGTTTACAAAGCAAATTTACAGAAGGGCATGTGAATTGAGGTGGGATGATAATATATATTGATATTAACATGTGGGAGTTTAAACTTGTTTAAAACAGGTTGCAAAACAGCCTTGATAACAAATGTAAATAGATAGCCAGACAGACATAGGCAGGTCTATCAACAGCATACTTTCATATGGAGTACATTCGTATGTAACAATAACTCAAACAAGCAAAAATATAGTTATATATTATATAATAAAAACCAACAAAATCAATTACATTGATAATTCACAATAAAAAAAAAAAGCTTTTTTGACTATGACACTATGGACTCTTGACTATTAAAGAATCAAGCTATTGATTCTGTTTCTACCTCAGAACTATTGCTGTCCTCTAAAATTAATTAAGATTTGAAGATCTATAGGCAAACAATCAGTGGCAGAGCCAGGTTTATGTCTGAGGGGGGGCGAAATACCTGAGGTTGCCTGAATTTCTAACCATGTTATGATATTTTTGCCCGAAAAACATGCCTTTGGGGCTGCGAGGGGGGCAGGGGACCCTTTTCTGCCACCCCTTTGGATCTGCCACTGCAAACAATCATTCCACATCAAGAGTTAAATATTAACACAAAATTTGTTGTTAAAAAAACTTATGACTAGACGACAACAACAAACAATCATAATCATATATCCTTTCTATCGGTCATTTCTTTAAATAACTAAAAAAAACAGTCTGATTATTGAAGAAACAGAAAAAAATTTGAAAATGCTTTAAAGATATAATTTGAAAGTGAACCTTAAATTTTCTGACTGACCTTTTACTATGTGGATAATTCAACCTTTATCAAAATGTCCAGAATATGGTCTACAGACTAAAGAGCTACACGTCAAATATCCATTAACAGTCCAAGAAAGTTTAAGATTATTTTTTCAGAATTCTTAACCAACATGAACATTAACATACATCTTTCAAACAATACAACAAACAATACAACAAACAATACAACAAACAATACAACAAACAATATAACAAACAATACAACAAACAATATAACATTTATTAAAATAAATACACAGAGATCATAATCAAACCAAAAAAACAAATTATATATACATATAGCACTACATCATAAATAGATGTGGAATTCCATTCAGATTCTTGAACAGTTATACAGTTACAGGGTTCATACAGCACTTTGCTTCAAAAATTCTAAGACTTTTCAAGGACTCTGGGCTTTGAAATCCAGGGACTTTTCAATGATATTAGTCTGACAGAATACACATGTACCTAACTTCTGAACTGTGAAATCAATAAAGATAGTTAATATTTTTCAATGGGGTTAATGATAAAAATGTACACAATTTGACTCAATTCAAGGACTTTTCAAGAGAAAATGGGTTTTTTTTTAAATCAAGGTTTTTCAAGGCAACAGACGGAATTCAAGGGTTTTTCAAGGCTGTGCGAACCCTGAGTTATACAGACCTCAAATTCTACCAAAAGAGACATCATAAAAATACTTCATATCAAAGAGCAGTAGCTATAAAATGCTCACAGTCACAAATTGTTTTGTTGCTAATTTTATGGTTTATATGAACAGATTCTCATAACTGGTTAATTAAAAGAAAGCAAATACAAGGAAACAGTTCAATTAAATGATTTATGTATTAGGAGGTGAGAGCAAACATTGGGCTGACACTGGCACGGGCACAGGCATCAGAATTTTTCTTAACTTGAGGAGAATTCAAACCCACGGCACCTAATCACCTAGCAGACGACACCTCAACTTACTACTGACTGAGCTATTGCACTTCCACAAAAAGAGTGTTCCAATCCAGCTGTAAAAGGAAGCATTGACATTTACACAGTTTGAAAGTTCAAGAAGGTATAGGGGTGTCACATACAAAATGTTTCCTTTTATTCTAGCATAGTTTTTGCAAATATTATTTCTTAAGCACAATCAATCAGTTGAAATATTGTAAAAACTTAAATATCACTTCTAAAAGAATTTAAAATATTCAAAATGTATAAATATATATAGCTTATATTTGTTCCTTTGGTCTATAGAGGTTATTAATTTGATATGTGGAGATTCATATTGCTACTTGATAATTTCATATGCAGATATTCTTAGTAATCTCATTCTAATGCGCATCTCGATTCTTTGTTTCATGCCCATGTCTTTGGTCAATTGGACCTGCCAACCATGATCTGGGGAAATGATTACAAACATCATTATGATCTAGATCATTATAATATTTTTCTGTTCTATTAAAAGTTTCATTTCCATAGGTGAGATTGTTCATCATTTAACACTGACCTGCATTGTCACTACTTTTAAAAGCTGTCTGAATAATGTGATAAAGATAGTGGACCAGTGGATCATATTCAGACAGCTTTTAAAAGTAGTGACAATGCAGGACGGACAGACGGACGGACGGACTGACCTTTGTTTCATGAATATGTATGAACATACCGAATTTCATTTGATTCCTTCAAACACTCTAGTTTTTAGATTTTTTGATGATTAATTGATGATGATAGAAGCACTTACTGTACAGAGGTTAAAGGGCGGTAACTCCTCAAAACTGACGTAAGAGGCCTAAATCTTGAAAAATCCTTAAATTTAATCAGAAGTAAACTAAACTTTCTCAAACCTTTCGATTTAGGTCCAATAACATCCATTTTAAGTTACATCAAAATCGGTTGAACTAAGAGAGTAATAGCATATTCAAGATTTTGGGGCAAGAGCAATAACTCTGCTTCTAACGGTCGAAAATAGCTCAAATTCGAACTTGATCTTCGTTTTATGAATATGTACACACATACCGAATTTCATTTGATTCCATCAAAAAATCTAGTTTTTAAAGCAATATACGTCCACATAGACAGATGTGGGCATATAAAAAAGAGAATATTCTTCAGAACATAAATGAAGAGTGAATTCACTAGAAGTGAAAAATCAATTTTCCTGCAAGGAGTGAACATAAGACTTAATAACTTACTTATAACACATGTTCATATATAAAAAATACTTTGCAAGCATGTATGGATCAATTTGTAAAAGTATACAAAATTTTGGCTTCAACTGTGAGTTTTTTCATTGAAAATACATTACTGGATTCCTTTTCACTTTCCTTCATTATCACATGCAGTAAAAAAACTAAAAATTTATAAATTTCCTTATAATATTGTAAGTTCCTCTTTATCAACTGATTTTCTTCTTGGTCGAGCTAAATGATTCGATTGCATTGATTGATCCACAATATCATAATCAAAAGATCCAAAAATATCACAAGATTGAGCAGACACAATTCGATTGAAAAATAAGTTTGTTAATTCAGATACAATAACAATTGTTATCATGGAACACACCATTGCAAAAGTCCGGAATGGGAAAAGTTGTCCTGCTTGAGTTTCATAATAAGGATAATATATAAAAGCTGAAAGATTAAACTCAGGTTCTCCTGCACCTAAACGTAGCACTAAGCCCACAATATATCCACAAATTGAGCCATAGTTGTTAGTCCTTCTAAGAAATATAGCACAAGTCAATTGAGGAAGAACAATAACAAACACAATATCTGCTGCTAATATAAATAGTCCATATAATATAGGTACTGATAATGATATTGCTGTGGCCATACATCCTAATATAAAGATGGCTATTCGTTGGACAATTTGTAACTCTAACAGACTGGCCTATAATAAATCATATTTCATTATAATAAATACATTTATATAATGTTGCTGTATTAAAGGGTGTTGGGTAGGTTGGCATAAAATTATATGAATTAAATCTAATCATCAGAAGATTCCTAACAACTACAGTCAACAGACAATAGAGAAAAAGATTATCTAGAGATGTATTTAAATAGATTGTTAGCTATATGTATTGGGGGAGTGGAAATCAACGATGCAGCAGAAACCACTTACCTTTTTTCTGAATATATTATTATAAATATTATGCGTAAACATTGATGATGAACCTAATATAGAACTATCCATTGATGACATCACAGCTGCGGAGATAGCTCCTAATCCTGAAAACAAACAATAAGCAATATAAATAAATGAAAAAGTTTCTTCTATCATTTTATAAGTTATAACACTGTTTTTCTAAATGCCAATTTTATCAAGTGCTAGTTCAGATCAATCAGATCATTGTATTTTCCGAATTTATTTACATTTGATGTGTACTCAACAAAGCAAGGAACAACACTCATTGTGTGGAAAGGGACATTATGTCAAGTTATCAGGAAAAACTTGACTAGTCTTTATTGTAGGACACACACAATTAATATGACCTGCATCACTGTCAAAAAGAATTTGGGAAAATCTATAGCTTTAACACCAAAACAAGCAAATGTTCAAAACGTTTCCCATTGCAAATCTTATGGAAATAAAACAAATCTATATTTACCTAATAGTGATATAATATAAGGAGTAAATTCTTGTAAAACATATGGAAGAACATCACTGGCCTGGCCTAATTTTACAGGGTTTTTACCTAATGTTGTACTGTTCCAATCTAAAAATAAATGTGATATGATGGACTTGTTATTTTCTCGTAAGGTAAGGCCTTGACTTTCTTTCACATTCCTTCACATAGAGAGATGTATTAAATGAAGTGATGCCAAGGTATCTGACAGGACAAACTTGCAGAAATGATTCTATAAGCCTGTAGACAGAACCAAGGGTACCAACTACCTAGAATTTGGGATACCCTGTTGTTGTAATTAACCCTTTGAACTCTCCTAATGTTACTTTCATCTTCTACCCAGTAGTGGCTTCTAAATCTTACCCATCTTAATCCGTGTAATACCTTTGATCATCCCTAATTAACTGCTCAATTACATGTCTTCTCTTTTGCCTTTGTTGTTGTTTCTATTGTTATTGTTACCTACTATACTTGTTACTTATTGTTTGTTAATATCTTTTAATTCAAGTATCTGGTTTCTTGTCAGAAAATAGCGATTAAAACATATTACTCTACCTGCTGAGGTAGCAACTGTACCAATTAAAACAGAAGGTATGACTAGAACCAAGGCACCAAATGCTCCTGCTACTGACAATATCTGGGCCTGTCTTCCACTCTTTACTGATAATACTCTTTGAAAATATGCCTGCCATGGAATGGTTCCAAAAGACTGAAACAAAATGATATCGTTACTACATTGGAAGACATATAACAAAAAAAACATTTTTAGATCTGTCATTTGATTTCAATCTGAACTGTGATTTAAGTAGCGAAAATTTAGTGTTAATAAACTGTAAAGCTTTTATGGTTATTTCCCTTCAAGTTATACAATTTTGGAAATAAATACTACGTAGAGTTTATGTATGTTATTTTGTCTTTGATGAATTCAAAACAAATTCAAATTCATTATAAATCAAAATTCCATACCATAGCAATGAGTAAATCAATCCAAACTCCTGTATATTTAACTTCAATATTTCCCAGCCAATCACATGTTGTGTTACTGATGTTACCTGTATTCTCATTGGTGAAAATATATGGTAGACTGACACCCTAAAATAACAGTATTTATATTGATTAATATCATTATCCAGTCTAGGTCTGCATGATCAGTCATGACCAATATGAACAGAGGTTTGGCTCTGAGTTTAGTGTTAAGTTACATAAAATGAGTCAAATGAATTTGATGCTTTTGATAGGTTTTAAAATGACTTTGTTTGGCAAGACCTTGAGTCCACTGTAAATTGTCAAGGTATCATACATACTTAGATCACATTCTGAAGACTTGACTTGTGCATTTATTTTAGTCAAAGTAGATGATGTACTTACCAAGCCAATAATAATGAGTATTAACTGAACTATGTCTGTATAAGCTACTGCAATCATTTGCCCAATCATAGTATAGATAACAGTGATAGCTGATGATACACAGACTGCGATCGGTCGATTTATACCAGTCATTACAGCCAGACTAGATCCTGAAATAGTAAAATTAGACAGTCAGAAACTGAATAATCAACAATCTTTTAATATTATAGTGTATGTAAAAAAAAACATTGTTCAATAGTAGACAGTAAACTAATGACAAGGTACTCCATTTGTTATCATAATTTGCTAGAAATATTGTTGCAATGGGACCTAATCTTGCTTGGAGGATGAATAATTAATAGCCTTTCAATGTCAATAACATTACTTTTCCAGGTTCCCCAGAAACATGTAAGGTTCATATTGGACAGACTATTGTATTTAAGTATCTTTAATTTATCTTACCTAAAGCTGATAAAATAGAAGCTGTCCAGAAGACATCTCCACATAAACTAGCTATATATATCAATATTACTACCACTGATCCATAACGTAGTTGAAACGGATCTAACATTGTTAAATATTTCTCATCTCTCATTCTTCTAGCATAGATTATACCACCTACAAAAACAAACACTTACATTTACACCCATAAGAATGCTTCCAAATAAATACATATATGTATTATGTCCATTCTTTGGACAATTATCATATTTCCTCTTCAGTCTACAACTAGTTAATCTATCCTAATAATAGGTCAATGATTTGAGTACTTAGTGTTCAGCAACATGATAATGAACAATATACAATGTATTTCCATAATAATTTTGTAACAAGCTTTGACTGCATAGATTAGAATATCAAACCAAGAAAACCACAAACACCAACTAATCAAGAATTCATATACATGTAGTTATAAATCAAAATGTTTTGATGTAAATGATATTGTGATGTGTGTTTACTGTACCTAAAATCAAACCAATAAATATACCAAGTGGAGCTAAAGTCCATAACAATCCACTAGTGGCTACTGATTCAGCTACACCATTAATATATCCACCTCCTACTGTAGTAGCTAAAATATATAAAAACTTTGCTTCCTTATCTTCTCTGTAATATTGTGATAGTGGAGATGCCCAGATGGAATCAAGTTTAATGTACATCAGTCTCAATACCTCTCCAGATTTCCATACTGTTTGACATCTTTATCCTCTTCAATTTATGGTAAACACACAAATAAGTTTCATATTTAGGAGGCTAATGTTAAACAGTTATTTAACTTATTTCAGCCCAGTCACTAATCAAAAGTTTAAAGTTTTGGTTAAAGTTTTATGCAAGATTAGACGGAGGAAACACGTCAAAAAGTTGCATAAAACTTTAACCAGTGATTGTTGTTCCATAAAGCTGTGTCTATCATACTCACAATTGCTAAATGCCATTCAAAGACTTTATCATGTCTCATATTTGAAATAGGAAATTCTAGCAGGTATTCAGGATCAAGGGGTGAAAATGGGGAATCAAATTGTCACCGAGGTCATTCTTCAACCATCTGGTCCAAAGACTTATTGAGCTCTGCATCAGGTGCCAATCTTCTATTTGCTTTGTCCATTCTGCATCCAATTCAGAGTCCATATACTGGTATTTTTATTTTTAAAAGTAAAGTCAATTATAATCTTTAATCTTACCCATCATTGTGAAAATACCAACACACATATTGAGGTCTCTACCAGCCACCATATTGGCTTCCATTGTTCCCTTTTCATACCCATGGATTTTCACTTTCCGCCCAGCAAGAATTCCAACCCCCATAATTAATATATAAAATACACCTAGAACTATCAGTGCTACTATATTTAGTGCCATTTTTCACTGTAAATACATAAATCAAAACTGATTATCAAAAACTAGCTCTTTACTGCTCTGTGTGTTGTCATTTACTTCTGACTTATCATCCCCAGTTAACATCAACATACTGTGAATAACCTTGACCAATTAGACATGTTATTATTCTATAACCCACTTTTAAAATCTACTTTGCAGAAATATGGCTGCATTATTAGATAACAATATGTAATAAGTGTTTAAATAGAAGTGCTGAATATCAAAAAAATTTTTTTTTTTTTGCAGTGGTCTTACTTTTTCAATTTTTTTGAGACTCATTTGATAAAAGATATTTTCATTTCAATAAATCTGTCTTTTAAAGGTTACCATCAAGTTGATTTAAAGGACTCTTTCAAGGGCAACCCCTATTCATGGGGTCTTTTAACGGCAACCCCTAATTTTAAGGTCTTTCGAGGCCAACTTGTTTCAAGGATCTATGTAATGACCCCAGAATGACACTATAGTACTAACACATTCTAGAGATAATATGTGATACAAACAAAGTAAAGATAAATAAATCTACTGTCCTCACTAAGTGTTGATGAACTATTATCTATCTGTCCAAGACAGTAAACAAATGTAACAATTGAATTTGCATTCTTTATTTTTTTTTTTTACTTTTTTAAATTCTTAAACGCTAATATTTTTATATTCTCAATGGCAAGAGCCTATCTATTATTAATTTGGTTTTGTATCTTTGGAGCATTGATTGATCTAGATTCCCTAAAAATTGGACATGGAAAATTTTTGTGTATTTGACAGGCAGCACTAAACATTCATCTCCTGTAAAAAAGCTCATCTGATATCTTGATTTAAAGGGATTGTAAAGAGGTTTAATCTAAATTCTTTATGTGTATCAGGCCTCAGGGTCTCTTATATCATCAATTTGGACCATTCCATTTTTCAGCCAGACATGTTCACTAAAAGTAAGCATTTTATGACTTCTTGACTTCACTACCACACTTCCACAAAAGCAGATACAGTTGTAGGACCTTTGCGATAGTGATGACATAATAGAAGAGTATGATCCAATGGAATGTTGAATGAATAGGCTATATTATCACCATTCACCTATCAGGTAACTTTGAGCAGAATTAGAAAGAAGAAACACAGAATTTGAATTTGATAGAAACAATAAAGACAAGGACTTATCAAAGCAATTTATGACATTGAATCAATCTATAAAATCATAGATTAAATAATCACATGCAGATAGAGATGTGTAAATTCAACACAGCAGCTGGCTGGTGTGAATGTAAATGGCAAGTTGAATTTACCACAAAATACCTTCAAATAGCACCAGAGGCTCTATACGGTGTCGAAAGAAAATCACGGAGTATACATATATTGAGAGATCACTGCTCACAATCGTTATTATGATTATTTATTCTTAAATATTTCCTCTTATTACACGTGCTTCCGGTGAAATGTAAACAATCTTTTAACTACCGACAAATCACAATACTACCGAATACATTTCAGTGGCCTATTATGTAGGAGGGACAACGAAAAACAATACTTATGTACTTTCGCATACATTATTGTGAAAGCAAAAGTAATTGATGGATTTTATTTTTATTTTTTTTATTTTATAGAGTTTCGTATAAAAGATGCATCTGCAGATAAGACGCACCGAATAGAGAAAAGATCAGCTTTTCATTTTCTGGTCTAAACAAATTTAAAACGTCTTTTTGCTTATTACAGTCATTCAATATTTATTTCAGCCTGCACTAATACATAAGTTGCCAATTTGGCATGATCTTTTATTTCGAATTTCCTTTCCTAATATATTCACAGGGATTGAACTATGTCTTTCCTTTTTGTTGTATGAAGATGTAAGCCTGAATTATTAATGTTTATCTAGGACTTATTACCACATGTCTGGATTCAAGATTGATATTTTGGCATTCATTTTCACCTTGAATGATTCAGAATGGCTCTAAGGCTTATTTTGATTTAATAAATGTCATATTTCTCATTGTCATTTTTTTTCAGGGCCGAGGATATTCGCCACCCGGGTGGCAAACAATTATTCGCCACCCTCATTTTTTATTTGCCACCCCTTTTTAAAACTTTAATTTCTCTGAAGACTGACATTATTAGCTGTGAAGGCTATAGCGTTACATGCATTATAATATTTTTTTATGTTCATTAGAATCACTTATTTGCAATTCCTTTCAGAAAAATGTACGAAAGTAACACCTACTAATAATTGATAATCGCTGTCCCATTGGATGGCTATTTATAGTCAACCGGTGTTAAGTCAATTTGGCAACCACTTTTTTTTGAATCACTTCTATGAAATTTAGTCTCGATATTCATGTCACCTACAAACCTCACGTGGCTCTTCAGTTTTTTTTAGGCCCGGAAGCGTTTTTTCTTGACATTTTCCGGCGGATTTAAGGATTTTTTATATAGTGTGTTGGAGATCCCACCCTTTGAAGATTTTTAGAATCGGATTCCCAAAAACGCGAATTCCTGACATTCCCTATTAGTTTAAGAAAGCTGGAACAAAAGCTGAGGGTGGTAAAAAAGACCTTAGGGTGGTTAACAAGAATTTTCGGTGGTACACAAGAATTGTGAGTGGTAAACAAGTATTGGGGGTGGTAAACAAGATGGGAGGGTGGTGAACAAGAGCTGGAAGTGGTAAACAAAAACTGTGGGTGGTGAACAGGAACGGAGTGGTAAACTAGACCTACAAGTGGTAAACAAAGACCGAGGGTGGTAAACAAAGACCGAGGGTGGTAAACAAGAGCTGAGGGCAGTAAACAAGATTTTTGGGTAGTAAATGGGAGCTGGGTTAATGAATAACAACTAGGGTGGTAAACAGAGCCGAGGGTGGTTAACAAGGGCCGAGAGTGGTTAACAACAACAAGAGCTTTGGCTGGTGAACAAGAGCTTAAGGTGGTTAACAAAAGTTGAGGTTGGCAAACAAGAATTGTGAGTGGTAAACTAGACCTACGGGTGGTAAACAACAGCTAGGGTGGTAAAAATAACCCAGGGTGGTGAACAATAGCTGAGGGTGGTAAACAAGAGCTGAGGATGGTGAACAACAACTAAGTAGGTGAACAAGAGCTTAGGGTGGCAAACAAGAATTGTGGGTGTTACACAAGTATTGTGGATGGCAAACAAGACCTGGGGGTGGTGAACAACAGCTATGTTAATGAAACAAGAGCTGAGTGTGGTAAACAAGAATTGTGGGTGGTACACAAGTATTAAGGGTGGTAAACAAGTATTGAGGGTGGTAAACAATAGCTAGGTTAATGAAACAAGAGCTGAGAGTGGTAAACAAGTATTGAGTGTGGTAAACAACGGCTAGATTAATGAAAAACAACTAGGGTGGTAACAAAGAGTTGGGGTGGTAAACAAGAACCGAGGGTGGTAAACAAGAACTGTGGGTGGTATACAAGAACTGATGGTGTTGAACGACAGTTAGGGTGGTAAACAAGAGCTGAGGGTGTTAAACAAGAACTTAGGGTGGTAAACATCAACTGAACATCAGGTGAACAAGAGCTGTGGGTGGTGAACAGGAGCTGAGGTTGGTGAACATGAATTGAGGGTGGTAACCAAGAGCTGAGGTTGGTGAACAACAGCTAGGGTGTTGAACAAGAGTTGAGGGTGGTAAACAACAACTAGGTGGGTGAACAAGAGCTTAAGGTGGTTAACAAGAGTTGAGGGTGGCAAACAAGAATTGTAGGTGTTACACCCGTCAATATTGTGTATTATCGTACGCCTTATTACCACCCGTACACATTACTTACCACCCGTCAGTATGGTTTATTACCGTACGCCTTATAACCACCCGTACACATTACTTACCACCCGTTAGTATGGTTTATTACCGTACGCCTTATTACCACCCGTATACATTACTTACCACCCGTCAGTTAGGTTTATTACCGTACGCCTTATTACCATCCTTACACATTACTTACCACCCGTCAGTATGGTTTATTATCGTACGCCTTATTACCATCCGTAAGCATTACTTACCACCCGTCAGTATTGTGTATTATCGTACGCCTTATTACCACCCTTACACATATCTACCACCCGTCAGTATTGTGTATTATCGTACGCCTTATTATACCTTAAACCATATTACTTCAAATACATATTTCCTCCCACCCCAATGCAATGTATTTACCGCCCACATACATGACTTACACATTCGCGATGGCTCCAACCATGGATTGATATTCTTTGGATTTTTCTTCTCTATTTCCCCTTTTCGGTGTTTGGGATCGGAGGGGCTTACTTGGAAAATGCGTCTAGGATAAATGTGACACAATTTGGACACGCGCCTCCTATGTCCTATTTTTTACCATTCACACATCTTCATCAACCTTTTTTTTACCCACGTAAAGATCCCTCGACAGTTGGAAATCGAAAATAAGAGTAGGCTAATGTCGCTGTCCTGACAAAATTTCCCTCATTGCACACTGCATGGCGTTTGCCTACCCTCAGTAGCCCATAGAGGTGCAGAAAAGTTGGACGTAACGTTATTTTATTTCATTTTTTTTCTACGGATTTCTTATACAAACGAATGAATATGATGCTAAATTTCATAGCAAAACTAACAGGACCTTTTGGGATGTATGCTAATTTGGTGTAAACAAATGGCGAAATTTCTACTTTCGTTTCATTGTAAGAAATTCAATTTATATTAACACGGTCTTGTCTGAACCTGACAAAATCCATTACAAATTACTCAGAGTCGACTAATATGTAATTGAAAGAAACAATTATATCAAAAAGGCTGATATTTCATGAATTTTTAGAGATTTTTTCTGCCACCTGGATGGCGAATAGTCAAATAAATGGAGGTGGACTATTCGCCACCCGGGTGGCGAATATCCACGGCCTTTTCAGAATGGTGTGTTACATTTAATCACAATATACATTCTAGAAGGCCGATATTGTTCTTCCCTTTTGGTGACACAAACACAAGTAATAATTGTTTTTCAAATATATTTGTGGACTCCAAAGATTAATCATGTAGCCTAATGCATCAGAACTATCATTGGATAGTCTAGAATAGGTTCCTGAAATTATGAGTTGTGTGGCATTGTGAAAGATAGCTTGCCAGGCAAGGTAACATACGCCCACTACCAGCTGTCAGACATGGTAACAAAATCTTTTGTGGCTTAATAATGAAGTTTCAAATAATCTTAATATCATCTAGAAGTCAAAGCAAAAACCTGAAACAGTTCATCAAGTTATCATCAAATTCAAACATGAATAATGTCTCATTGTCTCATGCATATCTAGTTTCATCAAGATCAGATAAAAACTGTAGTCTATATCGTGCCTACAAGCCAAATTTGACACGTTTTTACTAAGTCAAGGGCAATAACTCTGAAACCTGTGATCCAATTATTACGAATTTCAAACTTGACTGAGGTCTGATCAATATATACATACATACCAAGTTTCATCAAGATCAGATAAAAACTGTAGTCTTTATTGTGCCTCCATCCAAATTTGACACGTTTTTACTAAGTCAAAGCCAATAACTCTAAAAAAGTTCATTCGATTATTACCAATTACGAACTTGACTTAGATCTCATCAATATATACATGCATATTAAGTTTCATCAAGATCGGATAAAAACTGTAGCGTGTATCACGCCTACAAGCCAAATTTGATGCATTTTCACTAAGTCAAGGGCAATAACTCTGAAAGCATTTTTCTGATTATTACCAATTTTGAACATGTCTGAGATCTCATCAATATATACATGCATTTAATTACTTCCCCTGAAAGTTGGAATTTACACTTGAAGAAAACAAGAAATGATTATATTTATATCAATATTTTTTATTTTGTGAACTTTTGACATGACTTTTATATTGTTTAATCATTTTGATTATAACTTGGCTGACATCCTCTGGTTGTTTATATATCATATGATGGTCAGCTCCATTCACCACCAGATGTTGAGCGTTTGGAAAATGTTTTGAGATCAACTGCTGCTCAGTTTTTGCCCATGCCTACAAAGAATAAACATAATACTATGAAATAATACATGATACAAATTAATACATACAAATCAAAGTTGTTCTGATCTCACTGATGCTCAATTTTTTTTGTCTTGTGAAATCAAAGCATATATTAGTTAGTTTTAGGTAAACAATATTAAATCCTCTATTCTTTCATTGAATAATGTTTTGTTTGTGTCTTAATGGTAAGGTAATGTCATAGTATGACTCATACCTTATTAGACAATCTACATAACAAAAAATAAATTAAAGGTTTGCATCCTATTTTTCTAAAGCTTTTGGTGCTAATAGAAAGCGGGAACATCCGACATAGTAGAATTCTGAATGAGTCAATTGGACTTTTCTTTTTCAATTCTCTAAGGTCAAGGCATCTTGAACTTCCACAACAACTTTGGTCAATAGACTGTTTAATCTCCTGCTACTGTTTTGTTAACCTCAAGGTTAATGAATAATCGGCCACAATAAATGGGAGCTAATAAATGATAAATACCTTATTTAATGAGCTTGGCATTTGTTCATCATAATAATTACCAGTTACAATGCTAACTGATATTTCACTTGATATACTTTTTAATAATCTTACTGTTCTGTAATAATAATATAATCCATTAAATTTTACATGTACAATGATGATAAACTGCCCACAGCTTTCAGAAAGTAGAAAGTAGCTTTTTATAACTTCTGGTTTGAAGAAAGGAGGAATCGTAAGATATCCGAACCATGCAATAAGAAGCTTTGAAGGGACATTCAGCTTTTTTGTGGGTCAAACAAATTTTTTGCTCAAATTTGTGAAACTATACACCAAATTATAGTGAAATGTGTCCTTTAAGTATCAGAAAGTTTTAACTTAAAAAAGACAAACGTCAATTTTTTAATGCCAAAAATATTAAGTTCATTATGCTTTTTAAAAGCTGTCAGAAAACTACTGTACAGATTTGACTAAAATAAATGGATTATTGTCTCCAACATATTCTAAAGGTTTCAACAACTAATATCGAGCCAATAGAAAGCCAAACACAATAACTAGGTCAAACTGCTTAATTAACAATTAGTACACTCCATTTTTAATTATTTCTGTTTAAACAATTTTAGTTTGATCAAAAAGATACATATAAATAAATAGCATACTTTTCAGGTAAAATTTTTTTGATGGTGATAACTTTTTACAAAAAAGCAGAATACCCCTCTAACTGGCCCGAACATGAATAAAAAGACCAGGAGAAGTTTTTATAAATCTTTCTTAGTATTCTCTATGACCAAACATTTTCATTTCACATTTCAAAACAACAATTCCAAAGTTAATAAGGTAACTTACTTTATTTGTGAAAATGAATCATTTATAAAATGATGTTCGTCTACAACTGTACTCAGGTGACGAGGATGACATAATAGATGTTTCTGAAACAGTGAAAAGTATAACTATACTCATGTTAATGATTAGAAATGAAGTTTCACATACTCTTTTCTTGCTCCAGATGTGTTAATGCTGACAGACAGTGCAATGTATAATGTAGGATTGTCAACTACTTTCTTTCTTCTCCTTAACTAGTTAGTTAAGATTCAAATATACATACCAGGTGTAAGATGGAAATTAACTGTAACTGTGGAACTCTATTATTCCACTATTTATACTCATTTGAGAAAATCAATTAATATTTTTAATGAAACAAGTGTTGAATTATCTTGGTGGTCAATCATATATATAAAATATTGAATGACCACAATCAAAAGGAATTAATTCACTCCAATATGGTACAAACATTAAATTTACTTTTTTAAAAGTTTTTTATCAGCATATTGAACTCTTGAACTTGGTCTAAATGAGTTCACACATGATAACAATTAATTTGTATTATTTCAATTTTGATCATAATTTCACTTGTATCGATTCTCTCACTCTCAAGGCAGTTTACAAGGACCAAGAATCATATGCTTTTGTTGGACATTTTTGCCTATTGAGTCTTCATCAATGATGAATCAAAGGATCATGATAGGGTAATCATTAGGTGTTTTCTGCACTATGTTATTATTTGATAATTTCATGTAGTGTACAAAAAACATCATGTAAAATATCTCTTACTTGTCTATATTCTATATCTGTATCTATATTGGTATTAACTAAAGGATGTTTTAAAACACCTAATAATAAAGCTAATCTAGTTAAACCTAATGCTGCCCCTAACTGTAAGGTTTGATATGTTGGTATCAATTGACCAAACCTAGAAAAACAAGAAATGCAACACTGTTACTGCTCCAATTGTAATGAGATGGAATTTTGCAAACTTCTGTTGTGCACATTATGGAGCTGATAAAAATCAAATTGCTAGAAATTGGTTACACAAAAAAAATAAAGGACCAATATCGGTGTTCAGTGATGTCAGAACAGATATGTTTAAATTTAATAAACTTTACCAATACTGGCTCCAGACTCCCTGATCTTGTTCAAATAATGTTTCTGTTAATGGGTTGATTAATATCAGACCAACAATATCACTGAAATGATGATAAATAGAGACTTAAATTAAGTTTTATCAAACACCTTTTCAAGAATCACACAATTATTTTTCACCAAAGAATTATTTCTCAGACTAGAATTTGAATATCAGATAAAGACTCTCTCGAGAGATCTGAAAATAACATAAATTCTATACCTTTCATACATCTGTGTATAAAACTGTGCTACTGTAGCTCCTAGTTCAGCACCTACTATAATAAATGGTTTTGGTTGTTGACTACTACTGGTTATTAATCTATGAAGGTCAGCAGCCATTCTGAAATAAAAGTTACAAAAAAAAAATGAGATCCCATTTAACATGGACAAGTAGTATCTCTATAAATTAATTTTGAATTTATTCTAATTGTCGTGCAAAGAAATACAGACAAAAAAGTTACCTTTCAACTGTAAATGGTTGCCATTCTCTGGAGTTTGTTTCATTTGTTTTTGAACTGTTCTGAAACAAGAATGTGATATATTATCAAAAAGATTCAAGTAAAAAATACTTATTAAAGGCACCCCATATAATGAAATAACCATATAATGAAATGCTCAAGAAAACACTTCCAAGAACAAATCTATTGAAATACAATTATACTAAAGTACCTCTCAATATGTTGATCTACCTCTATTTACTGATGATCTAACAATAACTTACTAGTGAAGGTCTGTCACTGAAACCTAACCCAGCTCTATCATATACACACACCTAGAACAAAGGCAAAATAATCATAGAAATTAATCAAAATGGGATAATCATAAGCACATTCAAGAAAATAAAATTTCAAAAGACCACTAAAATCCACATGACAAATTTCTCATTGGGTTGCTGAAATATATTGTTAATCAACTTACTTTAGCATGTTTTGATACTTCTGGCCATACCTTTGACCACACATCAGAAGTCATGCCAGTTGGACTGTCTAAAAGAACTGTAGAAAACAAAAATGAATCAAATTAGGATCATTTGGATGACAATTGTGAATATACTATAATAACAATAATAAAATATTTTCACCGCCAATAGTGCTCAAGACATCAATTGTAGAGTGATATCTGAAAATAGGTCAGTTGTTTGTAGATCACATAGTTTGAAATTCTGAGTAACAACATGATTCAACTCATTGAAGTTCTGTTTAAATATTTCTATAATCATAAATACCATGTCCTGTGAGTCGACTCTTGTTGAAATATCAACTCCATAAAATACTGGCGTCAAAATATAAAGTGATATATATGAAGGCTTTTGTGAAGGCTTAGACTATTATCAAGTCTTATTCCAAAATCAATACATTACTTTCAATTTACCTGTTGGTGGACCAACTCCATGACATTTCATAAATAGATTCTGTCCCCAACCAATATCATATAGCTCTCCTGAAAATAAAAAGTCATTCAATCTCAAAACTTTTTTTTTAGATCTCATGATAAATTGCAAAATCAAAGACTGACTCCTTCATTTTAATTCAATTTGTTCAATGAATTTCTAGCAAAACTGAACAAAGCAAAAAAAAAAAAGTGCAATAATGGAATATAATGTTTTTGTGTAAAATGCCTTCAGAAGTCCATACACTGATTTTATCGCACTGAGACAGGCTACTACTTACCATCTGGCTTTAATTCTGTCTTTTCTTTCTGAAGTGAAGCATAATTTAAAAAAGGTGGAACAATGACAAGGAGAAGAAGGTATTTCAAAGTACCACAACACCTTCTTAATAAGGTTGTTCCAGATTTACTGTCTTGGTTCTGAAATAAAAAATGTCTACACGTTATTATTGCCTGCGAATGACATGTAAATTGAGGGCTGTATGGCCTACATATATGCTACATGTAGGCTATGCTTCTTTGGTACTTGGAAGCTAATTTAATTGTAGTTATTTTAAATATCACTAGCTAACAATTTCTGTGTATAAATTTATAGATAAGCCTATTTAGCAATTTATTACAGGAATAGACAGGAAACACAGCTGACTGCGCAGTACGTCTTGATTGACAATGTGGTAGTCGTATTTAATTATATAAAATTTATCATGTTTCTGTTATTTATTTCTGAAGTATTGCTTTAAGTTTCCCGACCCAGAGTTTCCTTGTATCTTCAAATAAACCTGTTACAACAACAAGCAAGAAGGGTCTCCGAAGATTTCTCGGACTAACCAATGCAGTTCCAGTGCTCTGCATATATTATAAGCATACCTTTTTTTGCTTTGAAGGTTTGGGTACCGCATTAGAACCTATGGCACTTGATTCATCTGACGACCCGTTAATTTTCCTGTGTCTCGGTGCCATCGTTATCGCAAAATTTATTATTTCTCAAAAATTATTGTCTGTTTACAAATTTCTAACCGGAAGCACGCTGGCATGAAGGGCCTTTCAAACCTTCAACAGTAAAGATTTCCTGAAATAGTCCGAATAATGGTCAGAATAATTAGAATAATTATACTTGGTGAGGTGACGTAGTTTGGTATATCCATATAAAAATATTTAAGGACTTGACTATATGGCCATTAATTATCATAAATAAAGAACGGATACGTAACTATAAAATGTGCAAACTACAGAAGACTCTTCTCTCTCCTATGAAATTCTACATCAATAAGGACAACAAAATCATCGACACCGCCAACAAGGGGGATAACCGTAATGCCCTTGTAAAAACTATGGTGGAAAATAATTTTTCTATTTCGAAATGGTTGTATTTCGAGGTGATCCGTGTGGTGTAATATGTATTATGATAACGTACATTGCTGTGTTTTATGCAGATTATGTAGTTGTAAGACATTTGGTACTCCCCACCATGGCTGAGAGGTAACATAATGAATTTTAAGTGTGAAGAAATTGCATTATTTATTATAAACAATGTTTGTCATTCTACTCGCCTAACTTGGCCAATGTCACCTGAATCACAAAGAGTAAATACACATCGTTGTCTTATTATAGCTGGGCACAATTGTCATTTATAACAAGAATTTGATAGAAGACAAACTAAATCTTATTAACAAATGATATGATATACTTGTATTCCAGTCTGTGGGGAGCTGTGAATGTGGTTTTATTTAATATTATTGTATTTTTATTGACTGTATCACATCTAAGAGCTGTTTTATCTGATCCTGGTATTGTACCATTACCTACAACCAGCATAGACTTCTCTGATCATCATGCTGGGCAACCTCTAGTTAAAAATGTAAGTTTTATGCAGGTGACAGAGCTGTTGATTGTGCTGTAAGATTCTATGCCAGGCATGCCAAATAGGCAGATCTAAAACTAATGACTATGTAATCTAAATGAGCTTATAATAAGTTTCAGTTCATATTTCGTGATTATTTTTGCCAGATTATTAAGTTAAGCCATAAAAATTTTATTATGAGATGAGATATCATCAAACCAAGCTTTTATAATGAAAATACATCCAATTATGGCAGTAAATGTTACTAAAATTTGGCAGTAACTTAGAGGAATCAATTTTTAATCTTGTATTATAGAAAGATGGATGGACAGTGTGTATAAAATGTGAAACATATCGACCACCTAGAGCTCATCACTGTAGAGTTTGTCGTCAGTGTATTAGAAGGATGGATCACCATTGTCCGTGGTAAATATAATTTAATGTGTATAAGACTTTCTCGAAAAATTATATAAAGAAGATTTTGTGGTAGTTTATATACCTCCATAATATATGACACACATACTTACACACATGTGTTTTTGGACCTATAGCACTGTGATACAGTGATTCACTCTTTCAGAGTTTTGGTTTCCAATGTCTTAGTTTGATACAGACAAAGTGACTACTGATTGTTATTCTTTTCGAAAAGAATTTTGAACAAAATGTTATCCTACATAACATGTAAACCATCTTTTATAGCGATAGTAAAACTGGGCTTAGTCACTACTTCTTAACTGAAACATGTTTTCCATTGTAGGATTAATAATTGTGTTGGTGAATTTAATCAGAAGTTTTTCATCCAGTTTCTCTTTTATGTTGGTCAGTATTTTCTTTTTGAATTTTTTTCATTCATTCCATTTGTTTATTAGGTATAATATAACATCTGTGTTTGTACCCACAGGCACATTTAGTAAACTAGAACATGAAAAAGTGGTACTGGGAATTCAGTGTTGGAAGAGGTTGTATACGTTGCGATGTTAAAAACCAAACACTTTGCAATGAATTTATTTACAATAATTTTCTATTTATTTTGTAGGTTTATTAAGTTTGTATGCTTTTGGACTGGTAATAACATCTTGGGTTATAGACCCTGAAACTAGTAAACACATTAAACATACAAAACTGTAAGTACCGGTATTATTTATATCTCATTATGATTTTTTATGAGTCTGTGTGATCCAGGGCTATTGAATTTAGAAGTTGCCAACTGAAATATTAACACATATTATGTTAAGAATGCAGAAATTCTATCAAACATGCATAGAAAATGTCCTAAGGATCAAAATAGCAGTCAGTAATTTTGGGGCTTCAATCAAACATGATTTTCAACTCAAAATGATTATTTGTTCAAGTTAATGCCATTTTTGAATCTGAGCCCAATTGACATTGGTCATGTGGCAGGTTTCACTCTAATAAAAAAACACCTGCAACAGTGTTGGAGAGACTTGCAGTCTACAGTATTCAACTTTGATTAACTGATATTGACTATATTTTCAGTATTCATTCAGTAATATTAGTGATAGAATGTATATTATTTGGGTTGTTTGTGATAGCTATAGGCTGTGATCAGGTAAGGTAGTAATAAATATTTTATATTGTCAGAGTAATAATCAAGCACATTCAGGGATGTCTCAAACTTGGTCAACAAGTGTGTATATTCATCAGTTTTACTACATGAGTCTGATAGTGTCAGTTACCACTTCTTATGCTACAGTGAAATGATCAAATTGTACCTTTTTAATGTTTCCAAAGTAATGTGCTTCAATAACTTTTTCCACCTGTATATAAAGTACTGAATTGTAGATAAAGATATATACTTGTCATAACATACTTGTACTGTACTGATATTGCAAGATCATCTGTAAAGGCTCATATTTCATAGTTATTTCTTGACTATTTTAGGTGTCATCAATATTAAATGATGAAACATTAGTCGAACAAGTTAAAAGAGATGGACCAAAAAGACAGAAAAAGTCCAAAATGGCATTATTCCAGGAAGTCTTTGGAAGAGGTTGGTGTTTATTTTATTAAAGCTGATGATTGTTAATAATTATGATTGACAGCCATGAAAATAAAGCATTGATATACATGTACAACATTAATTTAATCAGAAAGTATTTGATGCCCTTTCATAATCACCTGACTTGGGTTAAATTCTGCAGGGTTGTTTCCTATCACAAGCATGATGTTTACAGGGAGATGTATAGTGGAGCCAAGATATTTTTGCATTTCTTGATCCCTCTCAAAATATAATCATGACCACTTTCATTTTTGAGTGGTAGTATAAATAGAAATTGCTACTAAACAAGCTAGACTTATTGTGTTCATTACTACCTACACTACTTAAAAATAAAGTGACCTTCTTGTGTCAATTTTCTAAATTGGATCTAGATTTGATAATGGTAGATTAATTCTGTTGCAGGTCAACCAATGTATTGGTTATGTCCCTTACAGTTTAATCCAAACAACCGATCTTATCCAGCTCAATATGAAGTGTAACAGTGTCATCTAATCATAATAAGTGTTATAAATTGATATTGTGCTGTCAACCAGTCATAATCAGCTTTACAAAATGACTTAATGTGATTTCAGCCAATGATTATCGATGTACTGTTTTTTAATTCAACCAATCAGTGAATTGAAATCATGCAAATTAACCCATCAAAATGCTTGTATAGGTTGAACATAAATGGTTAGTCTTGGTGCCATTCTGCAATTGTGTTTGTGAACATGCAGTTGTAGATATATAAGGCAGTTGATATTACATTGATATTTTTATAACTTTCATTGTCAGTGAAGAGTGCTGGACTTTTGGTTGCCATAGAAATATTTTTAATAAATAGTATATGCCTACATGGAAATGTGGATTGATTTTGATTAATCTATTTTATTCCATCTGATTGATCATAGGACTTGGTATGTTTTTTTAAGACCTTGGACATGTCAAAATTGTCCAATGCTCTTTAACATTTGCACTATATTTGAGGTTATTATTTTGTCTAATTCACTTGAATGGAAATGAATATCTCTTACAAGTTTATATTTGTAATAAGTTTTAATATGCCACACTAAAGCTATATATTTTTATGATTTTAGATGTGTTTCATTATTTTGTCATAATAGTGTGATAGCTTTAATTTTTCATTATCAAAATTATTTTTCTCCACAGTTTTGACTTGATATGGTTTATTTATTTTAAGAATACTTGATCTTTTTAAGGGAATTAAAGGTATTGTAAAGAGGTTTCCATTCTGTTAACACTAAGCAATATAAGATCTAGTAAAGAGTTTTATAAGCCAGCGGTGAAGCAAAATGTGAATGAGTCAGCAATTTTTAGTTAGAAATCTTGTAATGGGAGATAACATATTCTATTATGTTATTGTGGTCTGGTGTTAGATTGGTTAAACATTCTCTTGTGGTAGCTACACCGTTTCTGGTTAAGTCTTTCTGGAATTGCAGGAACCACAGGCATCGGACGAAGAATTGGAATGTCTGAAATGGAAGTCAAACATGTCCTCAATACACATAAAAAGGCTAGAAAACTCCTTTACAATCCCTTTAACATATGCATATGGCAGTTAATCATGAATTGACTAAGTATAGAGAATTGGCAAACTGGTTGTACTCCAAGTTTAAGTTGTTTTTGTGGTATATGGATACTCAGTGCTGATTTTCATTCATTGTAAAGTATCTCAAGAAACACTCTTTTCAGGTATGCATTTATTTTATCACCTAACTGTTCAATACTAAATAATATGACTATCATAAGTTATGATTTAAAAAAAAAACAGTCATTTCATTTTTCTAAATTTGAAATAACATTATCATGATGTATGTAGATAATTTTGTGTGGAGAGATATCAGTGAAGGATTATATCTGTTCCCATGCCCAGTGGTATACCATTACTAACTCCTACAATGGCCAGACAAGAACTGTTATCCTACTGTCTTTAAAATAAAGAAGCTATTTTGGTAAAACTTGATTTAATATATTTATTTTTATTATTATTTATTTAGTCAAATTTTATTTATTAGCTTTTGTTACTCTCAAATATTTGGAAAATTCTGTGTTTGTCAAGTTTCACATAACTTTAATATTATCTAACATTGTTTTCTTCTGAAAATCAAATGAGAATTTTATACCCTATAGATCATCATATTAATAAGATCAAGAAACATTCAAAATCTATATGATTTTATTTTGCTAAGGAGAGCAAATATTGAGCTCTGTCTTAGAAGATAGTGTAAATCATCAGTTGAAATGTTGTTGTTCAAAAGGTCAACTGGAAAATCAAGATGTAAGCTGTTAGGCTGAAACACAACTCTACAACATAACTGTTTTATATTAAAGATTCATCCTACATTCTGAAAGGCAAAAGAAACGTCATGTAGATATATCATATTATATATATTTTTTTTTTTCAAAGACTTGTGTGTGTAAGTATAGACATCAGAAAGTCAGTGTTAAATGGATTGTAAAGATTATTTTATTTGTGTAGGGGACACTGATAGAATCATTTTGCATCATTCCAATTTGTAATCAGATGTAATCAGATTAGTTCTGTCAATTTCACTAAAATTAAGGAAGGTTTTATGTGATAGAAGCATGTACACAATAAAGATCATCAAACATTTTTTTTTGCAGAATTGCAGGAACCACAGTCTGATTGAAAATTGGAATGGTGCAAATTGATGTTATCAGTGTCCATGATACACATATAAGTTTTAGAAAACCTCTTTACAATCCCTTTCAATGGTTTTAAGGCAACAAAAACAATCAGTAGTTTTGATCCACATTCTTATGCTTTAAATTTAGTGTAATAGAAAAGACAATATTAGTCTATTTATGCTTATTCTTAATATTCAAAATTGAGTTTTATTCAAAAGCTGCAAAGTCAGATATTTATAACTTCTTCAATGCAGCCGAACATGGGAACATTCTATTTTGTTTCAGGGTAGATAAGTAGCAAGTTTATGCCACATGACCTACCTCAAACTAGAGTGGACTTGTTGTTTTATGTTGAAAAAATGTTCTTATATATTTTTGGTAATTGCCTAGAACTGAAATCTTTTGGTAGAATGGGCTCAATGAATTTATGTTTAAATCTTTTGGACTTGAAAAAATTGTTTTTATTATGTGCACTCAACCCTAGTCTAGTAACAAGTACATCATTCTTGCCACAAGAACCACACATGCTATTATTTATAACCTAGGTTATGTATATCTTTTGATGCCAAATAAAGCCTTGATGTCTACTGAAAGTCTACCTGAATTAACATAACATGCTGCTGAGTGCAAGGTGCCTTGTCGTGACATTTTTCATTATTTATTGATATCAAATATTCTGCACCTCAAACCTCAATGTTATACACTTTTAATATTCATCATTAAGTGCACAATCAAGACTTAAACAACTTCTATAAGAGTTACCAATTGTCTTAAAGTGCTTTTTGGATGATGAAGCCCTGAGTCCTTGACCAGTTAAACCTCAATTGAATAATTATTTAAAGGTACAGATGTGCCATTTTGGGAGGCTGATTTTAGTCTTTGATATGTGTAAATAGTCTTTCTATATGTCTTTCCATATATCACAGAGTATCCTAAATTGATTAGTTGTCATTTCAACATTAAAAGGAGGGTACTTATGGACATACATGGATTTGAAGACTCAAATTTAGATGGTGAGCTGTGAACACTATTATTGATTAGCTTAGCTAAAATAAACTCGTTTCTGAGACTAAAGTATGGTTGGTCAAGATAAATGGCGCACTCATCCCTTTAAATTCTATTATTTGTTATGCACTGCAGATATTATTGTGATTTTCACCAAGTTTATGTATAACTTTCTCTAAAACTGTAAAAGCCTTTTTATATATCCTGTGAAAAAACTCAATTAAATTCCTAAACATGATATTACTAAATTATTCTTTTAGTTTCTATAGCCTTGTTGTCATTAGTTAATTAGCTTAATGAATATGTTAATTTTAATTAGTAGCTGTGTATATATTGTTTTATTTTTCTTTTCATATTTCATTTTATAATTAAATCAAATTTAATATACTATTGGAGTCTAGCTTTACTATATGCAAACTGTCCTTTAATATTGACTGGAACTAATTGACAAATGTAATCTCTACATTAATTTTTTCACATTCGATACATGGATCAGAGATTTTCGCCCAGTGACTTAAGTTCTTGCTCGCTGATCTGTTCATGCAGTACTTTTTCAGCTAGCCCGACAAATCTACACCTAACCGTGCCTCGTTATCACAATACAGTCGAGGGGTAGGCTTATCTTATGGGGTTGTAGGAAGAATGGATTAACCTACCCCTCGATTGTATTGTGGTATCGGGTGAGGCACAAGGGCTGTATTACCCATAAATGTAATACCCACTATAAATGTAATACCCACCATAAATACAAGGGCATTGTGGAATATCCGGAAATTTCTTGATGGATTATTGAATGTTTCAGCTTTGTATTTATACCAAAAGTTCTGCCAAAGTTGACTTATGTTGTGGTGAAACTTTTCAAAAACTAGCGAACGTAACTGTGACGAAATCATGTTGAAGGAACTGATAGGGCAAGATTTATCGGACTATTTCTTATCTTGGTTTCCCGGTGATGCAGATAGAAAGTCTTAAAACCATCCACCTACTAGGTTAACATATCACAGCCCATGCACAGCAGACAGAGAGGCGAGACATTCTGTGACAATTGAGCGCAAATATCAAGAAAGAAACAAGAAATTAAAATACTGCGTATTAGATTAGACCAATGAAGAAAAGTGGCATTTTTTTTATCTTGTAGAGATTTTTCCCTTTCGATACATGGATCAGAGATCAGAAAAGTTGCATTAAATCTCTTAATTTCAGAGATGTTTTCTAAATTAGTGACACCATAGAAATATTTGACTGAATTTGTAACGCTGTTCCCTTTAAACATCTGCCACCCTCTTGTTAAAATTTGTGCCGAAACCTACATGAACTATGCTTACCTACAATATTACATACCTTTAAAAATATATTTGTTAGATAGGCAGTGAAACTCGACATCTTAACCGACAACTGCCATAATAGTGATTTAAGACTAAGTAGGAGTCGATCTATTTCGCCACACAAAGAGACAAAACAAAACAATTATGCTTTATTTTACTAGATTTTATCCAGTTAATCATATCTTACTAATGTACTCTTTTGCACCTTTTAAATTTCACGCTTTTCGTTTAAAATAATTATCGCAGTCGATTTATCGATCATCTTTCAGATAACAGTATTCATTGTCTTCGTGTGTCAAAATTATCATACTATTACAGTTTAAATATTTAAGGTGCAAAACGTGTCAAAATCAATTTAATCGATGACATTGGGTATAAAAGCAACAAAAATCCCACAGAGGAGTTAAAAACACAGGATGAGGTGTGAGTTTTTAGTAATGGTTGTTATTGCAAGGTGTGCAATGTGTTGGTTGGAGCCTAATACAGATCAGGGTCCTGGGAATGGAAATAAACATAAACAACCATCACCAACTATAATCCTTACCGAAACATTCAAACTTCTGGGTGGAAATTGCAACGAATTTCAAGCCGCGACCAGGCAAGTTTGTTTGGATGATGGTAGTCAATGTTGTGTATTTTTCTTATTCGCAGATTTTTGTGCTGGGTCATGTACTTCTAATTTATCAGGGGAACCAACTGCCGCAGATCTGTCAAGGTTAAACTCACTACTCAACATTCAGTCGTGCTTGGTTCTACTAAAAAAAGTGAATTCGTGCAACGATCAACTGAATCTGATGTGTCAACTTGCTAGGTTACTGGTTAATGAATGCAATGACAAATTCGGTGGTCTACCATCTCTGCCAACATCCCCTAACACATCTCCAAAAACATCGCCCACTACCAGTCCGACAACATCATCTATTACCAGTCCAATAACCAGTGCCACAACATCACCAACTACAAGTCCGACAATATCACCTAAAACAAGTCCGATAACATCACCTAATACCAGTCCAACTACAAGTCCGATAACATCACCCACTACCAGTCCAATTACTAGTCCGATAACATCACCAGCTACTAGTCCAGCAACCTCACCTATTACCAGTCCGACAACATCACCAACTGCAATTCCGACAACATCACCTAATACAAGTCCGATAACATCACCTACTACTAGTCCAACTACCAGTCCGATAACATCAGCAGCTACTAGTCCGGTAACCTCACCAACTACCAGTCCGACAACATCACCTAATACAAGTCCGACAACATCACCTACTACTAGTCCAACTACCAGTCCGACAACATCACCTACTACTAGTCCAACTACCAGTCCGACAACATCACCAACTACAAGTCCGACAACATCACCTACTACTAGTCCGATAACCTCACCTACTACTAGTCCGACAACATCACCTAATACAAGTCCGACAACATCACCTACTACCAGTCCGACAACATCACCTACTACCAGTCCGATAACATCACCTACTACTAGTCCAATTATCAGTCCGATAATATCAGCAACTACCAGCCCCACTACCAATCCAATAAGCAGCCCGACAACATCACCAACTACCAGTCCAATTACCAGTCCGATAACATCAGCAACTAGTAGTCCGACAACATCTCCTACTACAAGCCCAACAACGTCACCTACGACGAGTGGCCATGCTGCTTGCGGAAAATAAATCGATTTTTCACAACATGAAATTTAAGTATTAGTAGTTATGATTATAAATTTTATATTGTCTTGTTTTTTGAAAAATGTTCAAAGTTCTTAATCAACTATGATTATTAGTTTATTTTATATTTATTTAATCGCTTTCTTCTTGTATATATTTTTAGTCTCATTCATTTTATTATTTTTGTATGAAATCTGATTTTGTATAAACTTTTGGGCATAAAATAATAAAAAATAAATTGAAGATATCTCAAAGTTCAATGTATCTGAGCGGAATGATTTAACATCTATTCTAAACTTAAAATATCAACCATTTTCATCCTACTTGAATCTGCGTCTGGAACATGAAAAAGAAACAGACAAAATCATATACAAGGTTCCGTTTATGTTCAGCAAGATTCCGCACTTGGTACGCTAAAGCCTGCTCTTTCTACGCTGATTTTTAAAGTCTTCATCATAACCTTATCGAAAGATTTATTAACTGTAACTACAAATACTTAGTGTCATCACAATAGTATGTCGAGTTGCCACCTGATGTTTCCATTATTTTATATACCACTAATTGTTGGTTTTCATCATTTTTTGTTACATGAAATACTTCCTCATCTGAGAATTGATATATATGTTTTTAATGACAATACATTGCTAATAACTATTTAACTAATGTATTTGCAAACTGTTATCTTTTATCATTCGGGTTTGGATATTAGTAGCTGTGTTGTTATTTTTATCAAAATTGATTACCTCCCTTAGATCAAGTACAACATCGATTAACTTTTCAACTATCATTTTGATATTATCTTTTATCTCAGAGGCAAGGAAAGGGCTAGCATATTTGGTCAAATATTAAATGTTGCTGAGACAAACTGTTTCTGTTTTCTTACCTGAGCACACTGAAGACTAAAATACTGCAGTTGCGATAACTTGCCTGTTTTTTTTCTCTTGCAACGGTTGGCTTTTGTCGTCGAATCGACCGATCACGATCTTCGACCATATCGTTTTTTTTGTTTGATTTTTTTTTGTTACAATTTATTGAAATTTTGTATTTAGTCATGTATTATTGCCGTGATTTGTTTCAAAATATCGTTTATATTTCGTGCTGTGACTAAAAATAATTTGATTCTTGTATGACGTTGGCTGACGTACAGATGTGTGACAGAGAAACAATAGCATTTGGCAATCCTCTGAATCTGATTGGGTAGCAATAAATATAGTCCTTAAATTCAGAGACTTTGGGAGATAATTCTGACACCTACATTTGCATTAATGTTTGTAGACAGACACCTGTAATCCTGAACGACCAACCTCTAATATTTCAATTTCCAGATTCACTTGATCATGGACAATGTTGACAAAAAATGGCCATTCATTACCGTGATATTGCAGAGCGCTAGCGTAACTTTCACTGAGGCCGTTTGAAACAATACGAAAATATGTGTACAAGAAAGTTATCTGGAATGATTTTATTGGTCAAGATTTGAATTCCCCATTACGTCATCAAGTTTCAGGAAATTGTCAACTAGACCATTTATCATTTGTCAACATCGTCGACTCTCGAAATTTGTCATTATAGCCTCTCGTCTGCAGATCCCTAGATAATTGCTGGCGTGAGATTGGAACGTGAAGGCTTTCTGCTCACGAAAATAACAATACGCGGCAAAATAGCACGCTTTATTTCATATAATCACTTCGTCATATTATATATCACGACCTCATCACTACAATACACGAGGGACTGTTGACAATAGATATCCATCCGCCGACGTTAATCAGACGACTAATTTTAACGTAATGCACTGATTGAAATTTCTAACATCAAGCTTTGGGTAATCTATCAACTCAGGGATAGATTTCGTGCCTAATTTCCTATACTAAGGCACATAATGTGGAATTATGATAGAATTATCATTGGCATGGTGAATACAGCCAATGTGATTGTTCTACAGGGATGTCTATTATAGTCATATTGGGGTAGTTCGATGACAGTTACTCTAGGGAACGTCTGTGAATAAGATGATTTCTATACACAGAAAATATATTGCATCCGATAAACACTTTCATTACCAAAGACATTAAAGTCAACTGTTCCTATTCTGTGGATGATTATAGTGTTTTCCAATTGCTGTATGTACCAATGATGCGATGCATATGATATATAGCACCAAATGATGCCACAGAAAGCATTCACCCATTAATGCTACATACAATATTTACCATTAAATGATCATGTTTTAGAAAACATTTACCACCGAATTCCACAGAAAATTGTTGCCACCGGATGAAGCCACAAATAAAACTAACTAGTCTAACAAATAGACCTTGTGTTACTGGATGACATTCGCTTTGAAAGTTCATGACCTTGACCATGACAACTTAACAGCCAATCAAATAGCTGGTAGCTTTTTAGAAAATGGCGGAGAAAATGTTCATAATTTTCACTTTTAACTATATTTGCCACCAAATGTAATTCTTCACCCAGTGATGCTACAGACGATACTTATCACCAATAAATACACCAAGTATTAACGATCCACCCGAGATCCATAAAAACATTTTGGCGAAACATTGGTAGCAGCTAATGAATTCACATGAGGAAGTATATCAATCATATCAATCATAAGTGTGTAAGTATTTCATAATGAAAAGCGTATATCAGGCGTCTAGAAGAGTAACCATACCCTGCCCGGCGCCACACCCGTCATAGCTTTAACATACACTACAAAGAGGAACGTGCACACAAATAGTGACTGGACTGATAAATTTAAAATGTTCAAGAGATGTAGGCCTAACTGATGAAAATATGTTTATTTAATTTCAATAGTTAATAGCCAAATGATGCCACACACAATATTAGTAATCTAATTTACTGATCGACTCTGTGGTAGAGCATTATCCAACTCCATAAAATGCTGTTGATGATGATGATCTAGAGATGGGATAGAATTATTATTGGTAAATCTCTTGTGGTGGAATGGGTGATTTTTAATTGAAAGCAATCAATTATTTAGAATAATAAGTGATATAAAATATGAGATAAAACTATTATTATAAATACGTGGTGAAAATCATTGCCGTGTTGAAAGTATTTTTCAAACGAGATTGGACATAAGTTAGTCCGAAGTTCAAATTAAACTTGTATGAAATTTAGAGGTATGCTCCCTAGTCATAGACTTGAATAATTTAGTTTTACACATGTGGCGAATTTGTCCCTTCGAGTACTAATTAATGACCTTTGACGTCAATGACCTTTGACCCCTTATAAAGAAAGTTCCCCAGCCTCGCTCCCTCCTTCCTTTTTTGGTAGTTAGCCTACATTTATAATATAGTTCCTGTTTATCACCATTAAATGTTACATTATGTTAAACTATCAAATACCACCGACCGACAAATCCGAAAGGTAATATTGTTCAGACATCATATGATATTATCGAATTTGGAGGAATAATCGATGTCATCAGCAGTAGGGAAATTCGGACCGATTTGTATCTCACACCCAAAAATACCGAAAACTGTCAGAACCCAATTGGGCAGATTATGGAATTGGGTTTTACCGGACCAAGATTAAGGTCGAAAGACATGTTGTTTTTGTGGTTATATTAAGATGACTTAATCTCTTGATGAAGAATGTATCTCATATTGTTATTGTTGTAATTAATATGATACTGGCCATTGAATAATATCAATAATTAATACTTTCACCAATAGACAAATGTTCACTACATTAGTAATTAAATGATATGAGATGAGTATTAAACAGCTTGATATACCATTTCACTCCCGATATTAAAATATGGGGAATAAAAGAAAATGCAGGGCCATAAATATGTAATAATAATAGAATCCAAGATTATTCCTCGTTTTACACAAATTTTTCATAATTTCACAGGGCGTCTAAATACCCAAATAAAATTATTTTTTAGTTTTTTAATTTCAGGAGATTTGAACTCTGTGATGAGCCACGTTGCTATTAATTGGTGTTGCATTAGTTTTTTTTTATTAGAAAAGTATCAATAATTACAATACCTTCACCCTGTGAGATTCAGTTTGATGCAGTTTTAATATCAAATCGTCTTTATTAACCCTCATCATCAAAGACCTCGGGTTTAATGTTGAACTACCACTATGGTTACAGAACAGATTGAAAAAAAATATTGACTCTAAAAAAACATCTTAATATTAACTAGTTAATCCATTAGTCGAATAATGTTGAGAGAAAATCGGAAACCGTCAGTGTTAAATACATTACAGCAATTCTCGTCAATTTAACTGACGCCTTTGTGGCCTGTTTTCATGGTAATATCCTTTGAACTGGCACTTAACTATCTGCTTTTGTTCTTTTTGATCTTCACCCAAAACAACATAGGGTGCAAAGTTCCGTAACTCTTCATTCAATTAAGTTTCCAATTTTGAAATTTTTATTTGTAAGTTATTGAGCTTTTTGCATCAAAGTCAATGATTTCGTACGAAATTAAAAAAAAAAGTAACAGTAAATTGTCAATATGGCATATTGTTTTAGAACAAATAATGGCTAAACGTAAACCGTTATTTCAATAAAAGGAACAGAATTTGTCACATTTTCAATAAACTCTCGATTTCAATTTTTTTTAATACTGAAATGAATAGTTCAATGAGAAAGTCATTCTGATCACAAAAATCTTCCACAGTTCTCTGTTGTTCTGGGGTGTGACTAGGAGCTTGAACGAACGAATTTCCAAAAAGAAATATGCAGTAAGCAAGCTTTCTCGACAGTGTCTTTTCTGTAATTGTCAGTGACGTGTATGCGGTTTGTGATGCCCTAGATCATATCTCTTTAAATGGGAGACCCGGATCTGCCTTCATGAAATCTCGACTTACATGGCGAAGCTATTTGAGGATTTTGAAAGACGAAATATGTCTTTTTACTACATTTATTACTATAATGGTTGCTCAGTGCTAACGTGTCACAATTTCCTAGCTCGTTAGACTCGTACATTTTGAGACGTGCGAACAAGTATACAGAGATTAGGCATTCTCTGCAATTATAAAACATAGTCACGACAGGGCAAACTTCGAGATTGGACGTAATTGTAAAAGACACAAATCTATCAAATATCTTGTTTATTTCAACAAAACAACATTTAAATTCCCGATAGTTCAGAAAAAGCAGAAAGGCAAGGACACGGGATTTGATAGTATATATATACAATGTTATATAATTCATCAATCCAGCATTTGTAATCTTTAAATATTGCACACTTGAGCTCAATCCGAATCTTCCGACCTATTCAGATTAAAATAAACCCACTAGTCAGAGTATTCGGATTATGAAATAAAACATATTGCACGAAAAATAACCTTAAATACATTTGCATGAAACCAATCTAAGCAAACAAATCCATTAACGAATAATAACAATAATATAATAATGAAAACCAGAATATAATAAACAAATAATAATAAATATTTTGCAATCATAAACAATTACAAATTATAGTTTGCCTGATTATCATACAAAAATATGTTCAAAATATAATATATGCTCGACAGTAAGACGTATTGCCATCGTGAGCAACGAATTGGTCATAACTCCTTGACTAGAACATACAAAATGTTCCCAATCTTGATATTTGCACGACCATGATAAACAATCATGACAATGTCGACTTACAACAGTGATCATAAATCCACAAGGTTAACAAACTCATCATGATTGTAAATCATAATTCATTCAAAAATTATGACGTAGTTGACGTCATGCACGGACGTCACCTACAATAACAGACACATCATGATAATGTAAGTTAATAAATGTTGGTGATTATTATTAAATCATGACTATTATTTTCACTAAAAATACATCATGATTTATCATTAACAAGAAACTATGAAATAACAACAATTTAAGATCAAACACTAGATGACCATAATAGTAATAAATCAATCATGATTCCATCTATGATATTTCATGATTTTCCACATCATGTGATTTTCACCAAACACCAAAAACAACATTTATTATGTAAATCAATATTGTAAGCGATATATCATGATCAAAATCCCTCTTGAGACATGATCGCAGAAAAAAAAATTAAACTTATCACGATTATTGTAAAATGTTGACAAATTACAAATCCATATAAGAAAAATCATGATTGAAATCATATTAATATAAAATGTATAATTTCATCACGATAACACATAAACACAGCGGATCATGATCAATAAGTTATGATAATGAGCTTTATCATTACACTTATGAAAATATTACCACGTGCAAAAAATATCGTGATAAAAATCCCGAAAAAAGTTCATGATCACATGTAATATAATAAACTACAGACTTTATGTGACCATGAGCACAACGATTAAATCATGATTAATAATCATAAAATGAAATCACGTGTGATCCCATAATCTAGAAATAAGAAACAAAATATACGTCCTTTTGAATAATAACCATTCAATATGTTGAGGGACATATCTAGTGTTTTGACTTTTGATCGAAAGAATCATACAGTTCAGATAAGAACAAATGATTTTTGATGTCACATACTCCGAAACAGCATCTAAGTAATGATATTTTAGGGGTTTCTTAGATCGAACGTTGAGATTCCCAAAAGACAAAACAATCTATTTTGTTCTTAGAAAGATGGACGGTAGTCCGTTCGTTTATAACAATAACACTTAGACTCTGTTTGAAATCAATTAATAAATTGATATAAACCATGAAGTAAATTTTTCATCAGAAATTAATTTTTCTACATTATTCAATGAATTGTATTAACCCCATTCAGATTTCATAATTTTACATGTGTATCAGAATAGATATTAATATCATAATGGTACCACTTTACAACATTCATGACCACATCTGACCAATATCTTTCTATTGTCAGATACAAATAAATAAAATAATATTCATAAATCAAATAACACAATTTCATAAAATAAGTCGAATTAAACAAGAAATATAAAGATCTTCACTTCATGAATTTGTACAGAGCAAAATCAATATCATGTATATAATAATAAGATAAAAATAATAATAATAATAATAATATGTGAAATGAAATTACTGAATTATAATAAAATTCTTCAAAAAAATTCTTGAAATGGGTGACAAAATAATTAGACAAATAAATAAATAAATAATATAAAAAGAGAATTAATGTGGAAATAAATATCCCCTTCTCTTTGTTCCCTACAAGAATATAGATTAATGAATCAACATCTTAATTCTTGAAAGAAAAAATGTAAGGTTTCGATATTTCATCAACTAATGACGTCGACATCATTTCAAGTGCTACTGTATCAAGAAAAAATGATTGAAGCGAAGTAAAATAATCAGCCAGTATTGTAGTTAATATTAGAATAGGCATGAACTTGCATCAGCTTCCATCAACTTTACAGGATTCCTTTATTTTCAGGAATGTTTCATCGTCATCATTGTTCAACAAGTGCACGAAATACGTCAAGTGACTGAAAAACACATCAATTGAATAATGACGATTATATTTTTCTAACTTGTCATTCATTTGTAAGATTTATTTCTTATGAGTTTTTATTTTTAATATCGTTCCCTTTTACTTTCAACATAACTAACTTAATTCAACATCAAAGGCTAAGAACAGTTTCAATATATAATGTATGAATATACATGTATTTAAAATTGAGACATTTGCAAATCTGATGCAAAAATATCAATCACCAAATTGTGATCTTTACTGCATGATTTGTATTTTCACTTTTAAAAACAGGCTGTTCAACTACATATAATAAGAATAAGTCACCTCAAAGGAACGAAAACTCGCCTGATTTTGATATAATAGCTCGTTCAATTTTACAAAATATCGCAGATCGGGCGTGTTTCCGTTCCGTTTCGAAGCTAAGTCACTTGTTCCAAATATCAAAATACACAAAACCATAAAATGTTGAACAGAACACGAGTTGTGGCCCATTTTATAAAATGGCAGTTTAAAACCATCTAAAGAAAAACATTCTGAAGAAAAATCACATCAATCTGACGCAATGCTTGACGGATTAAATTACAACAGTTAACATAAAAAAACAACATCAAATCTAATATTCAAACAACAAAATATCAAATTGATTGTGTTTCTAAGATCCACAATATAAACTGTAAGTTATTAACCTCACTATGAGCTTAAGCCTTTTGAGCTTCAGTCATATTGAGAGTCATTCATATAAATTACTTTCACGAGTACAATCACTGTGAGTGAAGAATCAGTTCGAGAAGTTCTGATAACAACCGTGGGCAAGAGAGATCATGCACAGGATGGCGCAACAAACAAAGAGACCACGTTTCAATTAGTTCGTATATTCAACTAACAAAATGTATGTTTACCATATTTGTAATGTTCAATCCGATTAGTGCTCAAATATCTACGCATATTTTAACACATGCGAAAAATAGTAATGAGAATAAATCATAATGGTGCCCTCACGATTCTTCATTGATGCTCTGTCATGATCTGAAATTAAGGCGGTCATAATTTATGCTCTTCATCTGTGTAACACTGTCACGTTAACCGCGCGAACACAAAGGGCAAATAAATATCATTTACGATCATCATGTACATGAATCTTTAATGACATGAAAAACAGAATGAATTTTCCAGATCAGATGATAAGACAGATATTTGTTCAGGGAGAAGGGAGTCGCTTTAGGATAGTTTATCATAGTCTATTCACCTCCCACAAATCTGGAATCTCTTGACCTCATGTTTACAGCGACTACGTTCCCGACCCTATGGACACTATAAAGATGTGTTAATCTATGTTAAATAGTATGTTCCTATTATTTCCAACGACTCTTCCAGAAGAGTACTAACAAGGTTCATACAGTTAACGAGCTATTTTGCCTGCAAGTCAACTATGAACGATATAATGGAACAAAGTTACCATAACAAATCCGATTCATTCGCATTAATTTGGAATATCTGATAAGGTAAATGATGCCACATTATTTTCGCACGCTGCAATGTCTCGACATTCCTTAGTAAATATAATACTGTTATGCAAACTGTTCCAGACACTGTTGAGATGAAATGCTGATGAGCTTTACTTTAACAGGATGCACATCTCCGTCTGATCTTATGTCTGGCTACAGATTTTCTTGCCTTTCCGTGTGTGCTTTTAAACTTAACTAGGCTTTTCACATTATACATCTATCACTTCAAACAAATGTTATAGGTTGCATCAATCTTCGCATGCTCACCATTTCATTTCAAAATATTGAATTAAAATACTTTTTATCGTAACACGAATCAAACTGGTTATTGCTCGTCCACAGATAATGTTCAGCAATAATGTCACTCTTGGAATGACAATTTTCAAACAAATACACCCAAATCATTAATATATTGATGGTGAGCTTCAGCGACAAAAGGTAGCAATGTCTCATTTCCTTTAATCTAGATCTTGCTCAGCCAAAATCTCATCCCTAAGATATATGGCAACCTATACGTGTACAGAATCACTGTTATATACACCTTTTTTCACAGAAAATTTTGAATCTCCCTATAGTTGAAAAGTTTTGCCTGAAACTGAATTCCCTAACAGAGCACATAGACGTTTCACGTGTTTCTAGTTATCTCGAAATTTCTTAATAACACATGCAGAACAATCATTTGTTATGCCTTGATATCATCCATTGGACAGCAAAGTTGGACGTCCAATCGTCCTCTGAGCGCGCACGATCAAAACCATCGAGCGGTATGTCCTCACAATATACGATTCAATGTAAGCAATATTGCGATTTCATCGGTCAATTTCCCTCAACTCTTGCACAAAGATCAGCTGTAAACCGAGTTTTATAAATGTCGAAGTGCTCAAACAGACACAAAACGTCAAACACACTAGGATTTCATACTAAGGACAAAGTGTCAACACGCCATATATCATCAACAAACAGTGTTCACAATTAACGCAGATGTACAAACTCCACAAAATTGTCCACTGAGCGTCCAAGAAATATAAAGTCACTAGCGAACCCTGTCCTCATTAACAAGTTAGGTGCACCCTCATGTCATAAAGTGGGTCATTTAAACGTCACAATCAATACTTAACGTTCGTTACATTTATTCTTCTTCCCTTCGTGACCTTTGAGATTGTCGATTAAACTTCAAGAAGAGGCCCTCGCCCTAATAATTTGGTTACCAGCCTAAATGAATTTGAGGTATAAGCCATACTCCATATTAATGCAATTATTGTCCCAAAATCCGATGTATAAGGAAAACGATTCAAACGGTTTAACCAAATGTTTTGTTCACGTAGATTTTAATTTCAACCGCTAAACACCTCCTCAACATAGTTATCAACACTACCATCGGAACCACGATTTCTCAATACACATTGCTTCCACCACCTGAAGCTTACTTATTTCTTTTACAACGGTCACAAAACACACGTGTCCGACACCTCAAAACAAAATAGTAAACTGTTCATTTGCAAAACATTGACTATACACTGAAACAGTGACGTATTCAGATGGCCAACCGGAAGAAGCATCATGACCTATCACAGGAAAATAACATGATTTACAAGGCGGTTTCATTTCCATGAGTTGTTATAGCGGTCTTCCCGTTTTCCGTTCCAGTAGGTAAAGTCATATAGGCAGAATATTCGCGGTCCATTGGCGCTTGACCACCAACAAACAGCCGCTTAAAAGTTTCTCTGAATTGTTTGCTCATACCACAATAAATGAAGAAATTGAACGGATAACTTAATAAAATGAAGAGATTTGAAAATATAGATAATATTTGGAAAGTTTCTTTGCTTATTATATGTACTTCAAAAGTATTTGAAACAATGAGCAAGATCATTATAATACCGAGTGGAAACTCAACCAATAGAAATAAACCTACAACAGCAACCAGCATTAACGTGGTGCAGTTACTGTCTTTCAGTTTTTTGGATTCACTCTTTTTATTCTGGCGTAATAACTGCATGCGACGTACTTGAGCTACACGCATGGCGTAGATTAAAAGTGCGTTCATAACTACTAAAAATATACACGGGATTAAATGAATAAATAAAACACGAAACCAGTAATATATACTCATATATAAAATATTCGCCATGGCCCAGTCTTCATGTTCTTCTATACACCCGATTACAGTCCGATTTTCATACACGGCAGATTCTAGCACTACGGGCACGAAATACGAATCGAAAAATCTAGTACATTGACTTAAAATGGCTACAACATAAATAGCTATAGTTCCTTTAATAGCGTTCGGTATGGTACACCACGTACGTGCCTTAAACGAATGACATACGTAGATGTAACGTTGTATCGCTAACGCCATCGTCAACCATATTGACGCAGTATGAAATATAGTCGGTAACAATTCCGCAAGATATTTGTAAGCATTACACCAACTATAAGGCGTAAACTCCTTCAAACGATCCGTTGCGAAAAATTCTAAGAAAATGGGCAAAGGGAAAACACCGGTCAACATATCTGATATTGCCATTCCAACCAATAGGGTGTTGGTCGGAGATCTCATATTTCGTTTTAGCAGAACAATACACACCATGGAATTGTTTATGATGGTAAGAAACACTAAAATGGGCGAAATATACCCATTTATAATCACAGAGTAATTCTCAGGGAATTTATCAAGGATATGGATTGGTGTCAATGGCACCATAGCCATGGTGGAATTATTTGAAGGAAACATTGGTCAATTTATTGTCATTTCCGCTCGCAAAACAATCATTATACCATTTTATAAAAAGATTTAGAAAAGTTTCCTAACCTAAATTCTTTTCTTGCACAGTCACAAATCCTAAGAAGTCGCTAAGATTTCAATCTAATCTGGAAGAAGTCAACGTACCGTTACAATCCGATTGTATTTGAAATCCAGTACAGATTTTAAGTCACACATTCTAACACGAAACACACAATATGTTGCCTCTTTTATAATTTCAGGCAAAACCTGGTCAAAGGCCTTTGTAAAATCCCAAATCACGACGATATTTTGGTGTCACAGTAGCTGAACTGTTACTACGTTTGCAGAATGTTATCAATTTCTGTAGTCATACGGATATGGTCTGTGTTGATGAACAAGCTTGGTGCTTGCGATGCGACTTAAGAAAACAACACCGTATATCCATGATTTATATTCTAAACTATTATATACCTAGCATATATACTATAATTATCACATTCAACTGTAGTCTGTACTATTATCATCGGCAATAAACATTTTCGGCATATGTTTATAAATAAATGTAATTCTAAAATATATAAAAAATTGAGTTGCAAAAAATTGTTTTAAAAATTACAGTTCAAAGTCAAATGATATCATCTTATTATGATTGATTATAACGTCAACTTCACACAGACAAATAGACGTTAGCATAAAATAACGGCGCTTTCTCCAACTTGTTATGAAGTCTTGGACAATAGGGCACCCAGGAGTTAAAAAAAAGTCGCAACAGGTAATAGTTGCACGTTTTCCCGATATTTCCAGACACAAATTACATAAAGTAGTTTTTTAAAACGCAGTCATGTCGAAACGGCACGCTATAAATCTTTATCACACGTCAACCTCCTCTATTCTGGTTGAACGACCAAATTCTTTCTAAAAATAGGTAATTGGCAGTAATGGGCTTTTGTCTAGGAAAATATAATCCAAAAGTTAGAATTACTGCTCCCATAAAGTTGTCTTAAAACGTTCTGTTTCTTCTTGACAGGTTTCGATCGGTAAAAGATTCACTTTTTGTCTTAACCACCATGTAGGATGCGTTAGTAAAAGAACATCACGAAAATCAGACATCCAAGGATTTTTTTTTGTTCAGAATTTATCTCTAGAGTTCCAAAATACACAGTCCGCTAACAGTGACGACAACTAATTCCACGAGTAATTTCATGAAAATGTCCAAGTAGATGAGAATGGGATTTAAGTCAACTTGATAACGTCATAATGTCTACTTCTGTTGAAATGGTGACTACAGATTAGACCTATTATCAGCCAAGTAGAATGTAAGTTAGTTTCACAATGTCTACCTAGCTAATAGACAGTTATAAACTTTAAACTATTAGTTCGACCACACTTCCTAATTATCTTCTATCTATCAACTTTCTATCTTATTTGTTCCAATGACCTGCTATCACCATTTCTCAATCTTTGCTTTTATTAATGGACAACCACCGACTTCATCTAGTAATCTAACAATCCGTTAGAGACATTGTATACCATTCCTTGAAAAATGATGTTTCGATCCAACAGTTTTTAGAATTAT
Source organism: Lottia gigantea (assembly GCF_000327385.1). NCBI lineage: Eukaryota > Metazoa > Mollusca > Gastropoda > Lottiidae > Lottia > Lottia gigantea. Next base: position 1,629,472 of record NW_008708986.1, read on the forward strand.
CTTTTTGTTCCGGTTCAACAGTATACTATTTAAATTGTGAAAGTTGTTTTTCAGAAAAACAACACAGTTCTATAAACAGTCTTTTCACAGAATCTCCCTTTTTATGCTTTCACACAAAACAAATGTATCTGTTAATATATTTATGAGTGCATCTAAACCAAAAGTAATTTTCTCTTAGCTGACCAATTAAATGAGTTTTTCTCAGTAAGCTAGCACAATAGTTTCAGTCAATTAACTGATAACAGCACAATCGAGTTTTTCAAATATAAAGTCACTGTCGTTGATGTTAAATGTTACAGGTTGAATTAAGGCTAATGAACACTGCACAGTTGAGAGCAATCTAATGATGTAGGGTAAATAATCCAGTAAAATATTTATGTTGTTTTTTACCTGTATTTATATTCATTTAATATAATGAAAGTATGAATCTTTCTAATCAGCAAAACTTACACAATATTAAGTTTACCAAGAAAACATTCTTTTAAAGCACAAAATCAATGTGCAGGTGAAATAATCAGTATTTGCCGACTTCTTTTTCAATCACTTTATCATTAATTAACAGATTAGATTTCTTTTTAGCGTAGGTTTCTTAATACAGACACAATTGAAGAAATAGGTAATTTGGGAAAACATTGTCATCTGCCACGTCCCACTTTTAATGAAGCTTTTCCAGTATCTAAAAGATTTTCCGTAGAGGAGTTGATTTATGAAATCTAAGTCTAAAATCTTGCCACATTCAAGTTAATTTCCACTGTAGAAGACAGGTACTCCAGTTCAATGTATCAACCTGATTTATTAAATCAATGCCTTCGATCTAAATTACACTGAATATTGAACGCACTCACTTGTCACAATCCATTCTTTAAATGTTACAAATCCCAATGAAACGATAAAATATTACCTTTCAGTATCTTATTTAACGATTTAAGTCTTCAGTTTTCAAAACTTATAAATATAACAACAACTAATATATCGTATAAATGTTCTTAATTTTGGGAAAGATATGTTGGTACACCAGAATCTCACAAAAAGAGTTAACCGGAAGTTAGATATCAACTCTGCATTTGTTTCAAAATGCGCGCGAAAATAATCAAAATGTTGTCAGGCGATTTCCGTTAGAGCAACTTTTAAAAATTATTTTGCAATGTTCCTCGGCATTTTCCTGTGGAATCCACTTGCGAGATAATTAATGCAGTCCCATTTCCGTCCAACTAGTCTAGTTGTCACTATCGTTTTTTTTTCACCACAAATCACGCGAGATTAATTATTCTTAAATTACTGTAGGCTCGATGATGTAGAAAATTTAAATTGTCTCTTCTTCAAATCTCGATCTAAAGTAGGTAAATTATCTTCTTGTCTTCCACTCTCCAATGTCTGAAGGTATGATAGTTAATGATGTAATATCACATATGGAATTCACCTGAAAAGAGAAGAGAGAGAATAATCAGACGAGGATATGAGACTGTTATAAAAAGATGGAAGCAATAAAGAACAGCTGATCCAGGTTTCTCTCACATCCTACCCTATAATTGGACGACAATCTGGGACGTTTTACGACTTAATCAATGACCTACTTGACGTTACAGACTAGTTCCACAACAATGAAACCAATGAGTCTAATGGAAATAATGTACTGTGGTGTATATTTTAGGTTTGGATGTCAACTTGTTAATTTGGAGGCGAAGCCGATAATGATGTTTTTTTGGTATTTATTCCTTGTCATGTATAAAAGTGAGTTGGGGAAAACTGTGATACGCCGTTTTGATAATTTGTACCGATAATATGGAAAATAGGTAATTTGTACAGCAGAGCTTTCATGTTCAGATTTAAGGTGTGAGGTGGCGTTGATAATTGATCTGGTTGCTATATATCTTCCTTTTTTACGTTAATTACAAGATAGGCAAAACTCGAATGTTGTTATTGTGATAAATGAAATGTTATTACATTTTTATCCAAATATACCAAGTGAACAAACAAAAACCTTGGAGGATATGATATCATCTTTCATTTAGGATAGAGATCAGCTGTTCATTAGAACTGTATAGAGTTAATTATAAATCTAATTTAATACTGAAGCGACAGTTATGAACAAGTAAATGAGAATATGAAATTATGATAAAGGATACATGGTTTTCGTTAATGAACCATCTGAATATATAAAGCTAAGCACGTAATAATATCAGAACCTAGGAAACGGAGCATCGGTTTCATTGTTGACACACAGATACAAAGACGTGGTGACTTTCTAACAAGTAGTATTACGTCTCATATACTATCACTGCCATATTTGACATACCCGGATACCATTTCAGAAAAGCACCAGCTTTATTGAGACGAACATTGGACTAAATCCCTTCTCCAATTCAATTAAGGGCAATGGAGAACTTCATTTGGTTGTAAAAAATTTGAAAATATCCCAGATGTCAAATGGTTTCATCATTTTAGCTTATCCATACCTCTTCATTACGAATAAATTATATTTCAAATTTGTCGTTAACGTTTGTGCACAGTGCAATTTAAGCAGCGAAAATCTCATATAACCTTTGTTTTTTTTCTCTCCTCTAATTTCGGGCCTACACGTGGAAATGTTAATAAGACTCTGAGAACTTTGCTCTATTGAATAGTAAAAAAAAATAGACGACTGCCTTTAACTGATGAGGCGACCTGTAATTACATTGAAACATTATACTGTTGCTGTAGTAACCTTATTTATCACAAATTCTCTTTTAGATTTAGAACATAAACAGGAGAGTATTCTTCTTTACGATACACGATAAGTAAATAAATTAATTAACTAATAAAATCTAATGATAATGAACTAAAATGAGCCATAAATCGACGATGCCAGAACATAAATTGGTAAGATACATTTTTCCTATTTACGTATCAAGATATAATTTTAGATAAACACAGTCTTGAATTCTTGACATTTCGGTGGTTATTGGTAAAATATTTGTCCGTCATTTCAGAGTTCTCTTATACCTAAACCAATTTCATATGGGAATCGAGACAATGAAATATGAATACTAAGCTATAATCGTTTTGTCACAATCAGCAAATCTTACAGTTTAAAAGAACATGTAGCATTATAAAATTACCTGATTATAAACATGATCATAAACAATACGGGCAATGCTGTGAAGGCAGTGTTTATTAATTTCGTTCTTCTATGCTCTTGAACCCTCAAGGATAGCCAGTATTATACCCCTTTATTTCCGTTTAAAAACCAATTGTGCTACCTGCGTCAATAGCTTCGTCGATTGCGTTTTAATTTCAGAGGATTGCTGTCTCGCGTCCAATAAGAGCTCTTGATGCCCATTTACAAGTATTTCTCCCTAAATAATAATAAGGCGTGGGAAATACAAGGCTAATTGAACTGTTACCATTCAAGTTTATTTTGACCTTGCAAAATTATACAGGCTATACAGATATTTAATCGGTTATTATACAGATACATAGACGGCTATAATTCCCTATCCAATCCAATATCATATAGCTAGAAGGTGCTTCATGTAATTTTAAGACAATTTTATAAGTTGCGAACTAAGCTTTCTCTCTTCCATCAAACATGATAGTTGGGTTAACTTATGCTAGTGTACGTGATAAAATGTCACAAACGGTAATGGTGAAGGCTAATGTTGACATTTTAACACAAATATGAATACGCCATATGGTCACAATAGAAAAGTGATTTCACTTGTCACTATTCAATGTACTTTATACTATATTCACATATTCTATGATACATTATATTTTGATCAATGGCTGAATTTTGAAATGTAACTCCGTAAATCAATGATGATGGAAAGAAGTGTAATTGAAATTTTTGTACCTTAAGTTAAGGTTTATATCCAAATTAATATTGAATACGCTGTGGGGCAAGTTGTATAGTAACATGGTAATATATAAAATCATTGGTATAAAGCAATTTTAAATAAATGGTAAACGATAACTACAATTTAATGCGTAGGAGTATTTGATAAAATATTTCAACCAGTACATCACTAATAAAGTTTAAATCTCTCATAATCTGTCTCAAAACGGGATAATCTGATTCAGGAGTCTGTGTATGTGGAAATACCTTTATGTCTGATGGAGTTAGCACTTTTTATTGTGATGAAATGAAAGTGTAAACATCAGTGACTTGTTATACCCAAAAGCCCATGGTGATATTTTAACACTAATAACAGTATTGGGAACCAGATATCATGTTAGAATGATCACATTATAGAACATCGCAAATTTTGTGTCACCAAATTAACCAACAATTTTAGCACAGTAGCAATGTTTAAATGATATGAAATGGATACGTTCCGCACTTTTGCACCTTATTGGTCTTAACATGTCCATTTGCCATTGTAGAATTTGATTGTTGAGTTACGATTGGCATTGGAACGAATGTGTAAATGTATAAAGTTTCGTTGTGGATCATATCTTAATGCAGTTTGAGAACGTTATGGACGTGTTCCACACACGTATGAACATTAATTGACCAAATACATATAGGATTGAAACCGAAAGTTAGAGGTAAATATTTCATAACTTGTCTGAAAATATATCCTTTTTTATGCTGTAGCAATGTGTTGAATGTTGAACGAATTAAACTAAGCCAACATCAAAGACAAACAAGTACAACAAATTAAACAAATAAATACTTTATGGCAGATTAAGAACATTTGGCAGTAATGAAAACCTTGTAATCTATATCAACAACAGCGGCGCCAATACCTAATCATGTCATTCATGCTCAGTATAGTTCTTTCATGGTTTTTTTAGCTGTAAAATGGATCGTGTAGGTCAAGGTTACGGCCATATTTATTTCTGTATTGCATTAAATGTATTTTGAAAAACTTTGAGGCCGCATTAATTACAGACTTAGCGCACTGAGCCTCGATGTGTGCTTTGATAATGTTAGCTTTTTCGACTCGCCTCACTAACATGCGGACCCATGATGCCTTTCGAGACTGCTTTCGGAGGAATAAGCAACGGAACGTTTTGTCATCTCATTTGTAATTTTGAATTAGTATAGTTACTTTGTATATAAATACTTTTAATGAAATAACATATTATGTGCCTGGGGCCAATATTTTCATACCAAATATATAATATTTAAAATAGTGTCTGTTATATTTATTTACTATTATATATGTCAATACCATTAATTTATGACGTAATATAAGATAGTATGACTTGGATTAATACCTTAATAGAACAGCGACATACTCCTACCCAAGAATACATGCACATTCGGTCTGGTGTTTCCAGAAATTATGAAAGGAGAACCTACATGTCTGACGCTACACATGTAGATAGACGTCCATATTATCTGGTTGCTAAAAAATGCAATTGAAAACAAAGCAGTTTCTATTCTTGAACTTCCTCTAGGTAGTGGTCATTTCACAGCTGGTCAATATGCTCTGTTACATTGATGAAGAATACTTTTTAGGACGTTAGCATTGTATTGATAACTTATAGGCTACATTGCCTCAGGTAAGTAATTTACGTAGGTCATAAATCGCTTATGGTAAGATATTATAATGTTGCTTGTTTTAAGTTAATCAAGGTAGTTATAGTTAAATTAAGATCTGGTAAGCTATAAGTTGCTCCGATTAAGCTTCATGTTTCCGTTGGTAAAAGTTGGGTTCATTTTGCTAAAAAGTAGACCTGGAGTTAGTTATGGCAAATGGGTCTTTTCAAATGTTGGTGCGCCCAAATCGACATAATCCAACAATTGGTCAAATTCTGCAATGCGACGTCAGTTAGTAGTTAGTAATAAACCACTCCTGGTAAGGTATACCTTGATTAAGGTACCTATTGTAGTTTCTCTATCAGTTGAGTTTGATTGATATTGTTTATTTACTATAATGAATAGGATGTTTGTATTAATTGGCTACATATTCTACAATTGTACATCTGGTTTATATCATATCAGTGTAGTTATCATAGATTACCCTCAGATACCCTCTAGTATCATTTTATAGTATTGAATAGAGCAGATTTCTTATCAATCTAATTAGAAAGTACCTCTAACTGTTTTATACATAGGCCTATGCTAAACCTACCAAAATCACCAATATGGATCATTTTGTGTATGCAAGGCTTGTAGCAACTCTTAACCCCCTGGAAATTCCCCAAGCTCCGTTTGTAACCATATCAGTTAATGAAAAGATTAATAAAACGGTCATTATACATATGACATCATCTTTCTGACAAATTGTTTTAAAATAGAATATCAACGAATTAAAAGTTTTATTTCGAATCAAGAAGTATCAGATCGCCACGCCAGTCAGGAACTGAACATCCCCAGAGCTATCTTTATGTTCTTTACTTCTAAAAATAACATTAAAAAGTCGTATTATTTCATATCCTGTAGCTCAATTTTCTACTGTATTTAAGCTGATTGTTAAAATTTGCTATTTGAATTAGAGCAATGGAATATCATTTGATGTTTCCATGGTAACAGTTAATATAGATATGATTTTATTTCTGATCTTAATACGACAACAAATTGCTCCTGTAATTCCCCTTCTAGTGTAATTGTTCACCAATTGTCTATATTTAACCTTATTTCTAGATTCTGTTAACATCTAATTCATATTGTACATTGTATCTGAATCTAGCCTATATTAATGAATGCGGATTTCTAATTCGAATTGTTTTTTTTATCTAATTTTGTTTGATCTCTTATAAACTGTCAATCAACAGAATGTGTTTGAACGTTTCTAATTATTATTTTCTTCCTAAAACTCGGTTACAAAATGTATAAAAGGAGCATATAACCATCTGTTTAGCAACGAAATATTGTATTGGTTAGGTTTTTTTTATCGAGTTAATTTCTGTAAACTCGCAAAGTTGCTATGTCCTTGTACGCAGTTAAAAATATGAACTGGATAGACATTAAATTATTGTTGAAAATGTACGTACCCTAATCTTGTTTATACGAAAAATAAGACTCTGACCTTGGTGCTTTTAAAATATTCTTTTCGTGAGATTTTTGCATTAGTCAGTAATCCAAAGATACAACAGAATATTCAACTGACAGATGGTGCAAGCAATTAGTGGATATTGGTCCTTAATACTTGTTAGTTTTACATGCCAATATAAAGAAATACTTGGAGCTCTTTTAGAGAGAGCCAAATGAATTACGTTTGGTGAGTCAAATCATAACATACTTTTCTACTTATGGTTCACATTAATCTACTATATATTGTCCGAGATTGGTCATAAATAATGTTCGCTTATTGAAAACTCATAAACTTTGTATACGTACTCATACATTAGTTATATGAAAATATAAAACATATAACAGGAAAAGAGCAAAAGAAGAATTATAAAGAAAATGACAATTCCTTCGTTTGTTAACTTGTTGAATATTATTGACGTATTCCACTATGTTTTCGTCATCGTTAAATCATTCCATTTCATTTCATTCACTTCTGATTTGTTGAAGGATTATATGAAGAATATTGAGTGAGGTTTGGGGGATTTGTTGGTCACTATATTAAATTAATGCTGAATTAAGTTGGTTTACTGACCTGATTGTCTGGTCCGAGTCAGAAAATAGATACATATCAAATCTCTGAAGACGGATTCCGCCAAATTAATTATTATGCCAAACCCAATATGAACAAGATGTCAAACCGAAATGTTATGATGGGTTCCGCAAATGTAATGATGTTAAGACGATTTCAGGAATTTATTGATAATATCAAACCGAATCTGTAAAGACGGGTTCCCCAAATTCAATGACGAGTTCCGTAAATTTAATGATGAAAATAAGCAAATTTGTAGATACGGTTTCTTTAAAATCTTAAATTATAAAGACGTATCGTGAAATTTTTTTAGGGATTTGGAGCAAAATATATATGACAGCGCGAATAGCATAGCAGCAACACTCCAGTGAAGCTGTAACTTGAAAACGTAGTAGATGTTAATTGTATATTCAATATGTCAGATTATTTCGTCATCAACTCCTAATCTATTACTGACTTAAAATAACAATTAATAATTATATTCCCGGTAGTCAATAATTTCAATAGGATACGGTCCACAGACATGACGACAATACTAAAATCCATATGACGGGGGTACAATAGATCTGATACTAAATAAATGATACTAAATCACGCAAATTATCAAATGCACTCAATTCAACAAGCAGAAAAAAACTAAACCGAAAAAAAAAGTTTACTGCTGGTTATTGTCGATACAGAGAACTGAATCAAGAGATTTGTCTTGGAATTCGCTTGTTTCTTTGCAAAGCTCTGACCTCAGAATTGAATTACTGATATAAGTCTAAAGCTTCGAATATACGATGTACGGTTTACATCGTCCATTCGCACCTTTAGTAAGATCTCCAACTAAGCACTGACATATATTTGACCGCATTTGAATAAATATTGAGTAATGTACACAAGAATTGTAAATGATGCGGAATTATGAATTAAGCTGGCATAAGACTGTTAAGAAAGACTGTAGAACTTGCCCCATCCGAGTCATATGACCTGTATCACTGGTAAACGGATTGAAGAGTATCTTGTACTATAATATGCCGGTCGAACAAGCATTGAGGATAGTTCATGGTGAAGCCAGGTTCCAGATGTTCCTCTGTAACTTTACCCTTGTCAGTTCAAGAACCTCCCATCTTAAAGAAATACAGTGTACTACCTCTTAGGGTGACCAAAAAAATAATTTTTTTTAAACTTGGCGAATATAATTTTTGTTCGTCCTATAAATCCATAAAACTAAGTAATAATCCATTCAACGAAATAAGTTTGAAACATGCTTAGAAGCTTGTTCCAATAATTATTTAGTTTAATGGATATGTCGTCTTATACAGAGATTCTGTTCTTTAGTGGCACCCGGTAAGTCCAACTGATAAATATACACACTTGTTAACCAATTTTGAGGTTTCAAATTTTATGTCAATTTTAGTATTCCTTAGAAAAAAATGATTACTGGTGTTGATATGTTGCACATAAAAATCATTCAAACATTCTGGCATTAACTAGAAAACTATTTTCTATGTATTTTGAATATGATGTGTTAAACTTAATTGTTAACTTCTGACATTTCCATGTTTTAAGTCTAAAAAAGATTTGCATAATTGAAAGTGCAGGAAAACAATAAATATGATTTCCATTTAACAAATTGGTTTTAAGCAATAAAATACTAGTAGAGAGTTCTATTCAAACATTGACTATTGTTTTATTATACAGTTAATACAATTATAAAGTTATTAACACTAAGTTCACAACATACATCACCTCTTTAAAATAGTATTTGATGTAGAGCTATTAAAAATACTCATAAAGGAAAATATCTGAATGGGAAGTGAAATAAAAAGATACTTTCATAAACTGATCATTCAAAAAACATTTGGCGAAAAAGTACAAACACATTATAAGATAACCTAAAGAGATATTAAATACTTTTGTTGATTTAGCTGCATTTTGCTTTAGGTATTATATCTGTTGCTTCTTCTTTACTCATTAAATGAACTACATGGAATGTTTTTGATTGAAAATGGATCTGTTAGATGTTTTAACTTGACTTATTGATGATGTGGCCCGTCAAACAGCATCCTCTTGTGGTAGAGTTGGTTGGTAGAGTAACGATCTATAGCAACTGTGTGACTGGCTGAACAAGTTGAAATACTGCTTTCACAAACAGTGAGAGGCTTTTACAAATTGTACAGATGCACGATCTTTAAATGAATTTCACAATATGGGCTGGGATGTACAACCTCAGCGATATCTCTGATACTGAATTATCTTTTTAATATTCTACAATTTATAGGCGATATAAACTGTGTTGAACTATGCAGCCGTTTGTATCTCTATTGTGATAAGTTATCCATTGATTCACTAAACACTAATGCTGAAATGGAAATAATTATATTTTGTATATTGTTCTAAACCGCGCTGGTGCTATATCATCACAGAATATTCTGTCAAGTCAATGTTTTATCCCAACCTTTGTTTTCGTAACGCGTTGAATAAAAAAACACAGTAGAATGGTGTTAATATGAAGGTGTAGGATTTTATCTGAACTTTTAATTAACGCAAAGCAAAAGAAAATACATTAAATTAGACATTTTTCATTTCCTGTTAAGTGTGTTTTTATATAACAACTATTATATTATATATTAGTATGGTGATAGTGAAATTCAGATCCTGAATCCATTACTGATATTATTCTTCTGAACACAAGTAATATTTTTTTAATAATATATGATTTTTTTTTACACTAATGATGGTACAAGATAAGTATGTTTTATAAAGAATTTAGGCGAGAAAGAAGCGTGAAGCCGTAGTGAGAGTCATTTAATTAAATAGTGGTTACTAATAAATACATTTTCTTCTCAAAATGGGAAAGTTGCCGCTAAAAATCTGTGCATTATTTTCTGCACTGTCATTATAGACGTTTAGAATGAACGAGCGTCGAGCGGCATAGTGTTATCTTCCATTAATGCTCTGTAAGGTCCTATATGAAGGAGAAGGTAAGTTACTCATAGTGATATCTGACATTGTTCCTCTGTAACATCCTAAATGATGAAGGTGGTAAGTTACTCGTTGATGTCTGACGTTGATATCTGACTCGGTAACGCCCTAAATGAAGAAGGAGGCCAGTTACACATAGAGATATCTGAGTTATTCATAGTGATATCTGCCATTGTTCCTCCTCCGTAGGAAGGAAGAAGGTGGTTAGTTACTCGTTGATATCTGACGTTGTTACTCTGTAACGCGCTAAATGAAGAAGGTCAGTTACTCATAGTGATATCTGACATTGTTTCTCTCACTGTAACGTCCTAAATGAAGGAAGGTAATCAGTTAACCATAGTGATATATGACATTGTTCCCATGTATAGCCCCAATTGAAGAATGTGGTCAGTTACATTTGGTGATATCTGATCGTGTAACCACAGTGATGTTTCTATGAATCATTAGGTGGAGAGGCCACATAGTCGCCACATGACACTTACAAGATACTTGAGGAGGCAAAGCCCCTGCCCCCCGCAACTTGAACATTCGTGTTGAGGAATTACCGCATTGGTGATAGTTTTGAGATGGTATGTTTAGTATGATCAGAACATCCCAATTTCAAAACATAGAGATACTTAGAGGACTGTATATCTTCAAAGTCGACATTCACATTAATCGAACAGCCGACAGAACTATTCGTGGGACAAACTACAAGACAATATAAATACAGCTCACATCCGATATCAGTAATATCTAACAACTTCAATAGCCACTTATTACAGTAATAACATTTATGGCAAATGAATTGGTAACACAAGGTCAAGCTCTTAAGTTATATAAGGTGTTACAATAATATTAGATATTATATAGTGTTATTAGCATACTTTACGCATACTGTAACAAAATGGTCGTTGAATTGAGTGGGTTTTTAATATTATCAACATATCTGAACCTAAATATTCCAGGAAGTTTGAATTCTAAAATAAACAGATATAGATGGTGAGGGAAATTATTATCTGAAAGCGAATGAATATTTGATTTGATTCAATTGAGTAGCGGGCTTAAGTTATGGGCATAAATAAAAAAAATCAATTATATGAAATAAAAAGAATATGCTTAACAAAAGTTGCACATAATTTGACTAACAAAGAAACAGTGGACAATCAAATACAGATATGATAGCGGTGTCAAACTAGGTTCATCTCCAACATGTAAAGTACCTAACTCGGCTATCAGTTATGAAGTAAAGGGTCCTTAAGTAAAGAACCATAATTGAATTAATAAAATTTGGCACTTGCTGTGATTTTCCATTAACATGTGCATTTACCTGCCTTAATTTGAAATCGGTATGAAATGTGTTAAGTTGTTATTAAGAGGTTTATTACACCAACAAATTAAGCGAGTTACAAAAACATTTCAAAGAAGATCAACATTAAATTTATTTAAAATCACTATGTTCTGATTTTCTGACTATGCGTGAAATCTTTTAATTAATTAGTAACACGTTGTGCAGCCTGTGTTTTTACGTGCAAAATAACTAAAGCTGAACGAGGCGCATTAACAGCTGTCAACCGAACAAAGATATCACAGTCACTAATAAAATAATTATACAACACATTAAAGAATACAGAAGGGACAAATTTAGATATACTTTCTCGTGTCAGATGGACTTCGTAGAAGAATTGCAAAATGAAAGCCAGCATTCAATCATGAGACTAATCATAGGTAGAAAAATATACATCAACCAAGTGGTTTGCAAGGCAAAAATACGAGATCAGTCATCATAATATTCCCAAAACCAAATTTAAAACTAGAACTCTTTAATGTGTAGTGGAAAATATAAATATGTTTTGAAATGTCTGGGCGATATTTAATACTCTAAATTGGTTTATAGATTATATTCAGTCATATAGCTTCCAGTCGTATCAAGCCGGGACTTAACAAATAGACCAATTTCCTACACCAAGTCAGTATTAAAACAAGTAAATGGTGCGAACATGTACACGATGTACCGAGTTAAATAAGTAAACTAACTAGGGTTAAAGAACGTCTACTTGTTTCTGAACCATGAGGATTTAAGCTCAAAACAACAGTGTTTAAAGACTTATTTCTGATATGATTCATCAGATTTTGCGAGGATTGAAGCAAACTGAAACATCATCCACCATCAGCCTTGTCAGGATTCACATCATTCACAAATAGTGAAATCTTTATCACAAAGATTCACCACAACAACCGGCGTTCTTGAAACATTATTGGTGGGTACCAGTAACAGTAACTTATATCCATTGGTAGAATGGTTTGTGCCCTTTTCAGATCCACCCAGTTTCCACCTTTCTGTGCTTCATCGTTCAGGTGGGACAGTAAACAAAAACCAGACTAAAGATCTCTCGACAGTTGGAATCAAGAAGGAAGAATATGATATTATATTGCTATCCCATTCAGAGCGGTGATGACAAAAACATCTTTGGTTATGTCTAACCAGTGATAAACAATACGTTAGAGAATTTTTCTATCATCAACTTGTTGTGCTTAAAAACCAAAGAACGTCAATGTAAAAACAACAAATCAAACGAGAAGCCATTATTGTGATAGTAGAGTGTTTTCTAATAAATTAAACAATTGATACTGATAGAGAATTCCTTTAGGAGTTCTTTAATATCACAAAACGTCTAAAAACGTAAACAACATTGAAATAGGTTAATCCATTCTGTTATCAAGATGTTTTGAATGCGTCAGATCCGTGTTGGATATCTGTAAATCTACCATGTTGCACAGCTATATTACGTCAGAGGTAAACCACAAATACGGTTACATCTTCAATTACAAAAACAAGAGGTGGCAAAACCAATTCATTTGATGGGCGTTCAGAACTCACGCATTGTCAATGTGCTGAATGATAAAATCCATTACAAGGACTTGATAAACTGTTCCCATTTACTACAGACATCACGTTTATTCGACCCAGAGCCAACATACTTCAAGAGAAGAACCACCTACTGGTATGCCGGTTTGTTTTTAATCATTCACCCTATCAAAGCTAGACGTACTAAGCCAAGATCGTTGAATATTCCTGCAGTTGGAATAACTCAGGTTGACATTGGGATAATTAAAAAGTAGCTATACTACAAAAACGATTCTGTATAGATTGTCTTGTACCCAGTCTAATGCCTCATGTACGTCTTTAACAGGTTTATCTAAGGATTCCGCCAATTTCAAGCAACATATTATAGATTCGATTTCAATTGAAAAGTAATGTTAGACTATTTCAAGTCGTTTTAACATTGAACCAAGAACATGAGAAATTCGGATTTCGCAATTACAGACCAACTACGAGCATGCGACGTCTTATGGAATGAAGGCTACAAACCGAGAAAACGAACCCTGGACTCGTTAAATATATATAATAGCCATTTTCGGATACTAAATTGCAAAGTTTAATTTAGAAATCACTGAACATAAAAACACACATACAAACCTCTGCCGCTGCATTGATTTTCCCAAACCCTTCCCCGCCTTTTACGCCTTTCTTCATCAAGCTTCCCAGAAAATGTTATAAATCTAATCCGAGATTCGGTAAGTCAAGTATGATTTGACACATTTGGTTAGCAATAGAATCAGTCTAAATATAAACAAATCGGTCAAAGACGTTTCTCTGGAGAAATCATGAAAATATAAATTTAGATCTCAAATTGATACAAATGTAACATTTTAAATTGAAATGTCGCGAAAGTCTTCTTCCGGTATTATAGGAGCAATTTGCGTGCCTGTGTAATCCCTGGTTCCTGAAACCAGTCGTAGAGTAAAACGGCGTATTCATGAGAAGTATCTTTTAAAGAAAACAACAAAATGTATTTGAACTGGTTTCTCGCAAAATTAACAATGACAGCTTGAACAGTATGTGGCAGTAAGTAATATTTCAGTAGTCGAAAATTTAATCAAAAAATAAAGTAAGGAACAACTATGATTTTACAAGGGTCTCAGGTTCACAACAAATCCTTTCTATCAACAGGTCGTTGGCAAAACCTCTTTGCATAGATCTTTCGCAGATTGTCCGAAACCATTTACAGCTATGAGTGACTATCCAAGGTCAGCGAACTTCCACACACCGCCCGAGATTAGAACCCACGACTATCATCTGTTCCTATCAAGCAAATGAAGTCTTGTAAAGAATGAATGCTACAGAACCACAAACTGAAACTAAAACATCAACTGTAACATCAACCTGCGTAAATGAATGCATATAAAATAAGCATACTGACATGTGAACCCCAGACTCTTAGATGTGGCTAAATATAAGAGGCTGTCATATAAAATTAGATAATAATACAGTCTATTATAGATTGGGATATTTCATGGCTTTTATAAGCTTTCTTATCATTTCTCTTACTCCCCAGAATATAATAGCTTCTATAGATTCATCAACTCTTACATTTCACTCGTAGGATTTCCTTAATAAATTGGAAATTATTCCACGCGGCCATATACATCAGTGGATACCCGCGGCTATCTTCATCTTAACGCTATTATCCTCATGCTATTCGTACATTCTCGACTCTCTTAACATACACTTCATAACAACTTCCAAAATTTCTGTCACAACAACATTATTGACAATGTTTGATATTGTAAATGTCAGCAGAAAGTTTGTTAAACTTGTATTCCATGCCTCTTACCTTTACGTTTATGAGCATGGAATTGTTGAAACACAAACAACATGGAAGCACGCCGTCTGTCTTTAGTCCGGAGCGGAGACTCTAGATGATGATCTTTCACACCAAACCACATCTCGGTGGTGAAATGCGACTTCTCAAGGACTTAGATCTAGAAATATACTTTATTAGGGTTTTGAAACGAAGAACAAAAAACGACGACATAAGTACTAATTCTGCCACATATTGTCTAAAGCAAATTCAGATTCTTAACAGTCGGCTTTGGCGAAAGTTTACAGATAGCAACCATAATCAACTGATTGGTAGCAGATTCTAACCATAATGGTAACTGGTAATAACAGCAATCTTCTGGTCAGTTTCATCCACGTGCTTCCAACTTCAAGGTTGTTGAAAATTCAGTTGCTCCAATATTCAACCAGGATGGACAACTTAAACCACACGTTTAGGGTAATGTGAAGTGAACATTTTCCTTCAATACGATTTGGATTTTCGGTAATATCTGATGTTATAACCCTCAATTCTCTAAGAAGTAGTAGCCTTACTCGTGGTTAGTCCAATAAAAGAAAGTACTTCCTTATAGAAACGTTCATTAACTGACATTCCACCCCATTCTTCGTAACAATTTATATCCATCATAAGCTTATTAGCTGGAAATTATATTAATTGGAAGGCCAGTCTCAAATTTGATGTGATGCAATATAGGTGGTCTAATTCATCATCTATATCTAGAAGCGATTAATCTACATAAAAGATTTTTATTACCAGACATTCCATTCTAATAAGTCCAAGTTGCAAACAAATCAAGTGAAAATCGACTATTTCTATACAACAGATGTCAAAATTCTGCTTCCTTTGAACACATAATCGATTTTATCTATATTCAAACGCATGTCAAAAATTTGTTGAATAATTCTGCATGCGTATAAAGATGGTAAAAAAGACCATAACCAGTTGACAGTTGGTGTTCTTGCCACGATCAAACTTTATGTAGTCAGCAGAAGCTTTTTTTCTTTTGAATGAATATATTCTTTTCTGTCAAAGGGCTTAATCTTAAAAAACACTAAAGGACATACTTGTGTGCATGTACTTGAAACTGTCCAATTTTAAGTGGACAATTGAAATAAGTTAGTCTTGCAACAGAAATTTATCAAGAATATCACATATCTATACATAAAAAACTATACATGTGTACATATATTTAAACAGTGAGGACTAAGATATCGAGTCCTCGTTTAATCTGCAATTATAAAGCTATTTCTTTAGTTTGGGGTCAAATATTCCAATCTGAAAAGAGTCTTTTTACCATAGCAAAACTACCCAGACCTATCAAACTTGTATAGAATCAGAAATGTTATTGCCTTTAAGAGCAGGAAGAGGCTTAATGGTATCTTTCCGCGATATATTACTTTTGACCGATATACTTTGTAAATACACTAATTTACTAGTTTATGCGGCTGAGAGAAAATTGCCGCCATCCCTTTGTAGATAGGGTTACCATGTCACGTGACAATCATCCAGATTCTACAATTATTTTTGGAATATCACTCAATATGAATATTTATACATAGCTTATACAAATACATCACGATATATGGTTTGACATCTGACCTCGCCTGTCTAGATTTCCAACAGAATGTTTGAAAAAGCCCGGGGTAGAATATGCCAATCTTGCAAATTCAATCAATCTGTGCTCTAATTTACCAAATATTAAGATTGAAGAATTTCGAAAGAGGAGGTAAAAGTTAAAGGTTTGTGTAATAATACCACTTCCATTACAATTGATAGCATTGGGTTAAGCTGGTAGGTAATTGGTGTATCAGACACACCGGAAATGCTTTGATAGTAAAATCGTAATATTGATCAATAGTCCTATAAATTTCTATTTGATATTAAATAGTACAAATAGATCCAGTTAAACAATAGTGAGGCCTTCCGAGCTTTCAGTTGTTATATTTTTTCAACATAAAAGCAGTCACAAGACTGCATAATGACCGATACATAGATAGACTATATATACTATTAGCAATTAGACTATTAGACGATACAAAATTCATGGTTTTCAACAAAGAAGTAGATCCCACTAAGGTACCACGAATACTTCAGATTTAACGCACGTTAGACATTTTGGTATTTTAAACACTTTTTTGCTGAAGTTGTTCCATGTCTGATGCCGACTACAAGTCATGATTTCCAAAAAGTGTTTAATCGGAGGTGTTAATTGCAGGCGAAAGAGCGTGCGTATGTGGAAAGGCCTTCACTGCATTTTACGATTAAGAATCAAATGCAAAAAAAAAAGCATTACAAAAAGTTTTGACAAGTCTGTGCTTAAAGAAAAAAGCCGACCAGACTTGACTGCTTTTTATTTAAGTCGAAGGTTATGAAATCATAAACAATGGATTCAAAATATTCACATATTTCACTTAGAATAGTAGTAAGTGGAAATTGAATTAAAAATGCCAAAATACATAACAAGTCACTTCCATCTGTTACGAAAAGCAATACGTCAATTATGTCAAACTTTTTTTTTATAGTACTTACATTCTAAAAATCTAGCATCAGTGATATTCATAATAAGTTCCTTTACATTCGAAATAAATCGCATGTATAAATTACGAAGACATTGTATATTTGCATCAAATACCGAAGTCCCTGTACATTTTAGGAGCTCCAAGGAAAAATGCTATGAATACTACAGTTTTTATACGAGTTTGATCGAATATGGTATTTTAATACATACATCTAAAATGAAGAATTTTAATTTGAGTGAATATCACCCCCTGTGATTGTTCATTGTTTGAATTTTAACCCCCTTGTTATTTCCTTTGATCTCGAAAAATGGATCTACAATAGTTCCTTTAGTTTTCAGCCAATTGTAATGTAGGTATATTAAAATTCGACTTTTCACAAACCGCAATTGAACGATATCTCACTATTTAAATTCATCGAACAATCAATTCAGAATCATTGCATCATGTGTGCATGTCGGACATTGAACTCTTGACATTGATGTATGGTATAGAGTAAATACAAATATTCATATCTTTGGACGGATAGTAAATATTTGTCAACAGATTGCTTCCCTTTAAAACACTCCATTAAAAAATAATGTATGGACATAGCAGTAACAGGTGTTGCGGAAAGAATAAGTATATATTTCCGTCTTAAACTACGGATTCGGAACAGGACAGGTAAAATATTTTTCTTATCTTGGTCAAATCTGATCATATCCTACCACAAAGTTCCGTATATAGCTGATAAGGGCAGGTGTGCCGGATTGATTTATCTAATCTATCCATCAACACAGGTATTTCTCTTATCAGTCCTTATTCCATGAATTCCAACTCTTACACTGTTCATCATCTCGTTTTGATAAATTTACAAAGGAGTTGATAATCCCCATTAAAGCGATCTATTCTGCTAGTGAAAACCATGCGAATGGTAAAAGTGAATTTGCAATAGTTTATAGGTGACATTTCTACACCTATGTGTGGATATTACGTCTATTCCGAAAATAATCAACAGTTTGTGTTTCTTTATCGTAAACCATAAAACATTTTGTTGACATTTCTTATTGACAATGTTCTGATATATTTCATATTTTCTTAACAATGTTCCGCATTTCATTTTCAGAACTTACGAAGGCAAAATATTGATAGGTAATTGTGCGGTCTACTTACGTGTAGATTAAACACTTCGCATATAAAAGACAAAAGATGAGAGGTGAAAACGTGAAAAAGTTCACAAAATTTTACTTCGTACGCATTTTGAATAATGTTAAAGACCTATGTTTCAACTTGAAAAACAATTTGATAAAAGTGAAAAAAGAAACATTGCTTTTCTAAAAGAATCACATCAAACGTCATAAAGTTATAAAAAAATTTTCAAATATTGCACAGATGCAAAGTTCAAAAATCGAAAATAGACAACTTACCGCATTAACAATAAAGTTATCCTTGTGCTTTAGAAAGTAATTCCAGAATGAATACGCTACAGATACTGTGATATCCACTATATTGAGCCCGAGATAAAAGTATTGGACAGTGAGTGTGATGAACATTACTAGCAATACTGATACATCATTTACTAACCTAGCCACCGCAGTATTAATACCTTATCACCACGCGCAATGTGCAGTCAAATGTCACCTCATTTCACCAAGGAACATAAGAGGTGTAATCTCTGACGTCAGTAAGGGTCTCTAGAAGCAAGTGCAGGCCCTTGATAGTTACACGTCACTAACACACAATAAAAGACTTCAATGAATTAATATTTGAAAAAATATTACCATAAAAAGTCAATATTCAGTGATAAGAAACTAATGCTCTGATTACGATACCGTCTTTATTGTAAATGACGTGAATAACTGTAAAACGTGATACATATCTTTTTTTTTTGAAAATCCAAAAGAGAGTCAATATCCCGCACACATAATATGGTTAAATGCATAAAATGTTTCGTATTTTTCCCACAAATTTAACCTGCATTTTTTTTTTATTTCCGGGTTGTTGCCCGATATTTTCGGCGGAGTTTCTTTCAGAACTTAATTATTTTTAGAGCAATACCCGAAAACACTACTTGTCTGCCCAAGATTTAGTTCGGTTGCTGCTCGCTCGAAAAAAGAATATTTTGGCTGCCCCCTGCATTCCCCAAAACAAGAAAGGTGGCTATTGCAGTCCACGGTATAAGAGGAAGATCTTATTAGCTTGACATTGTGGAGATGCACCAATACATAAATATTAGCGGTAAAAAATCATTCTCTTAAATTCAAATACACGATGCTTTGCCTCATTTCAGTTGTACCCCATAGATCAGAACGACTGACACATAGTTGCCTTTGAATCCTTTATTGTACGTGGGACATGCTACTATTTTCTTTGTGCCTTTACCGCACCATTCGCTTTAACATAATGTTAGTGATCGACAAAACATTTATCCCTGAACGAACACAATTCTTTGTTGACATTAGTTAACACCCCTTTTAATATAATAATTAATGCAGAAAGTAATATCATAATGATAATCATCATTCATTGCTATCAATTCTATCTATATGGCACTGTGAATGAAACGGTCGCCAAGAGATTCAAGAGTATAGTCCCTATTGACCAGTATCCAAGCTTTTTGGAAGATTATATATCAAACAATCGTTGATAACGATAATTTCTTTCAAGCTTGTATTATACGCCCACTGGCAGTACAGTAACAATCACCAGTATGAAATATTCAACCTTCAGTCATACACTTCATTTGAACTTTTTGGGGCGATACTGAATAATATTACCAACTTTTGCCAAATTGGGCCTGGAGTGTTTACGGGCTAAAACTTCAACGTGTTTTCGAGAACAAAGGCAATAACTCATACTAAGAATTTTTCGATTTTTCTGATTTTCAATAGGGTTCATCCTTGAGTAATAACAAACACTAACACCAGGTTTCGTCAAAATCTGTTAAGAATTGTCCCTTCTTTTTTTTTCGAGCTAAAAATTGAACGCGTTTTAAGAACAATGGCAATAATTCATTCTCAATATTTTTCGTTTCTTCTGATTTTCAATAGGGTCCATTCTTGCGTGATAACAAACACTCACGCCAAGTTTCGTCAAAATCCTTCAAGAATTGTGCCCCCTAGAGTGTTTACATGCTAAAAATTTATGAAATTTTCAAGAACAAACGCAATTACTCATACTATTTAAATATTTTTCGATTCTTCTGATATTTTAAGGTTCAACCTTTGGTGATAACAAATACTCTCACCAAGTTTCATCAAAATCCATCCGAATTTTGCCTTCTAGATCAATTGTGGACGGATGTACGGACGGACATGTAGGCGTATAAAATAAGGTTAAAATATTGAAACACCAGAGATTTGAAGTCAATATCAAGTAAACGCTGCAGTGATGTTGCTTTCTGCTAGGATAAGTACTTAATTGATCTAAGTATATTACTTCATACTTGTCCAAAGCAATACTTTCATAGTGCCTTTCAATGCCAATTTTTATGCAAATGCTGAAAACATGTAGCCATGTTTGTTTGATTCAATACATTTCTTCGTACTTAGACTATTATTTCCGATTTATATAGTATGACGTCTCTTTATTTATCTTGTGATTATAATCCAATACGATGGAAGTAAGCGCTGATTTACTTGGTATGTTTGAAATATATAAAGACTAGATTAATCAATGTTAAATCTGAACGTGAAGGAAAAATATAACCATTTTTCAAAAGTTCCTAGCATATGGATTTTAAAAAACAATGACAACTTCCTCTTCCTGACATAAATGAAAAAAAAAAGATGATTTTAAATTTTAAAAAAATTGATAAATGGGAAAAAAATCCTTGTGATTTTGAAACCGGCATATACTTCCTCTTAAAGATCCAAGGCAAAACGTGCGTTGTGTCTTCCCAGGGCATTTCAAATTTGGACTTTAACTTGTTGCTGAGATCCAAGGATTACTTTTCCAGATAGGCCACTGGAAAAAAAATCCAATTATATTTTAAATCGGATAACTTCTGCTTAAAAAGCATGGTTCACCATCAGAAACGGGAGGAATTGTTGAGCTAAGGTAATCAGTTAAAGTGTTTACAACTTACAAAGTTTAGCTTTCTTGGTACCACCCATAATCATCCGTTTTTATACGCCCACATTATAATGTGGACGTATGTTGTCGTCACCCATGTCCGTCCGTCCGTCCGTCCGGCCGTCCGTCTGTCCACAATTGGCTTGTGAACGCGAGAGAGACGACAGTTTTCATCTGATTCGAATGAAATTTGGTGTGGTCATTTATATTGATGAGATCTTGGACAAGTTCGATATTCACGATTTTTCGATGAACGGTTTTTGAGTTATTGGCTTTGACTAAGCCAAAACGCGTCATGCTTGTGAACGCGATAGACACTACAGTTTTCCTCTGATTTGAATGGAATTTGGTGTGATCATTTATATTAATGAGATCTTGACTTATAAAAAACGCGTCAAAATTTGGTTGTGAACACAATAGAGACTACAGTTTTTATCCAATTTCAATGAAATTTGGTGTGAATATTTATAATGATGAGATCTTGGAAAAGTTCGAATTTGGCTATCTTTCGATGAACGGTTTTTGAGTTATTGCCCTTGATTTATGAAAAACGCGTCAAAATTGTTTGTGAACACAATAGAGAGTACAGTTTTCATCCGAGTTAAATGAAATTTGGTATGATCATTTATAATGATGAGATATTAGTCAAGATTAAATTAAACAATTTTTCGATCAACGGAATGTGAGTTATTGCCCATGACTTAGTAAAAACGCATCAAAATTTCTTAGCGATAGAGGTGACAGTTTATGTCAGAACTTTATTAAATAATGTGTGTTTGTTTAAATCAACAATATCTTGCACAAATTAAATTTTTGGTATGATTTGACACAGATGGGTGACTGCCCTTGATATACTGAAAATGTATCAGGAAAGTGGGCGTATCTTGGTAGGCAACCACTTGTTTAAAATTGCATTGACGAGCCACACAAATTCAGCCATGATGAGAGAACCGTAAATAAAAGGACTGGACAATCTTATCCTTGGTCTCAGAAACGGGATGAATTGTTGAGCTAAACTTACTAATCAGTAAAAGTGTTTAAAAATTTAGCTTTCTTTGTATCACTCATAATCATTCGTTTTCTTAAAACTTACACTGACGAGTCGTCTAAATTCAGCCATGATGTAGAACCGTTAAGGACTGGGTCTCAGAAACGGGAGGAATTGTTGAGCTAAGCTAATCATTAAAAGTGTTTACATCTTAGTGTTTAGCTTTCTTAGTAAGCCTACTATCAATAATCATCCGTTTTTGAAAGTTTAAAGTTCTCTAAATTCAGCCATGATGAAGAACCGTAAAGGTATTTTCTATTATAGTCCTTAATAACAAAACGTATTTTCAGGCAGTTTAAATACATTTGAAATTATAGTGAACAGCTTAATTCCTATAGTTTGAAGTATTTGTGAAGGAATTATTGGATTTTATACAGTGATGGTACTGTTGAAAACTATTTGCACATATTCAAGGTCCAAAATTAACCTCCCAAAATGATGAACTATGACCTTTAATGGAAATATAATAGGATGCCTATGGAGATAAGGGATAATCAACTGCGGTACAATCGCAAAAATGTATCACTTTCAGAATGATTAAAAATCTGTAGAGCTGTAATTTTGTGATTGCAATCGCCTGCATAAGAGCCATTTTGTATTACCATTAATCAACCTGCAACTTTAAAAAGGGCATCGATATGGGATTCGAGGTGAAATAAAAATGCCATCATGGTTCATGACAACCTAACCAAGCAGACGAAATGTCTGTGAATTTGGCTATGGGAATAAACAATTCTATAAAAAGGCCATTTTGAAATTGTTATTAAACTTTTAACTTGAAACACGATCAGCATTTGGAAAATGAAATGGTTTAATATATCATAAAACTTGCTCTCTTTCTCTGGACACCCGAGACTTCGGTACATCCTGACACGACGAAAGCTATACACACGATCGTCAAGTACATAAGTTCTGGATCTCTCGAGATTTCTAAATGTTTGTATAAGAAACTAAATCTGTGTCTGAGTTTTTGTGTTAATTCTTAGAAATTCGTTGATCTAGTAATATTAAGCCCTCAACAGATTTAAAAGACATCTTGACAAGTATGTAAATCAAATGGGACACATTATTCTTAACAAAGCTGTAATTGTTCTAGTCTTGAATCGTGCTTAGAATACTTTCACTTGTAATTAGTCTTAGGAGACTTGTTATAACCTTATTCACAATGACTAAAACATACCCTCAGTAATTCACTTCCCTTTCAAACCTCTTAATAACATTTTAATCTGTATAGAAAGTAATTTCACCCTAATAGAAAAGTGGACACGTGGGATTTAGATGGACTGGCTATAGAATCTGACTTAGTCATTTTGTGATAAATCTCTAAAAACTCAATGTTCAGAACATTTGCTTATTATTTTAGAAATTAATTATGTAAGCCTATAATTATATTAGCTTATTGTTTAGTAACTGACAGAAAGTCGGTGTTTCCCAGTATTTTTATTATATTACGTCATGTCTGACGTCGTTAGTTATAAATAGTGACAGTGTAAAATTTAGCCAATCAATTCATTCTGAAACATGTGACTTGGGGAATTCCGGAAACAGAAAAAAGTTGCAATGGTGTGCGTGAACAAACGTGCATGATTCCGATAAACCTTTAAAATAAGGCGACCAAGCTAATTATTAGCCCATTTAAAGTTCCCACTATTAGAGTGAGTAGATTTGCTAATATTCTAGTCTATTATGTATGTATGTAAATTTAATTAATTTGCTTTGTAAACCTAGGCCTAAGCCTAAACTCAATTGTTAACGAAGATTTTCATTTATATTTTCAGTTGACTATATTAAACTACTAAATTACTAATTTCTGCAATACGAAAATCCATATTTGAAAATAAATATTGAAGATTTGAAGCTTGTAGTTTATTGGTGTAGTACAATCCCAGGAACTAGGGCACCCTTCACTTCGTCTCTGATAAAATTCAGAACACTCAAATCGATTGCGACCTCATACCTCAGTTTAAAGAAAGGATACACACAAAACTCAAAAATCAAAAGATACATTTAAAACCAGTAGTTTTGAGTGTTGTGGATTCTGTCTGACTTTAATTGAAATTGAAACTATCTGTACTGCCTACATTATAAGATTTGAATGGATGCAGCAGGCATAAACACCTTTTCTTTCCTTTGTCCAGTCAAACACCATGAGCTATTGTTTTGCGGCAACTGCTGCGGCTTTCAGACCCGTTTGCTGGGATTGTGAAGCGACTGGTATTTTTGGACATTTGAAACGCTTTAGAGACAATTTGAGACACATTTGGATTGAGCAAGACATAGATTTGAATGAATTTGGCCCATTGAGCACAATACTTAGACAAGATTTATAAAGAGTGAACAATTTGGGATCAATTTGTCTGGCTAGTGACTATTATAAGGTGAGTGATATCATAATGGATGAATTGACTTATATACAGCGTATAAGAGCATCAAATAGTACTTCAGAGGGAAGAGTGAACTTGAGCTGCTAGAAAACTATTCACAGATTGAAATTTACAGGACGTTAGAGATTAACACAGACGAAACATTCAAGCACTAAATACAATTTTTTTAACAAATAAAATAAAACGTTCTTGCTGTGAGTGTTCTAGTTTGCTAAATTACTATTCTGTCTTTCGAAATAAAAGATTGCTCAGGAAGGCGAGGTGTACTTATTGCCACTATAGTTCATGAGAACCAGAACGTTGTGCTTTGATGAGGTTGCTATTCATTTGCTTGAGACATGGCTTACCGTCTTATTTTCAGCAATACTATACAACCACCAATTCTTAGCACTATCCAGAAAACACTGCTAATTACATTAAACATACGAAATTGTTATGATCCATGGAATATACGCCTCATAATTATTATTATTTAAATTTTCAAACAATAATATTAACATTTGTTTCGGAGATATACTAAAGTTGTTATGATTGAATGTTCATTATCGTTAAACTTAATACGTTAATATCTTTCGTGTGACCAATCTTTAACATACTAAATACGAATTACTCCGCTGCGGCCATATAGTATCAAGGAGATTAATTGTAACGCTAAAGTATGATTACGAGTAAGTGTTGTATTATAGGTAAAGAGTTGTTAAGGGAATCGTCGATGTTAATGGTAATTTTATCAGTTCCCAGACATCACGCAACCCAACTTCCCTCCACAATACACTTAACATGATAGTTGTTGATTCTTACAAATTAAGGCTTTCAATTGTAGAAGTACAAATTGCATGGATAAATTGATTGTCTAGTTCGTTGTCCTATTAAGACATTAATGCATGGATTTTATTTGAATCGCTCCCTTAATCTGTCTATTAGAGCATTTGAGTTCAGCGAACAGATAAATTTGTGCATCCAAGTCCACAAAGAGTATGTGTTCTTTCCATTGAGCTATTATAACAAGTGTCATTCGGATCATGGTAAATTCAAACTTTTCCGGAACTCCAGACATCCTTCCTTGACTTAAAAAGTCAGCTATGTTCTATTTTTCATAGTCTTAAGAGAAATCTAGAATGATTCGAATTTCTAAGCTCATTTCATATCTAAATTTATTATTATTGACGAAATAAAAGTGCAACCGAGATACTATAGAGAAGCGTAAAGATACTGAGAGCCGATATCGGACAGAACCTAGAAAGGGCAGATATGGGAATTCGAAACGACGGAACCAAATCGTCGATCAGACTTATGAAGTTAACTGTGATTTTCGTTTATTTCGATAAAAATACAGTTTAGATATCATAAAGCGAAATATGAAAGGCAGATGATCTCACAGTTGCTGTTAGTCATCTATGGACTTCAAAGAAAATTGTTTCCACTAATTTGTTTAAGTTGAGTGCAAATCAACCTGAAGTGTCAGATGATGTGAAGAGTGAAATAATCATGGGAAAACTCTAAATATCTGAACAATTATAAACCTCTCACACACACATACTCCAACTACTATACCTATGTACATATTAAAAGACCCTCTCAGAGCTGTCAAATGGTACTTATTCACGACACAAAGTCAACTTTCATCGCATTAAGTTCATAAACATGTTGCCATTGGGAAATCATACAGTAACACGTGTAGTATTGTTAGTCGTTTGTTACTGATGCTGTGATGACCATTGAATTGGTTAGAAAGGGTTTATCGGTTAGAACTTCTAACATTAGTTCTTTGACAGAAAACACTCTTCATTATCTGTTAAACCTTTTGCAACCATGTATATTTGTTGCTAGCATGTAAATATCAATCTTATTCTGAAGTTCTATTCTGTTGATTACGGTAGTACGGTAAGGTAGGGATGAAGACTACAACGCCTACCATACCCTGGGTAAACTTATCCTATTTACCGAATATATATGACACTTTATTCCCTATTTGCTTCACTTATTGTTATAGGTTTCTTCTGAATGGATTGGGCAAGGAAAGATATAGGGCTGATATTCCCAGCAATCTCAAACGCAATATGATGATGAATTCCTAGGATGGATCAAGCTAGTACTAAACTGATCATATACTGTTATTAAAAATCGGTTACTTGCGTGAGATTATCAGTTAACATAGCGAGCTTTGAACACTTCCGGTCGGTCCTAATGTGCCGTTAGTTATGAACTAGTACACTTGTTCCTAATCATCGCACAAATTTGATCGGAGAAACATGATGAAGTCACGCGATACTAACTCTTTCACGTGATAATGTTCATTGTCCTGAGAGTTGCTTTTATTACCAGGTCAAACTTCCCTTATATCAGATGAGTGTCCGGTTTCATAAACAGTGACCTTTGTATGATTCCCAATTTGCAATGATATTGTGTCATACATCGTATTGTCCGGAAAGAATTTTATCTTATAAATAATAACTCCTGCTTAATGCCTATCAGGAGGAATAGTTTTATTCCTACCTCCTCAGTTTGAAATGGTGATCAAAATGCAAAACTGACACCGAAAATGACAGTATAATCAGACCAGTTCAATCCTCATTCTGGAATCAATACAATGATATTCAAAGCAGTAGATTCAAAATTCTCGTGTAGAAACAGTCTTATTGAACATGCAACTTCATTGGTTGTATTATAATTTAAAGGTAGACCCAGCCATAACATAATATTATTTAATAAAAAACCAACTTGGCGGTTACAATCGTAAAATACAATGATAATAAATTGAAACGACGTATAATCCATAATTTAATCTGTATATGGTCGTAACGTTTTCTAACCTTCCTTCTTTAAATGTAGCCTCACTTTGCACCAAGTCAATATCTTTTTCAACGCCTGAAATTCCTTTAATCGTTAGAACCATAATATAGACTAGTCACATTGCGCTCTGGTTACTTTCTATGGTGCAATTGTTCCAACATCTAAATATTTAAAAGAGAATAGGGGTGTTAAATACTCCGTAGACGCCTTGTTTTCTATAAACATACTCAAACCTGTACTAGCTGATAAGAAGAATTTGAAGAAAGAATATGTAAGGAATAAAAAATATGCTATTCATGAAATATGTAGAAGTGTAAATAAGAGGCATCTGTTTTCTATCTTACAGCACACACTTACTTTACTTAAGTATATCTACATTCATTTAAATAAATAGGTTTATTTAAAAAAACAAATAAATTAATTAATAGTTTAAACTGTCAATTAATGCAGTTTGTTTGTATTTTGGTTAAATAATTTCGAAAAAATAACATTCACTCAATGAAATGCATAATTCAGTGTTGATATAAATAATGAAAAGATTCTTATTCCTTTAACGAGGCACTAGATAAATCCACAAATTAAATGAAATGATAAATTTCACGTTTTTGTTAATTTATCATGTAGCTGTTTGTTATCTCTTATGTCATCTGTTTTTTCACGTGTCAGAATATATTGCACGTGATTCAACGATAATGTTATAATGATGTCACATTATTGATGTCAACTGACATTATTATGCCAATTATTACAAATTAGTAATATTAGCCAAGATAAAATTCAGAAATTGAGCTACTAAACAGAAGAAGATTATAAAGTGCGAGAGAACAAATATTTTCTAGGGACGTTGTATTTTCATTAACAAATGTCACTGGCTATCCAAAAGGCCATGGATATTCTTTATTGGTGTATTCTACTGTCATGTGTTTCTGTGAACTTTGCTGAACGCGTCGTTTAAGATATATAATAATCAACATTTTCTCGACACATTTTGTAAACCAGAATAAAAACTTTCGATGATTTATATCATATCTTGAATTAAGAAATTAATAGAAGAAACAAAAACCTCAAGATAAATACGATCTGTAATACCAGTCTTTGCTTCTTATTTTTAAAACATTTTTTAAATAGAAACTCTTAAAGATTGTTAATGTTATCCAATTTTCTCGCTTTTTTACAGCTCTAAAGTTCAGCTTATCCGATTATGCAAAGAAAATTTCCACAGTTTATGAGATTACGGATCAATAAAAATGCATGATTTACTTTCTAGCCTTTTAATAAAACAGATTTGCCTATCATGTTGTATAAATTTACGACTTGAAACTTTGACAAGGGAATTAAGAAGAAGAAAAAGATAAAAGTAAACTGGAGAAATATCATCAATGAGATAGTTTACAAGACTTGTCCAAAATAAACTAAGTTCGAAAACATTGTTTATTTGAAATACGGCGTTTAAATCACATATCGCCTTTATTATCGTATTTTATACCAGCTATCTGCTTTATTTCTCCATCTTAAATATCTTCAGTGGCCGCCCGACTCCAATTACATTGCCTTTGAACATCTCTATACTAGTTATGTGAAACATGGAATAGATATAGACACAATGTAATGGAACAATGGTAACTGGTAAAGTTTTATGCAACGTTGTTTATGCACAATATTGTGCCTGAGGACGGCGAAAGAAATACGCCGAAAGGTTGCATAAAATTTTATCCAGTGATTGTAGTTCCACGAATCTGTCCTGTTAATTGCCATTTAACGACATTATTAGAAAATTTTATTGACTTCGTCAAAAGTTTTTATTCTGCTATTCAATGTGAAATCAAAGGCTTATGAGCTACGTATTAAAAACCATGTTGAGTTTTAAAATTCCAGTTTTCCAGTACTATAGGTAACTGGTTGGTTTCTGATTGTAATCGTCATATCAAAAGCCTTTATAGAGTCTTATCACCTATTACGCCGTAATATCAATGACATCTGTTATACGAAGATATTGATATCGTCCGTTCTGAAACACCTAATAATAATAAATCAAGCAAAACGTAATCAAAAAAAAGTATATACAAGTAACCAAAAATCTTGTCCATACCATGACAAATCGGGAGATCCAGAATAGTATAGTAGTTAGACTTGTTGCAGCTACCAATGCCTTCCAAATCAGAAGGAAACGAGACAGTAGTCTTTGGGCCAAAACATTGTTATGGTGTTGAAAGCCTAATGCCGCGTAGATTGGACCGTGTTGATAAGTGTCACCAGGATATTGCTGTGGATTGATCTAGGATTTTTTAAGTATTGGAAGTATATCATTTTATAGCATAACATAAAGTGCGATAGCTTATCCAAATCTGCTTTCAATTACATACCGAACTCTTGCGCGGATTGGTCTTTTATGGCTTTCATCCCACCAGAATCATTTCAGCATTTGATCAATTGGGTCAATTAATTTATTATGCTACAGGAAACGCTGAAGCAGACCAGAACAGTATTTACAACAATAAATCAATGATAATGTCCTTAAAATATGTTTCAATCTCTGAAACCAACCAGGTTAAAACATATCCGGAAATTGGCAACAACTGGGTCAATATTAATAGGTGTGGTTTAAATTATACGGGAGAGTACGGTATTAATATCTATAGTGGGATAATTATATAGAACGGATACCAGACCACTCTTGATATTGAAAACCTATAATTACTTAGTAAACATTGAAAAGGTAAAATCTTTCAGACCAGTTAAGGGAATTGGAAATCAGAGTTTACTTGACGACTTGACGCTTTTTCAGATCAGTTTTTTTTTGTCTAATCGTCATCTCAAATAAAAAATCTGAAGTTATCGAAACTGGTTAATCAGATTAATTTGTAAAATTACTAATTCGCATTTCTTTTTTTATGGTTTTAACTGATATAATTCTAAATTTCAACACAAAAGAATGACTAAATTCACCAAATGGTTTGTAAGGTTTCACTGGAATCTGATCTCGAAGCCTTTGAAAAAAAAGTAGATAGAGAACTAAATATAGGATTTAAACGAAATCTGGGGCTTCAATTGACGTTCTGTATGACTGCAAGTTAACTGTAAATGATGACTATTTTATCAGCGAAAAATTTCTTATCCTAATTGACCATCTTCCCGCGTTGAGTTTTATGCGTTAAATAAAATGAGTTTGTGTGGTTCTATTGCATCTTGAGACGGATTAAGACGACTTTTACAGCGGCAAATGGATCTCGTTTCGCATTAATTGTCATGCCTTAAGTCAATACGATTTTGATCATGGTCGTTACAAAAGTGATGCTTCAAAATTAAAACTAGCACCTTACAATATTTTATACAGTTACAAAAGAGTCCTTTAGAGGGTGATGCTCTGATAAAAAAAACTAACGAAGAGTTGTTGCTACAAGAATATTTATAACATAATCAGTCAAGAATAAAATAGCACCTAACAATGTGTTAGTTACAAAATCATATGTTCCGTTTAGAAATGTTTTCAGGTCTTGAAGAGGACTTTACGTTTTGGGAATAAGGGACAATTCAACTTATTAAGCTTACCTTTTTAAACGTGATTTTTAGATTTTTCCAATGATGGGAGCTGCACGCCGTAATAAGCTTGCAATGAGTGATGTAATTTGTCATTTTAGCAAGCATACCACTGCTAATAACGCTTGATGTATTGAGTTATTTGTTGGTATTTATAGAAAATTACAAATAACTTACCAATTTATACACAATAATCTTTTCAATCATTGAATCACGAACTGAAAAGTTTAAAAAAAAGTAAATTTTAATGATACATTCAATTAACTTAGGAAAAAAGTTAATGGTCCTTTTAATAAAATATGAAGTAAAACACTGATACTTATAAACTTATCCCAATCAATATTTGTTGAACTTAAAACGGAAACGAACAGTTTTGTTTATTAAATGGGTACTACTTGGTGCTTGTGTACGCCCACTAATCATTCCTTTTAACTAATTTTGTTTTTCATTCAGTGTAAGTCCTAAAATGAAAATATTATAATTTCTTCCAATCGCACTTCTACAACCAAGGATGTGACCTCAATGAAATTTGATTCCAAACATCAGATAATAAACTTAAGCTATTAATTCTGAAAATACGTCAGGTAGATAAAATAAGTTCTAGAATAAAAGAAAGAGAATAATGAAAGGTTTATTTCTCTTATAAACACCATTTCAATCACTGATTAGATTTACATGAAATAGATTCTGTGTATAGAATCTGAATATAAAGTGAAAATTAACATGGAAATAATAAATGTGTTGTCTATATGATTTATGAAAACTTATTGTTTTAATAATTATTATTGTAATTACTACCAGCTGGCCACAATAATCTCCAATATCTTTTAATACTAAGGCCATACCAAAATAATATTCTGTTCGTCGGGAATTCCGTACCCGATTTTCCGTTATCGAAATTTTATTTTTAAAATTAAAAATAATATTCCGTATGTATCAAAAGAGCTCCCGTATGTAAAATTTTGAAAAAAGAATTTTTAATTTTAAAAAAAAAATTATATTGCCCGTATGTCCGTACCTCTAAATTGATAAGATAACATGATTGTTTAGCTCTCATTTTTAATTTCATTTTTATTTCTCTAAGCCTAAAATTTGGTAGCGGGAGTAACAAATTGCGCCCTCTATTTCCGTTTGTCAGTTTGTGGACATCGTGCGACAATTATAGTAGAACATGTTCCAGCTGTTGAAAGAGTGAGTTCGTACAGTAGTTTAGGCTCTTCGCTGAAGCAAGAACGTTTTCTCGACGACCGAACGCATCGAAATTCCGGAAGTTGATAATTATCAGAAATAGGCATGGCCGATGCAGTGCTAGAGTTAATATTTGTATTTGTCTTTTTTACCAAAATGATTTTAGTAATCAAAATTAGGTCACACCAGGAACTTATTTTGCCATACATGGCGTTTGATGTTGAGCCTGAAAACAATTTTAAAGATGTTTATGATCTGGCATCTGCAGGAATTCAATCGTGCATATCACAGATCCCAGAAAAAGTGTACATCAAGGACAATATGGAAAAATCATGCGGTGTCTTGGTTACACTTTCGTTGAAAATTTCTCTGTGTGATGAACTGAAATCCAAGTTTGTGGACTTTTTAATTAACTTGCCTTCTCATTCTTCGTCTGAAGAACCTGTTTGTAATACTTGCAAAAGTGATAAAAATGTGTTCGATTTTATGATGGCATCAAGAAAGACATTAATGTTTCCTGAAAAACCTACACCACCAGTCTTTGACAAAACCTTAACTGGACCTCAAAAACTATATTGTGATGTGCTAGATTGGTGCAAAACAATTGATGATGGCTGGTCAAAAGACCAGTTAATCTGTGCAAAAGGAATTTTGTGGAAGATTACAAATTTTTTGTGGTATGTCGATACTCACCATGACAAATTTAAAACAGCTAGTTGTGCCATACCAAAATGTTTTGAAGCCTTTACACCATAAATAAATACTATTAATTGTTATTTTATCTGAATACATTCAAAATCATCCATGCTGGAAAATTCTAATGGTACGAAGGGACTTTTTTTTAAAATTAAAAAATATTATATCGCACCAACCAAATCAATGATTACTAACTTTTAGACATTTTTTTTTTAAAATTAAAAAAAAAATTTCGTTCGCTCGTACCTTTTTTTTTCAAGAAATCCCGAAGAACAGAAAATTATTTTGGTATGGCCTAATATTTGTCCAATTTTTCTGTTATCCTTTTAGATACTTATTGGACCGCATACAGTCACAATATATTGTTTTTGGGGAACGATGGGATTGTTTCTCCTAATGTACAGGCTTGGGAAGGAACACATACTTCATTTAGCAATGGAAACAGGCGGTCTGGAGTTTCTTCTAATATTATGATCTGATAACTCGCCCAATGGTTTGTTATACACTTATTTGCTTTCGTTTGCTATGAACAAGGTTCTGGAAATTTGAATACACGACAATCATATTTTGTTTACAGACATGAGTGATTTTTCTAGCAGACTCTCATAAAGGGCATGGGCTATCTTACTTGCTCGATTGCTAGTGGTAGATAAGACAACAAAGAGTGCTTTGCCTGTACTTTAGAACAACAGTAGATCGTCTACGGGAATGCACCCAAGTATGGTGTTCAAAAAAGAGCAACAAGGGAGCGAATGTGGTTTGTGTCGTAACTTTGCGAACTATTGCCCAAATATATTTTCACTCAATGCTATCAACATACAAAATGAAAAGTGTATGTATCTAATATAGTAGACTATAAAATGATAGCAGTCGTCAATGGTGTGCTAATGTCAATGTCCTTTTTGTATAAAAATTATAAATTACAAGTCTTGGTCAAGTAACGCGACACCTGTACATTTTGGCGACCATTTAAAAATCAAGTAAGTCATGTAGTAGCAGTATTAGATTTGGACTAACTTGATTTACCAAAGGTTCACCTCACTGTATTCAAAACCGACCAGTTTTATGGGTATAAAATGTAAAAATGTAAAATGTT
Organism: Lottia gigantea; assembly: GCF_000327385.1. Classification (NCBI taxonomy): domain Eukaryota; kingdom Metazoa; phylum Mollusca; class Gastropoda; family Lottiidae; genus Lottia; species Lottia gigantea. The sequence goes on from NW_008708986.1 coordinate 1,663,949, forward strand.
TGTGCAAATATAAGTACTGACCGACTTTTTTGAATCATCAGCATAGTTGACCGTAAAAATTCGATGTCGATATAACGTTACGTTATTTATGATGTTCTGTTTTATGATGTTCAAACTTGGATTCTACGACAAATTATCAGTAATCAATTGTAAATCTATTCCGTGTATAATTTTATCATTATTTATATTTATTTAAAGAATTTAAACATCATAATTAAATCATTAATCTGTCAACTACATCTGTCTAGAGAAATACATCATCCAACATTCATCCATTTATTTACATCACTTGCTGATTTCCGTCTAAATATTACTTTCGCTAAATATTCCTCTGTCAAATATATAAGTGATTGGCTGGCAAATTTAACCCTGATTTTACTCAATTTTGTAGGTGATCAGCAAAAGTGTTGTAGTTCTAATAAAGACGATATATATATTCAGATGCTACTACTACATGTTGCTCTATATTAACGGTGATGTTAACTAAATATTCGCTAAAGATATTGGTGGTTCGAAGATTAAATGTTCAAATTAATAAAATGTTAGTGATCGGTTCAGACTTTGCTGAATGATGATGATGATGATGATGATTATAACGATGACAATTTTAATCTGTTCATTGATATCAATGGTTAGGGTATCATAATGAATTATAAATGCCTTTACCTTTACAATTACTGATCAAAACGAATAACACAACTGTTGTTCCACTAAAATAGCGGCACAAGTAACCTGCGATAACAGCAAAATAAATATGATATTTCAATGTCTGAAGATTAGGAAAAACTACTAACTTTCCTTCAGTAGGGTGACAATTACAAATTATTAGTTGTATCTGCTCTTTTACCTCGCAAGTAACGTATAATTTTCCACTATAAACTTATATTATGGCTTGGTTTGTTGACCTTCTGATAGTCTAGACCTACAAATTAAGTATTCGATCGTGGGCAGCATACAGTTTCAGTTACGTAACCCTTTTATGGCTCATACAGCTACAAAAGTATAATATTGTTTTGACAACAACAGTTACACACTTACAAAAGTATGGTACCGTTTAAGCACATGTAGATCAAATTACGAAAGCACATCGTTGTTTTAACGCAGTTAAAGTAAAAGGTTTTGTCACACACATTCCAAGGTTTGGCACACATACATGAAGTTACAAAAGAACGATACATACGGTGTGTCAAATTATTAGGCCCACGTAAGTTAGGCTCACACAGATTCAGCGTTGCCAGTTTTTAGCGGCGGTGCCAGCCTCTCAATACAGGGGGTACAAATACACAGCTTCTAATTTGCCGTTACCAAAGAACACTTTGTTACGGCTCAAACAGATTCAGTTTTACATTACTAACAAACATTTTCTTTTGTTAAGGGCCCACACAGATTCAGTTTTACATTACTAACTTCAGTTTTCTTAAGGCTCAAACAGATTCGGTCGTACATTACCAACAAACACGTTTAGGCTCAGACAGATTCAGTTTTACATTACTAACTACAATTTTGTTAAGGCTCAAACAGTTTCAGTTTTACGTTACCTACGAACTCTTTTAAGGCTAAACTAGATTTAATTTTACGTTACTAACAAACACTTTCTTTTGTTAAGGCCCACACAGATTCAGTTTTACGTTATCAAGTACAGTTTTGTTAGGATCCACACAGATTCAGTTTTACATTAATAACTACAGTTTCGTTATGGCTCAGATTCAGTTTTACATTACCAACTACAGTTTTGTTATTGTTCACACAGATTCGGTTTTACATTACCAACTACAGTTCCGTTATTTATGTAAATCTCACAAGTAACGAAGAAGCTACGACATTTTTGTACCTCCATAAAGAAATGCAACATATCCTTGGGGATTTTTATAAAAAATACATACTCTTGCCATTGTATTACAAAACTAATACCTTAACAATCTGATAATTTATTTTCATATCCTTGGAGGCCTGCTTAACTGCAACAAAAGTATGCACTGTTTTTTTTTTGAGTGACATAAGAGTTTAAACGTTTATATGTTAAATCACAAAAATACCCCACACATATTTTTCATAATCATCCTTTTAAGGTCACAGCTCCCAATAGATTTTGAGGTTGGTGATTTCTGGTTTTCAAACATGTGTTTATATATCAGGAGTATTATAAAATGAAAAATATTTTAAATATATACATTCCATGGTACGGATCTATGGAAGGCGGAATGGCTTTTTATTCAATGTTCTTCATTGCTATTTCTTTATTGACATTTTGCATTTGAAAATATTTTGAGCTAGATTTGTATTTGTAGATTTGTATTTGAGGATATTTTTGGCAAGAATTCTATTAATTCAATAATCAGAAAACCGAATGTTCATCGAAGAATGTTCATTTTCAGTCCAAATTATGATTTTTGTATACAAATGTCAATTTTCAATGATAAATGTTGAAATAAGCGTGCAAATTAAGAGATAAAAATTTAGAATTAATAATTAAGAAATACTAGCAATGAAGAACATCGAATAAAAAGCCATTCCGCCTTCCATAGATCTGTAGCTTGGGTATTGGAAGTATTGCCTTTTTGTACGCTGTTACAAAAATGGTAATCGCAATTCTCACGCGAAAAATAGGCAGTTGTTGTTATTCATTTCGAAGGTCAGTAACCCTATCTGCAAATGTTGAGCTCAGCGAGCGAAAAGACGTCAGACCCGTAATTTCGTGTATTTGAATTGACGAAACATTATACAAGACGTGGGTGTCTCATAATAAGTATTTAAAATTTGATGAGATAGAATTATTAATAAATCAATTATTTGTTATCGCAGGTGTTCTCTTGGGTTTTATTAATCAACCCCTGCTTTAGATTACACTATTTATGGTCGACAAAATTAATGACGCAGAATCATATTCATATTGAAATTCTACATAGCTGATTAAAATCATCAACAATATGTTTCAAAGATAAGCCAGGTGTAAAGCCGAGCAATTAAGTTATCATGATCATTATCAAGACAAAAGTGGAGCACCATAAAGGTCTATGACATTTCATGATCAGGGCAGGTGTTTCTAGGAAGGCAGGGATTTCCCACTGAAATACCAATCAGTGTGAATTTTTTTACCCGGCCCGCTCACCCGGTGTTTCTTAGAAACGTCACTGTTGCGATAGAGGTGATAACATCCTATGCAGAATAATATATAACATAAGACAATATTTCGGTCAAAAGTCAAGCAGTGATTTCGTGTTTGTATTCAGCACATATCAGTAGCGTATCGCGAATATTTAGCGAACAAGAATGAAAATAAATGAAAGTTTGATGAGATAGGGTAAAATACAATAGCACCTTAATAAATATATAATGAAGAAGAAAATGTCTTGTGAAGTAGGATGAAAAGAGTCTTAAGAGTCGACGTTGTTGGTAATTATAGACGGTGATTTTAGGTCATCAACTTTGGCCAGTACTTAATTAGAACACCTCCTTAATGTCATCTTACTTCCAGACCAAATCGTACCATCATCATCATTCTTACAATCTGCTTTTTATTACTAGTCGTAAGTGGATGTCGATAGGATGGAACGATTATTGGGAAATATTTGGTGATTTCAACGATTAATTGACTATTTCTGCAGTCTCTGGGTCTTATTTTACTATCTGACTGCTAACTACTTATTGAGACGGATCCGTAGTTCTAAACTCAGGAGGATATTAGTTATGTGCGATCGGTGTTAAAACTGCGATGGACGATTGTTCCAAATCTTGGCCTATTTTTTTCTATTTTGAAGTATAAAACCAACATGGTTTATCATATAAACATCAAATCAAAAACATCAAAATTTCACAGTTCTAGGCTAATCTCATTTTTTCTTTTTTTTCTGGTAAAAAATATCCGTGGGGAATATATTCTTCAGTTAGAAGACTCTTTGTTGCCCACATATTACTCTCTGTTGAGACAGAATTATTCTTTGAAGCATTTTCGCGTAGACATAACACAGAATGGATAATGAGTATCGATCTGTCTTACAAACAAGGGCAATGTTTTAATCTGAAAAAGGACGATGTTCTTATCTGAAAACAAGGGCGTGCGTAGTTGGACGCCTCGAAGAGTCAAAAGAATTTTAAAAAAAAACTAGAAGCCAGGAAAGAGCACTTTTGATGAATCTGTGGTGTCAAAATCTCAATCTTTTGGATTTTTGAGAACGATAGTTACTGACAAAATTCACCTTTGAAAATGATCTTCTGTAGTTGCGATCCCGCAGCAAGTGATTGCAAACGCTTTTGATATGCAATTTAATTCCCAATTAAGAAATTGCATAGGATTGGTCAATTCAGTGTTTCAATCATGAGAAGAAAACTGTCATATATCATTCATAGAGGTAAACACAAGGTTGGTTACCATATATAATGATAAGTTATGTCACAAATCTGCGTGTCAGCTAGCACCAAGGACGGGTTCTATACCATTATTCTATTCTTCTATACATCCACCCGAACTGTTGAAAAATGTAACTTTCGTGCCTACTTATCGTGTTTCACTTCGATTGCACTATAAGTCAAATAGCATTACTGAATGACACTTTCTACATCGTTTTACACTCTATCAAAGCTTTTGATAAGATTTCGAGTGTAAAAAGTTTTGCCAGATTATCGAGAGATTTGCAGGAATCATTATCGTGCCACTCAATTCTTTAAACAAAAAACTATTAACATGTCACATCGTATTAAGAGATCAATGTCCAAGGGCATCTTTTTTTTTTTATCCAGAATGATCTTTATGAATAACGCAGCTCAAAAGGTCTAATTTCTTGGTATATAAAATCTTCGGAATGGGTAATCAGTTGCCAAAAATTGGGATGATATGGTCAATGAATGATTAAGAACATCAAGCTAATAGCACTGTTTTTGCCTAGAACATCATCCTACCAGTAATGCGGACATGTTAATGAAATTTGAGTAAGAGAGTCAAGTGGGCATCACCAGCAGCGAATATATATTAGTCATCTGGTAGATGTGCATCTTCGAGGACTGAAGATGACTTGTGGTATTTCAAAAGAGGATGCACATTCTGATCGGTTTCATAACTCATGTATGTACTCGATGTACACCAAAAAGCAGTTATTTTTAGTTGTCCTTGAATGTATTCTTCTTTCTGTTTGTGGTGGTAATTTGTAACAAGGTTGATAGAGTCTGGTGACACTTCAGATAGATGAGAGGGATTTATGGATGAGAAATTAATACTCTTCATTGATTGGCTGAGGAGTGTGGTATATTAATAGGCTGCTTGTCATTGATTGGTATAAAATGGGTGATTTTTAGTACTTCATAACAATTATTTGGTCAACATACTTCAGGATTGTGCGAGTACTTAAAGAATGCCGATGATTTGATATTGACACTTTAAGCAAAAAGAGTAATGTAACAAATACTACACCAATACATTGGCTTCACAAAATTGTGTGACTGGGAAATAAGTGGAACAAATCCTGATGCAAAAAAAGCTTTGGGTGGTTCCGGAGGGTGAGAATGACCAGATGGGCGCAATCAAAAGCGCTGATGAATTTTTTTATGAAAAGTGATAGAGATAGTTTGAGCTGTATCAGCTGAAGCATTAGTCGTTGAATCAACCGTATGTTTCCGTACACACACTACATATAACAAATATTACATGATAAAGAAACGGGAAATGCATAATAGGCAAAATACCAACATTGTGGTGTTGTAACAAGAAACCGAAGTGTAAAACTAAATAAAGACGAGGATTTGATTCTTATTAAATATCTATTGGCTGCTTAGATAATAAAACTGTCCAAGTCTAATTCTAAACTTGAATATTTATGATTAAATAGCGTGAAATGCATTAAATCTAATGGAAAAAGAAATTATATGTAATGACAGAAGGAAAGCCAGAAATTTAGCCTATGGACTTAAACTTTTATTGATTGGCTTGGCTATTTCACTAGTAAAATAATCAACATTTCTTACCGCAGAGCTTCTCGGATTTTTTTCTTATTTTAACTATTGAAGAGTAAAAGGCACCTGATACGCAAAATTGTAACGGCCTGGGTATCGAACATTTTTTTTTTTCGATTGACAGAGAGAATTGGATTTTTCTGTTGCATGGAGACTTAGCAGAGTAGGTAAAACTCTTATGTCTAACCGGAAGTTGAAACAATCGAAAATGTTGCGTTCAGATAATAAAAACGTTACGAAGTGTTTAATATCGTTTTGCCTTAAAAACAAAATTCTTTATATCAGTTTTGAACACAAAATAATGTAATAATTTTTGGGTTATTATTAGTTTCTTGTTGATCAACATCCAAAAATCTAGCACTTTGAAAACAAAATCAGTCAACTTTGGCCACTTCAACTTCAACCAAGCGATTTGTAGAAAAGAATTCAATACTCTCAATCAAATAATATTATTATGTACACCCGTAATGTGTCTCCCTCTATAAATAGGAGGGACGGTTTCGTAAGTTAAAAGGTTAAATTTGATGAAAAGTCTGGAAGAACCCTCTAAAAACAACTGCAAATGATATAAAGATCAAGATTTAGTAGGTTATCATTTTAATTTGAAAATATTGCTTGAGTTGGCGTCATGTCTGGTACAAATTCTATATTTATCGACCATAAAATTATGAGGAATCAAAAGTATAGTATCAAACGTTTCCATTTCCGGCTTACAACGTGGTCACATATTTATAGCTAATACACAAAAGGTCATAAATGTAAAATCTAAGGAATTGTATATAAATGTTAATAGGTGAAAATCATATTTGACCAAAATGACGCTGGGACCTAGTGTTTGATCTTAACATAATATAAGTAATTTGACAGTCTTTTGGCGCTTCTGTTATGCAGGTCGAGTGACTCGATTGGACAATAAACAATGCTTTGTGTGCTACAGGCAGTGTATTTTTTACATAATTTGAGGATATCCAAAACGATAAAGTGGATGCAACCAACGGTCCTGGTAATATTTTTCATATTGCACACAACATTGCAATTTTCTCTGTAATAGCCAAATCAGAATCGGACAAACATGACTTTCTACAATCTGCTGAAGAATCTTCCAGAGATCTTAACCTGACTAAGTGGTTGTTCGGACTATATATATTTAATTAAAACCTATAGTTAATCTATACACCAATTTCAATTAGGCTGTCAAAGGGATTGACATTTGTCAGGAATTCTGTGAAAGAAATGAGATTTCTTGACCTGGAGTTACAGACAAACTGCTGCCAGGTCGAGCAACCGATAGCCCACTAACTATTCATGATAGAAAATCCTTTTATCCAAAGAAAGGGAAACCTTTTTTTCCAGAAAGAATTTCAGTTGCAAAAATCAGATTTTCAATAAAAAAAAAGTACACAAGATCTTTAAGATAATAAAAAGCAAACATTTTCTGAAAGGCGTAACCAGACACAATTTTTAATAATCTGTATGTTTGCTGTGAAAACAGCTTGCAGTTAATGCAGCATACATTGTAGAGTAAAAAAAACCTTTTATGTAGGACTTATACTCGAGCAAAGATGTCTGTACACAACGCCTTAGTCTCAGAAACGAACATTTTTTTTTATCTAAACTAATCAATAATAGGCCTTGCTTACCGTTCAAATTTGAGCCCTCAAATCCATGTATGGCCAAAATCATCCGCGTTTGTGAGTTAAAATGGCGACTCGTCATTGCTGTAGAGTCTGCCTTACATAGAAATAACATAATTATATTGTAATATAAAGTGAAATTACTAGTATTTGGAAGAATAATTCGCTTTTCTTACTTTTCTAGTAGTTCTGGAGATTATGTAGCCTACATATATTCAAGAACCAAATCAAACCCCGAAAATGGCAAACCTGTCTCTTTAAAGACCTCAATATAAGAATATAGTTTCATTTACTGTTGCTTTCACTTAATGATCCAGCGCATATTTACATTTTGAATCGTCCCCGGTTTTTCCCAAATATTGTTGAAATAACGAGAACCACCTTTTCACCACATTAAAAAAAACATAATATTCAGACATTGAAACGTTATCAAAATGTTACAGAACACTTCTCCATCGCTGTTCACAAAGAACATAATTGGTGACAAAAGACCACTGTGTTTTAGCTTCGGAACGACGAACATTCTTGGTTGAAAAAAAATTCGTTTAAGTGGTAATATTACATAATGGCTATCATTAATAACATTTATGTCTGTCGTTTTTCTATTCTGGACATTTAAGCAATAATTGTTAAAAGGATTGGATCATTCCACAATCACATAACAATTTATAATAACAGATTAACACGAGATTACCTCTGAAACATTTTACTTAAAATGGCGGCTATGGTTGATTTCATTATCAATATAGCCACGCTATTCAACAACAAATATCAATTATTACTAAAACCACGTTAGAATTCAATCTGGCATATAAATATTGATGAATTGTCTAAATTGTGACAGATTACATTTCCTTTTAAATTATTTTGTAGTCATTTCGAATATTAAATAAAGGATTGCAATAAATTTCTACACAAATTATACTAATTGTGACGACGTAAACCACGAATAATTGTGACGTAATTCGATGAAAATGACTATACCGAACCTTTGATATTTAATGTAGATAATTCTAGTAGATATTTATTGTAGATAAATTTGATTGGTAAATAATTGATAAGATTGCTGGTATAAGCTATAAATTGGCTGTTCTGTTTTATGTCATATTCCATAAAATTATCGGAATATCTTTCAAACAAATCACGTAGTACGTAAAACTCCATTTCATGTCGACAAATAAACATATATGTCTAATGTACAATACAACTTTAAACTATGAATGTGGAAACGAATCGAAAAAAAATAATTGCACTCTTCTGAGTTAAACATTATAATTTTTATTTACCTTCTAGATTGAAAACTTGTATAGACTCATATCTTGGACGGGAATCTATGAATTGTTTCCGTTGACGAAACAATGATGGAACATGTCCGGACGTTAAAGGACAAGACAAATACGGAAAATTTCTTTTGTTTATATCGGAAGTTTTCAGCAGAACAAAGAATACATTGATTTTACTTTTGAAAACAAAATGTTAGTCAATATAAGTCACAAGAAAAACACGAATTCTTTTGTTATTACGCAATAAATACAGTCTGAAACTACAAAACAATCTGATATTTTTCAGGAAAGTCAACATGGCAATGGCAATATTTGTTTACTGTTTTGTCAAGGTAACTAAAGGTTATTGTTTATTTTTTTGTCACCAAAAATTCATCTCTTTGTGATTTGTGTTTTGAGAATGGTTTCATTTGTTCCTTTTTGCAGTTCATATTTATGGAACTAGAATTGAAATTAGTTTTATCAATTGGTGCCTGCAGGAATAATGTTGTAAATGATGGTAATTTAAGTTAAATTGTTCAGTTGAAGAAGATTAAGGGACGATTAATCTTGAATTCACTTCATTACAGTCATTATCCAGAAACAGAAATATTTTTTTTATGAATTTCTTATCATTATGTGATGGCTATCCATCAACTTCATTACGCCAATTTAAATTGAATTTAGCCATTAACCGATTCATTGCCTACACAGAACTACTTGGTAAATTCCACCAATGAACAAATCAACAATTCAGCTACCGAAACGAAATGCTGACATAACAAGAAACATTAATTAACACAATTTCCGGTTTTCAATGACCAAAGGAGTCGGGTAGTTTTAGATACTAGAAGTTTAATGAAACGGGTTGTGCTGTGATAAGAGGCATTTTGAGCGCGAAACGCGGTTTATATCAACCAAGACACTTTGGTATTAAAATGACTTCAGAAGTAGTATTTTGATTGGAATTGTGACAAAACTTGTCATCTGGTGGTCTACAGCATCACCATATTGAAGATGGGTAGTGTTAATTTAGAAATTTTGATAATGATGGAAAATAAACAACAGAAAACATGAGCTTCTTTGCGATTAGTAAGCTAACATCAAATCAAACTCTGGAATGGTTTACAAGCATTCACTGTTCCCAAACCGTTTCGTGGTAGGTGAAGCATTATTAAACCTACATTGAATACGATATACGAAATCTTTACTATTTAGATAAATAAAGAAGCGTATAAACAGAAATTCTGTCTGGAATATATTTGACTGAAGGAAGGTTAAAAGCTCTGGTTTTACTTGTTTCCACGAGATTGACCAATCTGTATCACTTAATCCTTCTTAGTAGCTTGAAGATCATTAATTTTGTCCATACATCATTATTAAAAATTTATGTACATCTCAGTAAACTGTGCTGGTGACGTACGGTGCCTATTTTTATTTTAAAATAACTTCCGTCTCGTTAAGCTCAGAAGGCTATATAGGAAGTTAAATTAAAAAAAATCGCCCATTTTACAGACTGAACGGACCATAACCTACAGCAATAGACATATATTATTTACACATTCCACATATCTTGTCAAGACCTTGGAAGCCATCAACAAATATACATGGTTGAGCCGCAAGCCAACGTCAATCGAAAAGGAACCTGGAAAGAAACATGACTAAGGAGTAGACCAAGAATGGTCACGGCATGTCCGCCATATTATACAGCTTTCCTTCTGGGCTTTGCAGACAAGGTATTTTGATGTTTCAATCTGATTCAAATGCAGAGCTACATGATTTATTTCATGATTTCTGTCTTTGTTTGACTACACCTGTCATACATAATCTAACGAAATTGTTATGTATGAAAATGTTCTGATCATACAATATTCCACTTCCAATGAAATGCCTTGTTAAATATAATGTGAGGAAGGATATTCATTGCGAAACATTGTCGTATTGTGTGTATCTTCTTTAAACAGTATTTTTGATTGTTAAGTGAAGGTTGTGGCCTTTGGTGTCATTTTTTACAGAACAAAGTTTTAAGATAAATCTCGTCATATCATGGATGACAAAGTGTAGTAACCTATAAACAGAGATCGAAACGGAACACCCAGTTCTGCATTGCATGTTGGTGGTTTTAAAACCTTTGATAATTCGATCTCTGAAGAAGAATACTATATCAAGCAAAAAATATTAGATATAAGGAACAACTGTGTCGGTTTATTCACTTAACAACGTTAATTCACTTAACGAATTTATAACAACAATGTATATTTAGTATTTTTCGACAAGAAGCCGGTAACAATCGTACAATCAACTGATTATATCGTGCCACAACCATAGATATCGTACCAACAACTATTAATAATCGTGCCAACAACTATTAATATTATGCCAACAACTATTACTATATCGTGCCAGCTATTAATATTGTGACAAAAATATCGACTATTAACATGTCAACAACTACTAATATATCATGTAAACAACTATTAATATATCATGTAAACAACTATTAATATATCATGTAAACAACTATTAATATATCATGTAAACAACTATTAATGTATCATGCGAACAACTATTAATAAATCATGCCTACAACTATTAATAGATCGTGCTAACAACTATTAATACATCATGTAAACAACTATTAATATATCGTGCCAACAACTATTAATGTGTAGAAATAGGAGTAGGTAAAGAAGCACAAGATATATGGATCTACTATTTCTGACATTTATTAACTCAACGTTTCACATGCTCATACGTTGAGTTAATAAATGTCAGAAATAGTATATCCATATACTTTAACTATTAATATATCATGTAAACAACTATTAATATACCATGTAAACAATTATTAATATATCTTGTAAACAGCTATTAATAAATCATGCCAACAACTATTAATAGAACGAGCCAAGATCTATTAATAGATCGTGCCAACAACTATTAATATATCATGCCAACAACTATTAATAGATCGTGCCAACAACTATTAATAGATCGTGCCAACAACTATTTATGTCGTACAAAACAACAACTGTCAATTTCGTATAAATGGGTAATATGTGTACAGCATAAACAAATGTTTCTAATAACAAAACATAAACTACATTTCTTAAATAACAGTCAGAATTCTTGACTATATCGTGCCATGAACTATCTCACACTACAAAAATCAAGCAGCTCTCTGATTAAAATGTAATTTGAAATCCTTTTTCAAAAGAAAATTGACTGCAGTAAAAAGCGGTGATTCGTATCACATAACGAAAATAATTGCAACAAAACAGTCAGTCACATAAAATTGAACTGAATCAAATAGAGTTTTACGCCAGAAATCGGCATGTATGAAGGAAAACCCAATAAAGTAAGAAAATAATCATTGCGTAATCCCTATATTAACTATCAGGCTATTCTAATAGCAAAGAAAGTACTTTTTTGTTATTTTCGTTCAAGATAACATTGCGGCTAAGATTGGTAATTGAGTCAAGGGAAAAACGTTGACCTAACTAGCATTTCGCTCGAGGATAACAAGCCATCTACACAAGATGTCATTGACAGCCAAATCGAAGAGAGATATTGTGAAATAGAGGACATTGTCTTAAAAGAATACTAGACCATTCGAAGGCATTGGTTTACAGTATATTAAATAAGATACCACCCTATGTCTTATTCAAACTTCATCATGCAGAAATCTGATTGGTTGTACATTTCCAAAGGTGGTTTTAGGGAATCACATAATTTGTCATAGGGACTCATTGGATCGGTGATTGTGGTACCTGTTAAATGTTTAATTTAAGAAAAGTTGGCTGGTGTCTCTTGTTTCTAATTTGGAAGACGATAACAGATGATTGTTGACGTGTGAGTTATTCCCGGATGGAAATATAGAATCTGGCCCTGAACTTCAAACCTTAATTCAATTTGTATGTGGAATAAAATGCCAGAAATGAAGTGTCCATTTTCATTATAACTAAAGTTTATGTTGTCTCCATGGAATGGCCAGAATAGACTCATTCTTAATAAGATGTTGTGATAAATGGGCTTTAGCCATAACTTCTGGAAATCTTATTTCATCGAGTAACCATCGAAAATAAAATGAAATGAAATGGAGTTTTACGTCCTACTTTCTGCACCATGTGGGCTAATGAAGACAACATGAAAAATAAAGACTCTACACGTATGGAAATATATGGTCGAATATAGATTTTGACCCATCCGCATATTAATATTCATAAATCAAGCCCATTAGCATGCACTGATGCATAAATGTATATAGTTCTGACACGATATTATTTTGTCCATAATTTTGTCCATTCCTGAAAAACAACCAAATCTCCGGATTTAATAAACCGAATATTTAAACCCTAATAATATGCTTGTCGGTGTATTTGCATTTATTTATTATGAGATAAAGTCATGTTATCTGTTTAAAAGCATGTATACGTCCATATTACCAGTATGAGATAAAGTCATGCTATCTGTTTAATATCATTTATACTTCCATATTACCAATATGAGATAAAGCCATGCTATCTGTTTAATAGCATTTATACTTCCATATTACCTATATGAGATAAAATCATGTTATCTGTTTAATAGCATTTATACTTCCATATTACCAATATGAGATAAAATCATGCTATCTGTTTAATAGCATTTATACTTCCATATTACCAATATGAGATAAAGCCATGCTATCTGTTTAATATCATTTATACTTCCACATTACCAGTGTGAGATAAAGTCATGCTATCTGTTTTATAGCATTTATACTTCCATATTACCAGTATGAGATAAAATCATGCTATCTGTTTAATAGCATTTATACTTCCACATTACCAATATGAGATAAAGCCATGCTATCTGTTTTATAGCATTTATACGTCCATATTACCAGTATGAGATAAAGTCATGTTATCTGTTTAATAGCGTTTATACTTCCACATTACCAGTGTGAGATAAAGTCATGCTATCTGTTTAATACCATTTAAACTTCCATATCACCAGTGTGAGATAAAATCATGTTATCTGTTTAATAGCATTTATACTTCCATATTACCAGTATGAGATAAAGTCATGCTATCTGTTTAATAGCATTTATACTTCCATATTACCAGTATGAGAAAAAGCTCTGCTACCAGGTCACTTGTTTAACCTTAACCTTAAGTGGTTTTATCAAAGGACGGACTAAGCTCAAGGAAAAAAAATGCTTGCGGCCTGAATTGCACTTTTTTATCGTGTGATGTTTTTCTGATGACATTTGATGTCAAATGATATAATTGATCAAAACAAAGATCCCTCTCAATAGTCCAGGATTAAAATAGTTTGAATATAAACAAAGTGAACATACCCAAGATATGATAGAAATAAGCAAATTGAAAAGTTAAACTTTCAATTTCAATGCACTATATTTTCAGCAACCTCAAAACCGATTCAAATGCTTCATCATTCTGTATCATTCAAATTAGTATGATAGATTTTTATACGCCCGCATGAAATGCGTATATTGTCGCCACCCATGTCCGTCCGTCCCTACGCCCACAACTGCTCGTAAACGCTCGAGAAGTTTCAATTATTGACAGGTTTTGACGAAACTTGGTGTAATTGTTTGTTGTCACCTAAAGATGAACACTATTGAAAATCAGAAAAATCGAAAAATAATTGGTATGAGTTATTGCCCTTGTTCTTGAAAATGCGTTCAATTTGTAGCACATAAACAGTCTAGAAGGCACAATTCTTGGTGGATTTTGACGAAACTTGATATTAATGTTTTTTATCATCCAAAAATGAACCCTAACGAAAATCAGAAAAATCGAAATATTATTGCCCTTGTTCTTAAAAAATGCGTTCAAGTTTTGATGAAACTTGGTTATATTATTCGGTATCGGCTCAAACAGTTCAAAAGAAGTGTATGTCTGAAGGTTGAATATTTCATACTGGTAATTGTTACTGTACTGCCAAATATTGTTTATTTAGAATCGAAGTATATTACCTTGACTGGCAAGCTATCTTTTCGGTTTTTTTTTTTTGCGATAACGTAACTCTTTCTTATGCATCCACCTAGGAAGTGGATAGTTTGTTGCCTTATATCTATCACAATTTTAAGTGCAAATACTTAATGTACTCGATGATTTGTGTCATGCGTTTTCAAGCGTCACTACAATTGACGTAGTTTATAACAAAAACGAGAAAAAAACTCACATCAATGTCGTATTAATTTAGAATTTATTATATTCATTTTTGGCTGTTAAATTTATGATGCCCTGGAGGTATATGTATAGTTAATATAATCCGAAACGTACTCCGATTCCAACCAGCATCTGACAATCTTGGATGTTCTCAACTTAACCGGAGTAAGATAAATCATAGAGCACGATTTTTTTGGCTTTTAAAATATGTAATTGAACATAAAAACAGCAACTTGTTTCATCTTTCGCAATATCTTAAATAAGGCAGGAACGAAAATATAAGGACCAGGAAGACCCTAAAAATCTTTTAATTTGACTTGACACTGGCCCATTAGCGTTAAAATAATTGTCAGCGACTGGTAAAGATCGGTAACATCGGACTATAATAGCAATGACTGAGAGTGACGTGTGTAAGACGGTAAGAGTAATAATGTAGGAAGCTCTACCATGTAAGCCACCAGATTTCTACGGATTAAATGACAAGCAATGGTACGTTAATCCCTAAATCTCGCTGTCGCCAAAAATAAAACACAAGTTTCTGATGACGAAAACAATGTTTCACGTTAGGATTTCCATTAAACGAATACTAAAAACACTGAAATCATAAATAAAATAATGTTTCTACTTGTCATGGATGCTGGTTTTGTTTTTGTAAACAATATTTTATTCTTAAGAAAAGATTAGGGCTTTTCACCTATATGACCATATGAGCTGCTGATTGCAAGTACTGACATGGTAATGCAGGTTGTCGTTTTGACGGGACAATACCAAGGCAATGATTGTGCTCTACTAGCTTTGCATGTAATTAATTGTTGACCACGTCCATATTCTACCGAGAGCAACGCCCTTCGTAAAGCCATTGTCTTAGAGGAAAGGTTAAATTGTTCTATTTTAGATTTTCAATACACTTATCCTAGATTCATCTCATCTGAGGGTACGATATGAACCGTTCTTAACGATATAGCAAACTTGCAATCTGCTTAAAGATGCATTTGCTCATTTTTCTTGGTCAAATCATGCTTACTTATTGATTAATCAGTGTTTTTAATGAATTATATAAATATTCATATGTTAAAATACCGTATGTGGACGTAGAAAGGCTGGGGGAAGTCATTTACTCAAATCTGCTTTGAGAAGTTAAATTTAGACTCCATGTTCGTTCACGTGACCAAATGGCGTCATTATTACCGACTGTTGAGCAAGCGAGTGGCTGCTTCGCTATGAGATTTTAACTCATTTTCTCCTCCCTGAAATTACACCAACGTTGATAGACATCCTTATCTAAACATATTCTTGGTTTTTCGTGATCCCATTTCTTCCTTGTTCCCTTTATATTCTGAATCTGAAGTCTTTTTAAATTGTAAACTGTGCATTACTGGAGCCGCCGTATTGTTGTTGTGAGAAAAGAAAGGAATGCACATGCGCGCATATTTAAACGATTTTTAACCAATCACGGATGTCCCATACCGTATACACTGGTTATTCTTTTAAAAATAATAGCCAATCAAATTAAACATTGGAAATCGGGACTATTGGAAATGTAAACACGGGGATTCCCTCGGTAATTAGCTAATTACGAGTTAATTAGGAACCGCACAGATTAACTCTTGTACTCGGAAGTCGTTAGGATAACCGGCCAATCGATTTATATAGGTGTTTGATACACAACAATGGATTAGAAACAAAAATGAAAGACTCCATCTTTAAATCTGGGCCACGATTCACGAAAAAAAAACTTACGATAGGAATTTGTCTTAAGTTTCAAATCAAACATTGCATTAATAAATACCAGACTTATAAACAAAATGATCGTAAGATTTTTAATGAACGGGACACTGATGCCGCAACTTTATGATCAAAGCTTCTGAACAATACTGGACAATGAGATGTAGAACGGTCAACTATTGATGGGATGTATACATCTATACAATAAATGATATGAATACATGTTCTGCTCCGAAACTAGTTAGTAAATGGACATTTTTGACCTCGGTCAATTCCTTCTGGGATTTGAAACTGTATTCAATCCTCGTAAACAAACCATTTATTTTACTTCTTGATGGCATGCTCTGTTGTGAATCTTTGTGGCAGAAAATTGCCAGTTTTCTTTGTGAATGTCATCGCGTTGTTTGTAAAGTATTAATACCCAATTTAACTTGTGATATGTTATAGCATGTCAGAGCTGTGGCGTGATTGTCATTAATTCCTTTAAGAGATTTTCTATTGCTCTAATGAGGGGGATATGGTTTCTAATATATCCATCTTACAGCAGTGATAGAGGTCAGGGTTTAAGGTTAAAGGTCGCTAAAGTAAAAGTAGATTCAAGGTGAAGATTAAGAAGACATTTTGTCAGAGTTGATAGAATAAATATGAGATAAAATGGTTTTGCTTGACGCCATATTGGAGAATTGATAAATGACCAATCAATGCCACGGTTATTGATGAGGCAAGGAGCCAATCGATGATCAGTTTATTGATAAGTAAGGATGAATTATGTCTCCTTGAGTTACCGGTTTATTGAGTCGCCTTCAATCAGACTTTTTATCTGTATTTAATAGGTTTTTGGTCTGGTTACGGGGTCATGGACTGGTTTTACGGTAACTTCTATCTTTCATGCCCTCCACTGATCAATCGTAATAGCCCTCTTTAATGGCCATTAACAGGAATGGCCTGCTGAGATCGTCAAAGAATGTGTTATTACATGCACTTGAAACATCACTTTATTGTCATTTAACTTGCCAGTATCTGGGGAACAAATCATTACCTGCATGTCATGTGTCCACATTTATTATCCCCAAGTAGCAAGTATGGCGACATTTTGAGTGCAAGTTATTAACACTTTCTTGCACAAAATACACTGTAAATTGAATTTAACTTTTAAGATAGCATTAATCTTGATCAAATTGTACATCGAATGTTGTTTATTAATCTAATCACCTTTATCATTAAATGAAAGTGAATATTTCCCATTATATAGTGATAAAATTGTCATTAAAAGTGTATCATAGTACAATTTGTTTGTCAGTTCTGGATTATACATAAACTGTAGAAAGAACATTATATTTAATGAGTAGAAAGTGAAATGAGAAGAAAGTAAAGAGAAAGAAAATGTCATTCAGTACAACCGATTGAACAATTCGAAAAAAATAAAACCCAGAGCTTACGATAGTTAGATTTACTTATAAAACAATAACCTTTTGTGTCATCACTAAAACATACTTTCTTTGAAATAAGATATCTCGTAATTTCTATGATGCACAACTCCAACTACATGCATTATTTATCAGGCAATATTAGCAGTGGATGAGAATGTTACACTTGAATAAATTCATTTCTTAAATGTGTTGTATATACATGTGCATATATATCTATACGCCACTTCCTGAAATTTACATTCGTTCTCATTTAATATACATTATTATCGCCAGTCGCTAAAGGGCTCAAATATAATTTTAGACGATTACAATCTATAAAGGCCTCATGCAAATACGTCCGATGCCTGAAACCGTAATCTAGTAGGAGAATATAGTGTACTCAATTTAAGTCTACCGTATCAAATTAATTAGCAGATGGTGATCTTGGTACAAAACCTCAACCTGCCCTAAATATAGTGCTGTAGTTAAAAGTGTGCTATGTGTATATTTTCACTTAGTAAGTGCGAGTATGTGAAGCACTAATTAGGATTAAAGTTAAAAGAATTGTCGTAAGGGTCCATACAACACTTATACAAAATATCCGACTACAGTCTTATCTAATTAAAAAAGACGAGATACGAATTACTAAACGCCTCAAGGTATGGTCTATTGCTATAATGTTACCGAAATTTTATTCTTTATATATTATGATATTTAAGACTTTTACTTTTTATCTCTATCCATGTTAGTTTGGACTAGAAAGTTTGAGAAATAATGAAGCCAAGTATTACTTCAATTTATATATTGTTCATCTAGAGCAACAGCAATCTAGCAATCTGTATTTAACTTGATTACAGGTTCTTATGGTCATTTCTGACAACTGATCCGTGCCCAAACGTTTTGGAAATGACCTACCCCGAACAATCGATATAACTGGATCTTGTGGAATAATACATAATGACATCTTCTAAAGATATTTCAGTGATGGCGCATGATTTCCACTGATGGTTTGAACGGTGTAAAACAGCACGATTCAGATCATCGATCATGGGGCACTGGTAACATACAGCAAATATATTCAGATTCAAAAAAGATTCCATCAAGAGCATCATTTCGGTGCGGGATACAGCTAATGTAGGACTGTTTAATTACTAGTAATCGAAAACCGACGAATATTGTGTTATCTGATCACTGTAATAATCGTACTTGGATGTATCATAACACATAATCTAAATATTAAGATGCTATCAATACTGTATTTATGTATTATACGAGTGCAATCATACGATCTTACTTTTACGACAATATCCATTACAAACTCATTTACTGCTAGACCGTGTTGCCAGATTTATTTATTAATTAGCAATCACGTAGAAAAGCTATTTACAGATTGAATATGATCTTTTCGATACCAGTCTGGAACAATGCTATTATTACTGACTTTTTGCAAAACATGTTTTCTTCGGGTCATAATTATATTTTCCACCCTCTTTAAATATATATTTGACGACATATATACGTAACATCTTTACTAGTATTGTTCATAATCTTACTGCCACATCTCCACATAGATGACGTAAATAATCCTTCAATGACATATGCTTCTTATATGCCATTGAAGCATTGTGTCAATATATCACGTGATTCTGGTAATTTAAATATTAGAGACAGGTTGTTCGGGACTACAAGTGTTTGTAAACAAAGTAAATGAAAACAAAGACTTCGTAAGATATGTATTCAAATAATAAAATGTATTATTGGATAGCCAATCCCCAACTGTCTCTGAATTAAGGGACTATATTTAGATCGCAATATTACTATCAATAGACAAATCACTGATAAATACCGGAAGTAAAGACTCCCGCCCACGAAGACACAACGAAATTCACAATTCATTAACGAGTCAGGTTCAGCTTACGGAAACTGCCGAGATTTACCGAATGGTGGTTGTGCTGAAATTGCTTTGACCAATCAAGCAAGTGGCATTGAAAGTAAACCCTTCCATCAATCTTCAAATAGTATTCTCGGTTTTCAAAGACAGTGATGATAAGTTATGATTCAAAATAGAAATAAATTCAAGTTGGTGTCAGATGTTTTCCATTACAACACCGGACGTAAAACTCCATACATCACATTTAGTATTATTGGTATGTTGTTTTTGTTGTTGCCTCCATGACATTTACTTTATAGTATATAACAATTGTTATTGTGACGATCGCTTTCCAGTATATAGCCATGTTATTAAAGTTGGCAAGTATGTTGTTATTATTGCTGCCGTGACGAGTACTTTCTAGTATTTACTACCTTGTCTTCTAAATATTGTTATTGCTGCCGCGACGAATGCCTTATGTAATAGTGTTATTGATGCCGTGGCGACCGCCTTCTTGTATGCAGTATGGATGCTGTTGTCAAGTATGTTCTTATTATTTCCGTTGCCGGGGACGCATGTTTATGTTGCCATGGCGATTAATATCTAAATCTTTTATTTTTTAACTAAAAATAAATATTTTTGTCGTTTTAATAAATGATTTATACCTTTTTTCTGCATTGAACAAAAAATAGAAGAAAAAATGGGAGCGGGTGACAAATTACATAATACAATGGAAAAGAGAGCAGAAATGACTTTTAAGATGTGGCGGAATTGAGTGATAAATGAAAGAAGCAGAAATAATTCTTCAGAAAGTATAGAAATAGCCTCATTAAAAAAGAAGCAGTTTGGATTATAATAGTGTCTATTTCTAGTCTATCAAAAGATCTGGAATGAAAATATCTTGAAACTTTAAGATTAATGATTTTTATTTTTTGACGGCGTCGAACATTTGTTAGTATAACTATAGTTGTTTGGCTAATTAGGTCATATCGTCCGGAATAAATCAACCTTCATCCGAACGTCTATATCGTTCATGTTTTAAATTAAATTTTCTATTTTTTATGAAGGCAATCCCCTTTACCTACCTACCCTAGTTCCCTATACATATACCTTACATAAATGAACCAAAGAAATCTTGGTCGTTGTTTTAACATGGTGTTAATAGCGAAATTAAAATGTGAATGTCCACCTTATATGAAATCCGTTTGGTTGAATCGGTTTGAGGGCTACTTGTAGTAGTCATTATACAACCCTTACACAGGAAATGACACGTATAACGCAATAACCTTAATATCCCCTCTTATAGTTATTGGTTCATTGTTATCAGAGTTACTGTTGCAGAATCTTAAGATTATAATGCTTAACTGACAGTCCTTCAACTTAATGTACAATAATTACCCAAGATAACTTCAACAACCTGTTCTAGCGCTAGAAGAAATCCGTTATTGATTCCAAAATAAGAGCGACATATTATCGTTGTAATCAATATCGAGAGTGTTTTTTGCATTATCTGAACGCATTTCGAATGAATGGAACGAGGATGACTAACCATCTCAATAGCGACTATCGCTGCAAGTCTTGCTAAAATGACTTGAATGAAGGTAAATAGTAAATGTACAGAGCTACACACCAGATATCAAAATGATCAAAATCTTACATTGGTTTTAAAATTCATATTTGCAATTAACAACTTACACCACTATACATCTGTGGTTGGTGTATCAAGCTTGCTATCTGTTGCTCACATTTAAGAAAGACGAAGGTTGTCATTGTGAAACCTCTTTCACAGATACCAAACAGACTTTATCGTAAAGAGATCTAGGCAAACCGAAACATGCTAAAATATTCATGGTAACGAGGTTAAGGTGAGTTACACCAGATTTCGTTTTAGAATTCTCTCGATTAATCGTCAATGATCAAAGATGTTTGTTTCTTAGTTTTTACTATTTGGTTATTGGAATTTTTGATATAGCTAACAATACAAAATAAATATTGCCTTTTACGCCAATAACCTCATTTTATGAAATGACTTAATACAGGTCTACCTGATTGCGACATGGCGCAGCATGGAAATTTAGCGATGACTGCTAATAATATTTGCCCTGCGAGACGTTACATTAGGCCTACTACTAGATTCAAACACAACGTGTCAATACTTCAAGTATTCATCAATGAAACTTTTCAACAACGGATCACTAAAGTACGTGGAATTCAGCTTTCTACTTTACAATTGATTTCTACTCATTGTGTAAGTGATTTCATTTTATAGCTTAGGGATGGAAACATTTTTTGATCGAGAGTAAATCTGCAGAAAGAGGAAAAACGTTAAATGTTGATTATGTGTGGCAATGAAATAATGATTTCTCTCATTATCAAGTATTCCTAAAATAACAGTTTCTATTTTGAAAGAGCCAACAGCATCCAAACCTTGCACTTCATTGCAGATCTGTTTTTAAGTTGCACATTACTGTCTTTCCTGGTCGTATTTATAATGGAAAATACACTTCTGCGATCACCTGTCCAATCAGCCATTAGTTGTTATAAGGCAAGAAACAAACGATGTTAATTCGATACAGGAAGTCTCTTTCTCGACTAGTTATGAATGGCACTATAGAGATACTGACTGTAATTTCTTGTGGAATTATGCACTGAGTAACTTTATATAATTAGCTTCAATACAGGTTCCCATTTTATCAGTCAGTCAAGCAGGTTGTTCCTTTTTTAATCATTACAACATCCATTAAATTCTTATCAAGATGATTTAATTTATTCAAGGATCATTTTTTCTATCCCATCTATAATTAGTCAATTTTCGATATGAACCGTATTAGTAAGTATTTACTCCATTTAATTTGAACTCATTGGTTTACTTATCTTATGTAAAATCACATAATAACGTTAAGGGACACATTTCTCTAGAGTTTGGTGTTTAGTCTTCATAAATTTGAGTACAAAATTTTTTCGACCTACAAACAAAGCGGAATTTCCCTTTAAGGAAGAGCACTTTATGGTCTTTATGATGTTAGTCCGTTAAAAGCAGTTTATTGAGGTTGTATCAAGTCTCTGCGTCTGGAACATGTCTGAGCCCTGCAGTTCCAAATACATGGAATGTTTTTGGTAACAATGATGCATTGTGGGGCATAAGATTGAAAACACTTCGTTGTTCTGCTTTAACTCTGGAGTTACTCACAGGAGTCACAATTCTACAAGAAACAAACGATGCGGGAATGAGTATTTTTTGAAAAATATTACGCAATCAATGTTCCACTTCAAAAAGAAGTGATAGATATCTAACTTCCACTGTCGAAATATATTTCATTGCAAAATGTATGATTAGAATGACGTTCTCCGTCTCCATAAGCCTAAACAGGAACAGGAAAAGACTTGTATCATTTATATCTTCATTCCAAAAGGAAGTGTTTTTAGGCCTACGTTCACTTAATTTCAAGTTAAGAATTTCACAATCACGTAACATTTTGACTAACAGCTAGCGTCAGATTTTTTTTAAAAAGTTAGACCATATAAAAAAAAATTTAGTTGTTAAGCGAGCCACCATGACTACTTCTTAACCACTAAAATGATCTAACTATTGCTAAATAACGATGTGTATATTTACATTGCCTTAACATCAGCTGGTACTCGTGTCCTTAATAATATGCTGTCCCACAACCTGACCAGACTAAAAAATTGAATAAGTTAATTCGATACAGGAAGTCTCTTTCTCGACTAGTTATGAATGGCACTATAGAGATACTGACTGTAATTTCTTGTGGAATTATGCACTGAGTAACTTTATATAATTAGCTTCAATACAGGTTCCCATTTTATCAGTCAGTCAAGCAGGTTGTTCCTTTTTTAATCATTACAACATCCATTAAATTCTTATCAAGATGATTTAATTTATTCAAGGATCATTTTTTCTATCCCATCTATAATTAGTCAATTTTCGATATGAACCGTATTAGTAAGTATTTACTCCATTTAATTTGAACTCATTGGTTTACCTACCTTATGTAAAATCACAGAAGAGTGAGGGGCACGAACTAAAGGACCTAACCTGTAAAAAAAATGTATGTACTCCATGGACTCCAAAATAGCATCATCTAATGTCACAACCAAAAGGTAATTCAGATTAAGTGGACAGTTGTAGCCGTCGAGCGGATCTGTCCGTCAACATTTCTCGTTTGCACGATATGAGCTGCACATTGAAACCGGAATAGGTTTGTAAGCAGCACACTTATACTTTCCATTCGGTAGATGTATGAGCTCTCAGACAAGTTCAAAGGTAATTCCTGTTACAAAATTTCAGACTTTACAATTGTCGTGTGCTCGTGCTTTCTATTGTCAAGCAAACAATCATCAAATCTAATCGCATTCAATTTGGTTGGCATTCTCTTTGAATTCTCTTCAAAACCTGTAAGCTCTCAACTCAAATTCGCTGCAGACTAATCGCTGGTATTTTTTTAAAAATGAAATTTTATTTTAGTTATCATTTAAGAGAGGTTTACAATGATCTACTTTTTAACTCAACTACCTTGTTTAAAAATTCTGAGAGGTCAATTAGACTTCTTAATAAAAAATGGCAGTTGGTGCACACTCACGACATCAATGTAAAACCATTACAGAATTATAAAATTTAAAATTTTAATTACATCTTTTAATTCCGTACAATTATTACATGATTAAAGGACGATTACCAGGACTTACTTTATTACTGAAATAACTCTTTTTTTATCAAATGAACATTTTGTTCACGAAAAGCAAAACAAACTTAAAAACCTTACGTAATTTTTGTAAATATTTTAGGCTTCAAAACATAAATGCCTGGATTTTTTTAATTAAAACTTTCATATACGTTAAGGGACACATTTCTCTAGAGTTTGGTGTTTAGTCTTCATAAATTTGAGTACAAAATTTTTTCGACCTACAAACAAAGCGGAATGCCCCTTTAAGGAAGAGCACTTTATGGTCTTTATGATGTCTGAGCCCTGCAGTTCCAAATACATGGCATGTTTTTCGTAACAATGATGCATTGCTGGCATAGGATTGAAAACACTTCGTTGTTGCTTTAACTCTGGAGTTACTCGCAGGAGTCACAATTCTACATCAAAGCATACGTAAAGCTGGTCTCGCTTTAACATATATACAAAAAGCCAAACAACTTACCTCAGATTATTTTAACTTAATGTTGTCAAATTTCCTTGCAGGGCTCAACCAACCAGCAAGAAATGTTCCATAAGTATATGATTCATGACAATATTTGCGCCCTTCACAAATAGTGTTTTTTCTCGAAGGTCATCTAAACTGTAATCACCATGTAATGCTTTCAGAATATTGCCAACTACGATGTGTGAACGGTATTTAAGTCTTCAGGTTAAATCAATTAAACACTGAGCTGTTCACTTTCAACTAGTTAAAAACAGTCCAATCTGAAAAGCATTTACGAAGTGAGCAGTGGGCTAATTAAATAACTCCGAAATGTTCACATTAATGTCATACCAATACACTTTTGACGTCACTGGGTTGAATATAAAATGCATTCACAAAACACTACTGACCTTTTGTCAAATATGCTCACAAGGCCTCTTCAAAGTACCAAATGTCAAAATAAAGCCACAGAGGATATCTTAGGCATGTGGTCAGTGTTAAGCCAAAGTGCAAAGAAAAGGAAATATGAGCACCACGTCACTATAAATATTCAAGACTATTAAGAATATATTGGCGATGTGAAAACTTTAATAATAAAAGTGTTGTCACAAATAAATGACAGATAACTTGTGATTATCATGCACATCACGTTATTTAAAGCTCAGTACGAATTAGAATCACGCGGATTCCTTCTGACATTACTATAGATTAATAAACAGTCTAATATAACTCGTAGGAAGCAATCCCTTCTAAAACTATATCCTTAAAGGATATGGTAGAAATGTCACGGCAGGACTCCAAGTCTATTGAAATGCACACAAGAACTATAAAGTGAAACGTTAATCCCACGTATCGAAGTCGAACTGTGTCCTATACAAGATACTGATTTCAACTGCTAATGACTTTCTCAATAATCAAAATGTAATATACCAATACAACATCAAGACGTAAATAGATTCTTTTTTAAATTGAACCGGTATCCTCCGACTTTATTGCCAATAAGCCATTAACACTGA
The DNA here is from genome assembly GCF_000327385.1 of Lottia gigantea. Taxonomy (NCBI): domain Eukaryota; kingdom Metazoa; phylum Mollusca; class Gastropoda; family Lottiidae; genus Lottia; species Lottia gigantea. The sequence goes on from NW_008708986.1 coordinate 1,690,135, forward strand.
AAGGCCTATGAAAGATCATTCTAAAGCCATTCTTAAAGATTTCACTCACTTCAAAGATGGTCTTTTCAATTTGATTTTTATTATGGCATCTAGAACACAGATTTGTTGTTTTTAAAATGGTGTACAAAAATGGAGACAAAAAGCTCCTAAAAGCCAATTTGAAATTCTTTCGAACACCAGACCTCTAATGATAGTATAGTGATAGGAAATGCCTCCAGCTCTGTCTCCATTCACTGGGAAAGAATAGAAAAATACAGTGAACATATGAAGTGAATAAATAGGTATTATGTCGCTAGACTAAGCATGTCTAAAAGTAAAGTTTTAAAGTTCAGATGATAATTGAGAATAGTCTGAGAAATCCCAATCAGAAAAGTGAATGTAGGTGTAAGATGATATTGGTAATTGGAGATTTTGACTGTATAATGATACACCTTAACCACCGTAGACAATATTCTTGACTTTATGGCGCCATGAGCTTTACGAACGTATTCTGGCTAACTTACCATACCCACCACTTACAGTAGGTACATCAACAATTAAAAACTTCCAATTGCAACCCATGTGAAACCAATGATTAGTCTCACGCAAGCAACCAAAAGTTTATATCTAGTCTATAAAGGAATGAGAAAAATCACATCTGGTATAAAAGGTGTTACCCACTGCAAGTCGGAATTCCTGTCACTGCACAAAACACGGCGTTGTCTCTCTCTGACCCCATTCTTATCATTCTTGATCGCCACCTTTTATTGATTTTGGTGTTGTTCGAGAGTGTTTATTTACACCTTACAAGTTTCCGAATCTGTCTGTTCTATGCACTTTGCCATCCAATTTAATGCACCAGAGAGGAACCTAAGCAACAATTGTTTCTGAATGTTCATCTTGACATGAGATCTGCAATCTGATTTACCGAATATTGTTCTCAAATTCTTCGTTGCCAAAGTGCCAGTGACAAATCATGCTTGTATCCCCAGCAATGTTCGTTTCAGAGCATCTCTATAACTGACTATAATTGAATATAAGTTGATCCAGACAGACACATAAACAATTGCATTAATCTAGATATCTAATTCATTGTCATGTTTTCTTTATTGAAGGTTGATCACAATACTCATAGCTCAGTATCAGACATTAGTATAAGATTATTCATCAGGATGATTCGTATATTTATTATGTAACGTGTACAGAGACAAGTGTAGGCGATGATAGACAGGGCTCTGGCAATGAATAAAATACAAACCGCAAAATGTTAAAGGAGACACATATCAGTGTCAGGAAGCGCCAAGGCTATTTCTGTTCTTTTACAGCTGCTAGCCTTTGTTTTCACCTGCAGAATAAAATTTTTTCTAATTTGCACAGGAATAAGTTTCTAAGAATAAGACATTATGCTACGACAATGACCCACTTTTAGCAAAATCGGTTACGTTATATATTTCTATAACAATGCAACAATAATTTTACTGTGTTAGTAACCCTTGAAATGATACCTCTAAACTTTACCCGAGGAACAACCGCGACAGAAAAAGATTTGCCAATATATTAAATGTTTTCTTCGAACGTATTTGAATTTCTACAAGACGCCATGAACTTGCGGATTACTAAGATTAACCATACATGTATTAACCTAAAACGTTTAAAAGCCCAGACTCTGTAGGGTACTACTAGCTATCGCGCGTTGACGTGGTTAAGGTTTTGAAATAATGAATCATGACTATTCCGCTTGTAATAACCAATATATAACATGAGCTTCCTATTCATTTACCTTTAGTAGGTGATTTATTTAATAAGCTCTATAACAAATTCTGCACAATATTAACATTATTTAATAAAGAGTAAAATTAATTTCCCCCCGGAGGCTGGTCGCAGACCATTACTGAAATATGATACTTTCTCATTACGTTTTATTTTATACATACATCTCATGACATTAATATAATTTTATAGGATGCAGACTTTATTATAATGGTATGGCCAATTTCTCTTTTAATCTTTGATTTCGCCAAATCCCGAATTGGAATGCAATACAGGCTTTAATCAGCCGTTAGCTTCCAATCAATTTTTATTGCTTTCATCACTTTCATTTCCGATAGATTTCCAGACTTTTTTCTGACTGAAATACAAAATATTGGCGCTATAGGGAATAATAATAGACATACTTGTATCTTAAGGGTGGATTGTCCAACACAGACATTGATTTCGCTGCCCAATTTACTGATGGTCTACTATTCTATGCATAGCATGTGAAAAATTCTCTCATACTTACCAATTATCCGGGGGGGGTATTTAGTTCTTTAAAAATCCCAGATTTCGTTATTGGTGGCCTTCATGATATGGAAAGTATTTAAAAGAATTATATCTTCGTTGTATTGACATCTAAGCATCTCATTTCAAATAATGACTTACCTGGAATACGCATTCGGCGAAAGGCACCAGAAAACCATAAACACATAAATCAATACTTAAAGCTTTATTCTGCTATGCATGTAGATAATAAAACGAAACTAAATGCATCGATCGTAGTTGACAATGATGAACATTGACTTTACTCTAATGAAATCAGATTATCAATTAGATATTTTACGATGGCTTCAAATTCTAATGAATATTTGAAACTGTGGGATTTCATTTCATATTAACCTCAATGTTATTAAATGTATACGAAACCAAATCTTATTAATTTTAGAGTTTCTATAAAAGGAGTGTGAAATTAAAAAGAGAAATTAATAGGAAACGAAGGTGAATTAACACATATTAATATACAAGATCTCTATTTCCCACTAATTACAATATTATATAATGTAATGGAACAAAATACGAAACTAACGGAAATGATACATTATGTTCACGTAGCGCATGTTAATCAGATGTTTTTATATAAGTAAATAGAAAAATTAATAGAAATTTTGTTGACATATTACAAGCTGTTTAATCATAGCAAATAGAGAAGGCTATTAAAACTGGGTTTTAAATCAATGATTACTAACCTTTCTTCAATACAACTCTTTTCAATTAATACAATCAGATCTAATTTTTAATTTACATTCGTTCCGGTGTTTGTATCCGGCTGATATATATTTGTACAGAACTCATTTGTTTCGTTCCAGGATAGTTATATCGTATATTACTCGATGATTAATGGGTTTTGTGTAATCAGTGACAAGCAATATAAGTGGACAAATTGTCCTCAATAAATATGGTGATCAACTTCAAGAGAAATACATGATTTTATTCTTTAATGTTATTTATCTTATATTAAATCTAGATAACTCTTTTCTGTTTTTTCTTGTTTGTCCTTAGATTCAGTGTCAATATTTACAGTTTATTTCCTACGGAAGTTACCATTTCTATTTGAAATAAATCACGTGAAATCTCCGATGCGGGCCAAATTGACGTATTCAGTTGTGGGGTAACATTAGGTGACCTGGAGACAGACGAAAGAAACATTCCAAACAACTAAACTAGAAATTGATATGTGGACTATGTGGGACATGCTCAGTTGAAAAGCTTATCCCATATTGTGATCTGAAAGGGTAATCTGTCATTTTAGGTCAATGGTTTTAATAATGATCCAACACATTATCCATAATTTAACTTTATATGTAGACCCTGTATTTAGAAACATAATGAAACCGGAAATGACGTCTGTGATTTTAAATTGAGTTTTATTTTTAACTTCTCAGTAGTTAATATGCTACTTCAGAGTTCAATACCATCATTAAAAAAATTTAATCGGCATGAGCTGTTTCAGAAATACACATCTGGTGAAACTATTACTACATCCATTAGCGATTTAACTCACATTAATTCCAGATCACAGTGGTTGGGAGACGATTGGCATAAAAATAACCAAGTGATTGACTTTAGTGAGAAGATTACTGATTGCACAACAGAGGAAATCATTCGACCTCAGTTTATACTTCAACTTCAACTTGGCGGAATATAAATCACAAACAATTTACATCTATTCAGTTTCAAATCTTCAAAGACATGAAAAGACCAATCGATATTAGCATTGATCGTTTAAGTCGATAATCTAAGCTAAACCTAATTAACTATATTTCATTTTTTACGTACAATAAAGGTACAAAACACGAAAGAAATTTAAACTGGATCTAAAGAAATAAGGATTTGTTCAGAAATGACACCTAAATTTTCCAATAATAAAGATTAGTCGTACTTGAGAAATATTCAAATGCATTATGCAGATGGTGTATTCATAGTTCGCAGCATACCATTTGAAATGGATATTTGTTTGTTTTATACGTCCATACAAGCATTAATGTTGTCAAAAAGGCTGGACACATAACACACTACAAGTCAGAACCTATCTCTGTTTAGAGTATAGTACTTATCAATCTTAGATACCCTTTAAACAATCATTTATTTTATGCTGAAATTCATGATCTCTACCTAGGTCAGTGTTTCATAGGAATGTTTCTTTTATAAAGCTTAATAACAGCCAAAACCGATTACCAGCCAAAATATATCAGAAACAATGTTCTTTGATTGATGAGCGGTAAACGGAACGGTGTTGTTCAATATGCAACTTCATAACGTACATTTTCTCAACCATTCGAAATATTTTGTCTACGTTTGAAACTAAAAAGTTCTAGGAACATATTAAACCATATTGATAATAAATGTAACCTATAAATTTGATTACAAAACACCATCTATATGGGCTAGAGATTAGACCTTACTGCCATAGAATAAATAATATTTATCTAAAGGATAAAATCAGAATAAATCAACATTCGATATTTATTTATCTCTTTACATTATCTAAAGCCAGGATAATATTTCTAAATCCCCGGATGATACTGGGAAATAGGGTCAGAGCAAAAATTGATTATAGGACCGGAGAAAAAAATCGAAGAGTAATTTATTGGTTATAATTGTGTCAAAGTATAATTACGAGTTATTGTATTATTATTATATTTTTCATCATTAATCCATAAAGTAGCCTCTTAACATTACATTGAAATGTTCGGAAACAAAAGACAAATTATTGGAAAATCAAAGCCCAGGGCGCGTGTTTTCCATTGAATTGATTGTATTGTCACAAATCAGAGCGAGACCGACATGAGATATAAAAAAAAACGATGAGATAACACTTCTTGTCGCAAAGTATCAGAGTATAAATTCACCCCTGGCTCAAATTCTAGTTTTCCTACGGCTTTAGATTTACTAGAAAAGACACAAACCAGAAGTTTTCGATCAAAACTCTTTTCTTGTACATGTCAATCATAAGCTGTGTGCTCACAGTGACGTTCGCACCTGGACTTATTATATATCAGCAGAACGGTGTGGAAGCTTTTATGTTCTAAAAAATGTCAGTTCCTAATAGACCTATTTTTATCAGCTTCTTTGCACACTTCCATGTCAGTGAGCTGTGGAAATTACATTATGCGAACATTTGATATCAGACTGCCATTTTCTCACAACAACACAGTCAATATTATCTTTTTTACCGCTTATCATCTCAACAAAGATATTTTTATAACAATAAATCAAGCGGGGAAGAAGTCATTTGTCAATTTACTAAAGATAAATGGATTTGTAGAAAAAAGGTAAAAATCGAAACAACAAATACCGGATTCTATAATATGAGTAATAAATCTAGCCGAGTGTAAGCGTCAGATATCGTCATTCACACTGTTTGACGGGAAGTCGCGGGATTTGGCGAGAATAAGCAATCGCGTTCCATTTCCCGCCAATAAAGATTTAGCGGAAATTGCAATGAGGAGATAATTCAGCAGTCAATTTATTTTAATCTGCTAATTATATAATGACTGCACAATAAATCGTGAATGAAGCGAGTTGTAGATAATGTAAGACATGAAAAATCGAGTCTATGACATGTTGATCCGACGTTTATTACTCGATGGTTTATCATTGTCACTGGAACCGGATGTGGCCTGGAAAGGAACCTCAAGATGTTACATAATCAGGTTTATTTGCTTGTCGTGAAATCGACAATTAAAATTTACCATTAACAACAGTATAAAAGGAGGACGAATTTTGCCTTACTTTGACTAATTCAAATACCTCAAAGACTTAACCTCAAACTTAATGAGCTTGTTTCAGAGCTACGGTACTACGTTCAGAACTGCCTTTGTTAGTATTCTAAGCTCTCTCTGAGAAATAACTGTCCTTTTGACCATGTGTGGTGTCCCAATAACAATTATAAAAGCTATAAAGAATCATTGCACAGAAGAAATTTTGATCAAAATGTACTCTAAAAAGCTGGATGTTAAGACCCACGATAGATATATGGTTTCACAATTTGCAAAAGGTTCTACGCACAAATTTATATTGGCAGTGTTAACGGTCGTTACCAACCTGTACCTGACGTTTCCTGTCTTCGAGATGGATTATGTATCAGAAATATTGTATCGTCAGAATAAAATGAGCTATTGTGTATTCAATTTATGTACTTAAACATTCGAGTGACACGAAAGGTTTAGAATGGAAAATTAGCCCCATAAAAAAGTAATAAGGCTGTAATTTTTAGATCTTAAAAAATTTGAAATACAGACAAACAGTTCTATAAGTTGTTATTGGGATCCGTGTAATGAATTCTATAAACCAGTACACTTGAGGCGTTTTATGTAGACTATACATTAACTTCCGGATGGAAGCAAACGCGTGAGTTACCATGTTATATAAACCATTACCAATCATCTGTCAGAATGACATATTTAAATCACGGGCCATCAGATAGCACAATAAAAACCACGACATTTATTGTCACGTCATAGCATTAACCAGAAGTTTGAAATCAGCGCTATCCAGTTCTTGATGACTTGCCTTAACAAAATGTGTTTAAGTTGATCGTGTCATCACGCAATATGTTTTTGTATTAAAATGTCTGGCTGTGATTTTTCACTAAAAATCTGTAATATACTAATGAAGAACTATATGTTTTTCTAAAGACTCAATTCCCATAGCTATTGTCTGCTAACAATCATGTATTGAATATCATCAATACATCACGCTATGTTAACGAAATCACTAAATAAAATGTTAAACTGCTTTTGAATATAACACTGTGTTGTATCTGGTCGAAAACAAAAAAAGCTAATGGTATACTTGTGTAGAATTACCTATAGCGTACATGTGATAGTTCTATCTAGTTGAACTAGCCTGATTGAATTTCAAAATATTTGATGAACCTATGAAATGTCTATTCATATTGATGACCCCATGACATGATCTCTTGGCAAACGTTTTTGTCGCTTATGATCCAAAAAGAGGCTTAAATGCATCGGGTGAGCCAAATGTAAATGTAGTTATATGGGATGATGTCATGACAGTTGAGCCAAATACAAGTACAAGTATAATTATACAGGTCGAGCCCATTATAGCTGTAGTAACAGAGAATGAGCCAATAAAAATGTAGTTATATATGATGACCCTATGACAGTTGAGGAAACTTCAGATGTAGTTATATAGTTGAGCCCATGCCAGTGGAACTCTTTACAGGTCTTGTTTTGTAGGATGACACAATGACCGTTGAGCCAAATACAGATGTAGTTAGAATGACCCTGTGACAGTTGCACCAATTACACATGTAGTAATATAGTTGAGCTCATGACAGTGGAGCAACATATGTTGTTATGTAGAATGACCCCATGATAGTTGAGCCAAATAAAGATGTAGTTATATGAAATGACCCCACGATAGTTGGGCCAGATTCAGATGTAGTAATATAGAATGACCCATGACAGTTGAGCCAGATTCAGATGTAGTTATATGGAATGACCCCTTGATAATTGAGCCAGATTCAGATGTAGTTATATGAAATGACCCAATGATAATTGAGCCAGATTCAGATGTAGTTATATAGAATGACCCATGACAGTTGAGCCAAATACAGATGTAGTAATATAGAATGACCCATGACAGTTGATCCAAATACAGATGTAGTTATATGGAATAACCCCATGATAGTTGAGCCAGATACAGATGTAGTTATATAGAATGACCCATGGCAGTTGAGCCAAATACAGATGTAGTTATATAGAATGACCCATGACAGTTGAGCCAAATACAGATGTAGTTATATGGAATGACCCCATGATAGTTGAGCCAGATTCAGATGTAGTTATATGAAGTGACCCCATGATAGTTGAGCCAGATTCAGATGTAGTTATATGAAGTGACCCCATGATAGTTGAGCCAGATTCAGATGTAGTTATATGGAATGACCCCATGATAGTTGAGCCACATGCAGATGTAATAATACGGTTGAGCGCATGAAAGTTGAGCCAAACATAAGTGTTGTTCTATGGGATAAGCCAATCATATTTTAGTAATAAGGGATAACATTTGAGCCAAATACAAATGTAGTTACATAGGATGAGCCCATAACAGATGTACTCCTTTTTGAATAAGCCAATGACAAAATTAATGCAGTTGCATACTAGGTTAACTTAGATGAGCAGGTTACAGATGGAGTTATCTCATAGGAGCTCATTACTGATGTACTTATATCGGATGCGCTTATGACAGATTCAGTTATATAGAATGAGCCCATGACGGATGTGCTTATATACGATGAAAAAATAAAGTAATAAGGTAGATGTCACATAAGAATGTTTATTATATGAAAACTTACCTTAAGATGATGATTTACTGGTCTCTTCTGATTACAAAAGAGCCTAAAAGAAAAAAATAATTAAATTTTCCAGACAAAGTGACAAAATTATAGAAAAACCAAGATAATTCATCATGTATTTGTCATGATCAGCCTTTAGCGTCATAGATTATAAAAAAAAACATAATCTTTAAATTCCATTAAGTGTATCCGAAAAAAGTCTGGCTTAGAATAATATGGGTTTTTGCTAATTTTCCTTCATCAACCTTTTTTTGATTTCACTGAAAGATATTTTTGCCAGTTAATATTCATAGTCATTGAATCATCTCATAACCAGGTAATCGAGAAACTGCAATGAATATGGAATTTAAATTCTAGTTTCCTGCTATGGTGTCGAACAATGAAACGAAGAAGCAGAAAAGTAAGTCAGTTCCTTTCGAATCTGGTTACCACACTAAGCCAATATTCGTGGTAGAGCAATACCGTCTGAAGTGGTATAGTGACCATTGGTTCTTATTATGAGCGCATGTTTTGACAAAAATAAACACAATCTTTCAGCAACAATAGCCATTCACGATCATTTATTCAATAATGGATCATATGGTGCTATTGTACTAACTCAAAGCATAATTGTGAAAGTTATACTCTATAATATATGTTTTGCCAAATCAACAATTTTACGTGAAAGGTTTAGACAGATTATTCATTATAGATGAAGAATTGTGTTACAGTTGATATTATCATAATCATATTGCCATGTTAGTTATTGAACAAGATAGGAATCTAACTTTACTTTATAAATATGGAGAGAGTCAGATCGTATTGACATTGCTTACTAGTAAAACTATAGTTGTCGCTAACACTTTAATTTATTTAACATAAAAGGTTTGATCGGCGTGTCTGGTAAGGCCCATCACCATTCTGGACAAAAATTTGATCAAATGTGTTTGAACTAAACTATATTTCTCGCCAGGTAATCTCTGGTTAGATATTTAACACTTTGTAGTTTCTTCAACTGATTTTGATAAATCATAATTCTCAGTTTTTACTATCATAATCCTGTAAATTACCTCTCATCTATATAAGACTGGCTCTGGCTCAATAACTGAGTTCTTTTCTCGTGCCTTCTAACTCGGAATCATCATTTTAAAATCAATCGAAGGAAATTTATCTTATTTGAAATACAATTGATTGTCTGATTGAAATCCTACTGGTACCGTCTGTGATCCTAAATAAGAATTATAGAAATTCAAAAGACAATTCCATCACATTTAGCGACTTCTTCGTGTTACCAATTAGAATTTAACTCAGCTTTAACCATCTTTACTGAAGAAAGCTACGTCGTGTGGTGCCGGGGTGATTTAGTGCCGCGACCAGTCATATATTTCGAAATTTTAAAACATTCACGGAAAACTGTCAGTTTCGGGCTTACAATATCACTGATTTGCGATTAATTACTAAATATGATGTTTATTGCTTCCATTTACCATTGTTGTAATATGCATAAATATACAGATACAGTAATGGCTATTAAAGTGCTGGTTCATTTACCATAGCAATTATAAAATAATTCACCAATATAAATACTCTCTGAAGAACGATTATCTACGATAACAGACTAGTGATGTCACACTAGGTATGGGTAATAATTTTAAATTTGATTATTTCAATGATACAATTTCACAATTGTCTGCAATCGCAGGGTCAGGCGAGTCAGGCGATAGAAGCTTTACAATCGATAAGGCCACCAAGAACCCGTTTATTGCCACCATTGTATAAACTATTACCAAAATCTATTCGAGCGATTAGGTGACGTTAATCGTAAAAGTTGTCAAACTCAGTCATATTTTAACTTCAGGTTGTAATTATTTGTACCTGATTTAGTTACAGAACTTTTTGGTTTGGGTCAGAAAACTTGCAAGTTTCTATCAAGTTTCGGACATTTCTCGCCCGTAGAATTTTTTCCTATGTTTTATTCAAAATTTCATTGAATACTGTTTCATTTTGTATTTTTGGTTGAATCTTATGTATTTCCGAAATCTTTATTGCATATATTAAACCTAGTGGATATTCGTCCTGTGTCTGTGATCAGATCATTCATCCATTTATCTTGGCACTTGACATATAACACAACCACCGAAATGCGATGGTAACAGTCTGCCAGTGCAAAATTCAACGTCACGTCTAAAAACTTGGCTTCATTGCTATTGCCCAAAGAAAATCACATCTGAGATACGATATGAAGAAAGTTCGTTTGTATGATATATCCTTGTTGTCCTGTTTTAGATTAATAAGTGGTTACCTAATACTGAGCTGAGCTATATTCACAACACCTAAATTATATTGAATGGGGTTTTGGCAATTGTGAAATGCACCTCATTTGTACATCTGTAATGACCCGTATGTTACGTATGCAAACATTAATATGTTTTGAACATGCAGGTATAATCATCCGTAGGGTTTCTTATTAGCGTTTACAAATTTCCTTCTCATGTCTCCTGCATATTCCGATTTGTTAAATAGAACGTAAAAGATCCGCTAGGCAGGCATAATTCTATTAGTATATTTAATTAATTCCAAAGGGTATCCGTATACTCTTAATTAATCAATTAATCATCACATGATTAGCCACGAAGTTCAAGTTGTGGTCATTATCACCTTAAGAAAGATAAAAACAAGATCGCCATATAGAGACATGTATATCACTGAATTATTTTAACGATTCATTATTTTTTCGGGGACCAAAGAGATCATAAGCATGAAAAGTAAGAATTTAGAATATTTGAAAATCGAAAACAAAAGATTTTCAAGATTTTATTTTATAACCCATGGGCAAATCGATAACAGTCTTACAATAGATTTAATATCTAGATAATATTTATATCATAATCTAAAAGCAGAAGTGAAATGAAGTTATGGTGACACTCAAATAAAATAATAATAACTTGTACACGAAACAAAAGTTGCAATTTTATTCTCAAAACGATACGGAAACTGAAAGTTCGATCAACTGATATAAAGAGACTAAATTTATTTAGGGGTCATACTGAACTATACTTGTTTACACTATCGGTAACAATCCCAAAGGACAGAGAGCTCCATTTCAATCTTTATCCTACATCAACAGCGAACATACTCCATTACAGTAATATAATAATGATAATAACAAGAAAATAATTAATAATTAATTTGATATTGTGGGTAATAATGAGAGGAGAATATAATCTTGTTTCAAAACTTAAAAACACTGATCTTTCATAATCTGTATAAAAAATCAAACAAACATAGACTATCAGTGTTGGATCTTTATTTGTAGTTGGACCTTTGTACTTGTATTGCCTCAAAGGGAATACAGATATAGTTCGGAAATACGCCGTTAACCTTATTTAAAATAATGAATTATCATGATGAAGCTCTTTTCGACAGGGTCCTATTTGTGGGTTCAGACAATTTCACAGAAATCTGCCATGAATAGTGCTTTGTGGAGTATTTAAGAGCAATTGTGGATTGACGTATACGGATAGACGAACATAGAGACAAAATACGTGCCACATTTGAAGTGAGCGTGCAAATCGCAAAACCTAAATTATTACCAAAAGCATGGTAAATATAGGGTTAACTTTGTGTTATCATATAATATACACTATTTTATCTCATTCAAAGTTTTATACATTATATTTTGTACATACGATTTGTATACAATGCAAGATAGGGCTTTGCAAACTTTAGAATATAATATAGCTTACTATAAAAGCATAATTCAGGGGCATCAAAATTTCAACAGAAAAGCTATCTGTATTGTGTTCATAGAAAAATTTGAAAATTTCAGACTTAAGTAAATTCTTGATTCAGGGATATGTCTCAAAACTAATGCCAAGATAATCTCGTTTTTTGCTATTTTAAAAGAATTAGATAAGTGACTTACAAAATGTCGTCTGGAAAACAGAAGATAATGGTGTATATAATAGGCTCTAAGCTTTAATTTCCTAGTGAAAGTTAGAATGCTTTACAAAATGCGCCCGTCTGAATAAAGATTAGTTTATAGGAATCTGTGATTGGATCTCGAAAAAAGATAAGAAAATAAAGATGTTCCACATAATGTGCCAATCTCTTACCAAATTTATACAATTACATATGTCATATTGATCTAGCCGACCTTTCAACTTCGTGTCTTCGTTAACAAATTCGGAGACGGATTGTTGAGCAATAATAGTGATTGATATAATACTTAAGGATAGAAATACATTTGGCAGACAAACAATTATCTAATCATAATAAATTGGAACGATTGCATTAAGGTTATGAACTATTCATCTACTATTAAAGCCGATATTTTTGTATTGTTAAAAGCATATTGATGTTCGTTTATGAATTTTATAATACTGTAACGTTCATGTTGATTGTAATTTAGGCACCCCATTTGCAAATTAGGCGCATTCTATTTGTGAGTTGGGCACCTCTTATAAAGCGAAAGTCATATGAAACTTCTCAGCCTGGAACTTTCCGTTGTCAATAAAGGAGACTAAAACTTTTTTCCTCTCCCTACAGGTATTTTTTTATGTGTCATTTTCATTATTTTCATTGCATTATGTAATTAAGAACTATGTCTAATAGTATTGATGATTAATTTAGTTGTGCTGTTTGGAAATTTACACATTTTGAGAATTCAGGATTTTTTTTTTTATCGAAAACGTGGTTGAGTCAGCATAAATGCCACGCTTGCACGCCAAATTTATCAAAGTGAAAACTTTTGAATATTATCGTCGTATATTTGTGTATTTGTATTATTTTCGTGTTAAGAAAACCTAGTGCATATGCATTTGATAAAATTACAGTCATAGAATTAAGTTTTATGAATAGTTAAAATCTAGGCAGGAGTTGAAAAGTTTAAACAGGCAGATGACATCACAATTTGACCTTTAACCTCTAAGTCACTGGAAGATCAGCTATCACATGGCTTTTGTTTACCGTAGGAAATGCATTACTCCATTAATTTAAGACTTTTGCAACAAGATCTGATTGTAGCGTGATTATTTACTTTTCACATTGTTTATTCAGTTATACCTCTAGACAACATTGCTATTAGATGTGAAACAGTCCAGTCTTGAACTTTCCGTTTTCAATAAAGGAGTTATTAAACTAAAACGTTTGTTTTCTCTCCCTGCAGGTTGCTCAAGCTAGAACCGTGGTATAATCCTGTCACAATACGTCTATATATTCCATGTTTACATTATATTAATCAAGTCGATAAACCCTTTTTTGTATATTAGAACATTTCTTGTGTTTTCAAATATATATATAATTCTTTCAATTGCAGTTTACACAGATTTATTTCCCTTGGATAATGTTTTAACATCTAAATGTTTGCAATGAGGTCCGCGTTATTCAAGGCGGTGTGGTAATTTCCTTCTATTTTGAAACACGATTTCGCGGATATGAAACATATTCGTCCCATTTGCATAATTGTATTCGTCCCATTTGCATAATTGTATGACTTTTAATATGTTTATTTCTTCCATTCCGTTTCTGTAAAGTTATACGCCTGGAGAGATACATTAGATCCTGAAGACAACAAAATGTAATTTAATAACATTGGATTTGTTGTTCTATAACCAATTAGCAACGGTTACCAATGAACAAAAATACTATCAGTTTTAGTAAGCCAATAAATTACATCGATATTCACCATCTTTGCTTTTTGTCGTCAAGTTCGTGATTACACATATTAAGCTATTAGTTGGGTTGATGTTTGATTATATTAGCGATCATTGTCTGATCTCTTGGCCTTCATCTGCCAATTCAACTACATCTGTAATAGACAGCTAAAAGAGAAAACATCGACTTGCCGCAATCTGTACAGGCAGTGGATATTGACTTTCTCTGTAATAAATCGCGGAAGAACGATTTACTCTTTTCTTTCTCATATGTTACACAATCTGTCTCAATGACTGCATATTCATCGATCTTTCTGATTTTACACACCTTTTCATGACCAAAGAGATGCGAAAATAAATAATTCATTTTTATTTAAAAAGAAAAGAAGTGGCGGACCTCTTATTTCAGAATATGTACTCACTGTGAAGTCCGCGCCCTTTCACACAATCCTGCTAATTGTTGAGGTAACTTTTTATAACCATTTAGATAGATCAGTTCTACAAAACGGCATATTTTAACACTTCAATAGGTTAATGGTTCTTTTAAATGATGAAGTGGATTTAGTGTTTTCTTAAACTAATTAGCCCAATGTCAAATTACCAGATTTTCGAATGTCCTATTATTTAACTATAATATGGATGTCATTAATGATACAGTATTTTCATTTCAACCACTATGATACATGAATATACTACTATTGGATTTATTACATGGAAATGTGGACTTATATTGCGGTCGCCCCTTTCCGTCCGTCCACATTTCTTGTATGCACAATAGAGGCTACAGTTTTTATCTGATCTTGATGAAACTTGGGAGGTATGTATATTGAGATCTTGGTCAAGTTCGAAATTGGTAATAATCAGATGAACGGTTTCAGAGTTATATATTGATGAGATCTTGGACAAGTTTGAATTTGGTAGTAATTGGATGAAAGTTTCGGAGTTATTGTCCTTCAGTTACTAAAAACCGTCAAATAGGCACGATAGAGGGTGTAGTTACCATCCGATCTTGATGAAACTTGTTATGCATGTACATATTGATGAGACCTCAGTAAAACTTGAAATAAGTAACAATCGGATAAACGGTTTCGCAGTTATTGTCCTTGACTTTGTAAGAAACGCGCCAAATAGGCACAATAGAGACTACAGTTTTTATCCGATCTTGATGCATGTATATATTGATGAGACCTCAGTAAAACTTGAAATAAGTAACAATCGGATAAACGGTTTCGCAGTTATTGTCCTTGACTTTGTAAGAAACGCGCCAAATAGGCACAATAGAGACTACAGTTTTTATCCGATCTTGATGCATGTATATATTGATGAGATCTCAGTTAAGATCGAAATTGGTATTAAGCGCATGACTCGGAGTTATTGCCGTTGTGTGTACGTCGATGAGACCTTGTTCATGTCTTAATTTAATGATAATTTAATGATCAGTTTTTGAGGTTTTGCCTTGACTTAAAATATTTTTAAGATTATTTGAAAATTCATTATTAAGCAACAGATTTTTATCATTTCCGACAGCTGGTATTGGGCATATGTTACCTTGCCTGGCAAGCTATCTTCATTGTTCTTGTCACTGCATTTGAAAACTCATACAATCAATTCCAGACAACCGGCATACAATTCAAGAGTGATTTTGAATTATTGACAATCCAATAAACAGAAAATATTTAATGTATAAGCATGTGCTGGCACGATATATCGGTGAATCGATGTATCGCGATACGACATGCCACGATACGCGTATCGTATCGCGACGTCGTGTATCGATACTTGGCGATACCTTTTATTTTTACCTTTTACGGATTTTTATAATTTGTTGTTTTTTTTTTTTTTTCACTGAAATTGTTAAAAACTTTTTATAGGACAGTGGACGTGGACGTTAACCACTAATATCAACTATATTACCAAATATCTCAGTTATATAGAGTTATGGATTAGTATATTTATAGAGAGAGTTTTTGAAGATAAAATGTTAATTTTATCGCGATATGTATAGTATCGTGACCCTTGTATCGCCATAGGTATCGTATCGTGACCTGATTGACGATACCCAGCACTAGTATAAACACAAACTAATATATTGTTAAGTACGTAATACAATAGTCAATGCTATCCCAAGAGAAATGCACCTAAGGCCGTGGTCACACATATTACGTCAAAATTATGTACGCCAAAAGAATGCCAAACTGTGTACGATTCGCGAATAGGGGTGGTCACACATTCGTACGTTTCCATACGTACATTCCGTCAGTACGTCAGTCCGTATGTCTGATTGCTTTGTTTTAGATAACCATGTGCATAACAACCATATGATTTCATATTCTTCACACAAACACCTTTCGGTAGATACCAAACACAACTAGTTTCCAGATCTCCACTGAAAGAAGATATTAAAAACATATCAATGCAGCAGCCCCAATAGAGACAACCACGTCCGCTGACAATAATTTCCTTCACAAATATGATGCAAGCAGACAGTATACCCTAGAAGCTCATGCCCTTTATCTCTGAAAAATCTACCTTGAGACCTTTTATTTTATTTTGGCTGCCAACGTAACCATCTTTAAGTCATGGTTTAAGGCGCTTGAGGAATTTTCTAACTTAAAATTTGATTTATTGAAAAAATTCTAAATTTTCTTCAAAGTGTCTTTACAATGTAGCTGTACCTGTAACGCCTGTTTTGTCCATGGCTTTGTTTATCTATTCCCAGATATTCTCGATAACATCTATGTCTTTATATAACTCATTAGTCTTATCATATAGGGCACTGTTCTGTTGAATGAATGAATTTCTCGGTATCGTCATCGTGAAGTTTTATATCACAAGCCCTTGACATTGAAATATTCAGGATTTAACGTACATCAGATTTATCGCACGTCAAAAATGAAACAATTCTTTTTTTTGGACGGAAAACGTATACGATTTTCTTCGACATACGTCTATGTGTGACCACACTGATGCAATCTAATAGGTTTCATTTGATTACATTACGCATTCAACTGAAGGATCGAAAAAAACGGACGACTTGGCGAACATATGTGTGACCATGGCCTAATATATAACTTTTGTGTCATATTGTATTTTCCATTATGTTAAGCGATGACAACTATTGTTATAAATAATATATAAAAATAGCATTATATTTCTTACTGAGAGTATTGAACATCGATTAATTAGTAAAATGTGCGCGGTTACTGTTATGATTTCACGTAAGATCAGTTATTACTGTAATTGCCCTGGGTTTTCTTCTTGTTATATTTTTTCTATCTTATAATCCCTGTAATTGTTAGATTAGTTTAGGATATTGTTGTTGTATGATTTGTTGTTGATGCTGTTGTTTGATTAGTTATTGCTGTTGTTATGCGATTAACGTTTGCTGTTGCTGTATGATTAGTTATTACTTAAGCTGTATGATTAGTTATTGCTACTGTTGTATGATAATTTATTGCTGCTGTTGAATGATAAGTTATAGCTGTTGTTATTGTTGTTCTATGTCTAGTTATTTCTGTGGTTGTATATTAAGTTATTGCTGCTGTTGTATGATTAGTTATTGCTGCTGGTGTGTTATTAGTTTTTGCAGTATGATTAGCTATTGATGTTATATGATTAGTTATTGCTGTTTTTGTATTAGTTATTGCTGCTGCTACTCAATGGTAAGTTATTGCTTCTGCATGATTAGTTATTGTTGTTGTTGTATGATGCTTTCCCACTATTTATCAAGTATAAAAACCAAACAATTATGTACCAAATAGATTAAGACAAAATTTCTTTACATTGCGTTTGTTTCATTTATAGATCTGTCTATTTCATGGGGAGGTCTCCATTTAACCTTCTACTAAATCTGATAGTTAATTCAATAATGAAAACCAGACAACTTCCGGTGGCCATTGTTCATGCACACAGAAAGTCTAATTATTTTTCACTCAACTATAACATTTGCTCTATAACCGGAAATCGGTCTCGTTCATTTTCAATATGCATTATTTCGTTCCATTTATTCTGTAAAAGTTGACAATTTGAACGATAACACTTTCCCAATATTGACTATAATATTCAGTCGAATCAAATAGCTTTTAAGTCATAGACTATAAACAATTACTCATTAAATAAAGGAATATTATTGGAAATGTCTTAAATGTGTCCTGCGTTCAATTCTAAAATTAAACCACACACAAGAACTCAATATGATTTCAATTAATGCCGGGAATACAACTTTTATTTATAAAGATGTGGGCCTATTTTCTCCGGTAGACAAACCATCATACCGCTACAAACATAACACATTCATTGTGACTTCACCATTCATAAGGATGTCCATACAAGCACACCCTATCAGCAAAACTATTGCCATATGTTAAAAATGGATAGGTGATTCTACTGTCTGCAGATAAGATTATAAGCATAAACGCATATTTGAAACGGCATGAGCTACCTGGATTTGTCGATTGGGATATGGATAACATTGGCACATATAAGAGATTGTTCTATGCATAAGTAACTATGGTAGTTAAGGTACGAGATATCGATTTCCAGTGTCGTCCCGTGGCCCAATGAGTTAGACGATTGCTTGCTAACCTTAGAGTCAAGAGTTTAATCCCAGCATAGGTCGAGATACTACCTTCCCAATGTCAGTGATGCAGGTAAAATTGGCTGGCATTGAAAAAGTGCCTAGTAGTTCCGTTGAGACAATAAACAAAGGCTCCGTACACTACAGACTGTGTACGTTAAAGATCCCTCAGAAAGACAATTGAAAATAGAAAAAGAGCAAGCTAATGTCGCTGCCCTGGCCAAATTTTCATCATTTGCACAATGCATGGCGTTTTCATTAGCTCACATGGTGCAGAAAAGTAGGACATGCGTCTGGTGGGGTGGAGGGTATATGATGGTCTATTGAAAGGTGAAAATGACAAAAGATCAAGGGGTATGGATGTGGACACCGTTTTTTTTCCACAAACACCAGGACACGAATTCCGGCCAACGTAGGTGTAGGTTTCATGATAAACAGAAAGATAGTTAAAATTATAATGATACATCTCTTCATATTATCATATTTTTTTCAAGAGTGAATACCATTATTCTGTATATTATGTTAAAGGACCTCAAGTACTGATGGCTTTTCTAATCGTATTATTCTTGAACAATTTATGAGATACAGTAGGAGTATGTTTTTCTTCGAAGTGTCTCGCTTTTAATATATTTCAACCAAGG
Organism: Lottia gigantea; assembly: GCF_000327385.1. Lineage (NCBI taxonomy): Eukaryota > Metazoa > Mollusca > Gastropoda > Lottiidae > Lottia > Lottia gigantea. The sequence goes on from NW_008708986.1 coordinate 1,709,602, forward strand.
AAGTGATTATTTTGATAAATTCCTTTTTAGAATAATCTTGACTTGATACTTATTTGAAGTTTCAGAGAATATTATTTAATCTTAAACAGAAATTTTGTAAAATGATTGATAACAATGTCGTTATAGCTCATATAAGTTTAATCCAGATAAAATGGTTGTTTGGTCTGTGAAGCGATCAGTTCGGTACAAATATAACAGACAGCTAGAGTCCATTATCGCCGTCACCCATGTCCGTCCACAACTGCTCGTAAACACTCTACAAGACACAATTCTTGACAGATTTTGGCAAAACTTGGCATGAGCGTTTTAAAATCAAAGGATACACCCTATTGAAAATCAGAAAAATCGCAAAATATTTAGTATGAGTTCTTGAGAACGTGTTCAATTTTTAGCTCGTTAACAATCTCGAAGGCACAATTCTTGACGGATTTTGACAAAACTTGGCATGAGTGATTGTTATCATCCAAGGGTAAACCTAATTGAAAATCAGAAAAAATGTTTCATAGGTGTTATTGACCTTGTTCTTGAAAACACTTTCATTTTACCTCTTAAACACTAAAAGGCATGATTCTTGTCGGATTTTAACAAAAATTGGTTTTATTATTCATTACCGTTGAATATTTGCCTTCTTGAGTTTTCACAAGCTAAAAATTGAACACGTTTTCATGAACAAGGGCAATAACTCATACTCCATATTATTTAGTATCGCTCCAAAGTGTTAAAAAAATATCCTATTCCGACTATTAGAACCGAAAATTTCTTTTTAAAGCTGTCATAATTTTCTAGTTAGTTGAACACGATAGTTCAATGAACTTAATAAATAGGTGAACGGAAAAAGTCAAGGATAGTGGTGCCAGTCCAGCTCTATATGACACTGTCAATTTCATTACTATATTTTAACAGGGAAGAACCTAATGACCGTCTTACCTCATTGTCTTGACGCTACACAGTCTCCGCACCTAAGATCTGTAGAACAGAACCCAGGAACCCACATAAAAAAAGTTTAAAAAAAATAGATGGAACAAAATTGCAAAACATATCTATATTTCAATTTTCGGAACGTTTGCCTCCTGGATCAGAGTAATCACCAAATCCATCTGCCCCCTTTATTCGTGTCTGTTCCTTCCAGGTGTCAACAGTTCCTATGGTAAATTGGACATGTTAATGGATTACATGAAAAACGATGGCTGAATGATCAAAAACATCAGCATCATAAAACTTTCAATTTATTTAGGAAATCATGTGTTAAATTTCATATTATCGTGGAGTAATTGCAGCTAAAGGTCTATTGCCGCCAAGATCCTTTATCGTTCAGAACCAAACACTTGAAAATGTAATCGAAGAATCATTATGGGAATAGATTCGTCTGGAGCAGAAACCTAATTCAAGACATTCGTTTACATCTGGTTTATCGGGACTTTTATTTCATATACGACTTTTAGTCATGAGTATGTGAGTCAAAAAGTAATTTGAGCTTTTGCACGTCGTTGTTCAAACTCGACCCTTGTGTCAAATTCCAGCTTGAATAGGATTTTAATAACCTTATGATATGAACCAAAAGTCACAAACTATACCAGCTGCAAAGGTTTAACCTTCCAAATGTGGAATGTCATGAAAGAGAAGGTATATTGTAAATGATAAACCAGCACAATTCGGATGCATCAGAAAGGTGCACATCAAAACCAATTTCTAATGGTAAACATTTAAATGATACAGACTATCTAGTTTTGATATAAAACAATCATCTCTTTTAATTCAAAGTTCTAATCAAAAGATCGACATTTAATAGAAATTGATTTAACCCCGATACCTGATGTCTTCTTTATTCTATCAAGTTTCAAATTCAATCAATTTCTCTTTTCCATTATCAAGATTTGCATCAAGTTCACATTACTACCAACACTTATTGATGTGTGGATGATCGAAAAGTGTGATAAATTAAAGTCGCTAGCTTCTTAAGAATTGATAAGTAAAAGACAAATCTCGCAATTGAAGCCCACATTATATGAAAAAAATGAAATAAAATGTCAGTAGCATGAGTCCAATATCCGTTTGTTGGGTTTCCCATTGTCTTTTACTTGCACAACGCGGGCCAAGGAACCAGCCGATGACTTCAATTCAAGTAAGGAAGCAAGGGCCTAAGAGCCTTTCATGTTGCATCACTGAATCTACAGTAAATCACGCAAAAATAATGCTTTACATTCTTAAAATTCGAAAGACAGCCTCAGAGATTTTTGGATGTCTGTTGCGATTACTGTGCCATAAAAACAGATATCCATTCTTGGCTTTTTGAATAACATTGAATTTCATTTCTCACTTTTTGATAGTTGTATTAGGTAGAATATTCAGGAACTGTAGTCAATATTTTTCGAGTAGCAATACAGATATTGAGAATTCCGCCTTTTTTAAAGAATTCATGTGGTTAAATTACTTCATGTTTAGGAAATTCAAGTAGGATTTTCTCCTCTACTTTTAAACCTCTCACAATACAACATATTCCACTTCCTCTAACGATTATGTCATTTTAGTAATTTGTCGAAAATTGGTTGAATTCAACCTGTAGGGCGAGGGCAATAAAAATTATTTATACATGGAAATAGTACTATGATGTGTGCGGCAAGATGAGATGAAATATTTGAGGCAAATATCTAGTAATATATGAGCTCATGTGCCTTATCAGACGGCATCACCCATAAATTTAAGATGCTCCCAATTAAAACCCCCGAAAGAAAAAGTGCACGATAAGTAAGTAGAAGGGTTGTACAAAATTTGCTTTCGATTATTCTCTTCTGCTGTACGTCAAAAAATATCCGAATATAGTAAGCTCATGTACATTTTCAGAGTTTATTTTCCGGTTTATAAGAAAATATGAACGAAAAATGTTTGTTTTTTTAGCATCAGGAGGAAGAGACTCCTTCATGCACGGACCTGTCTGCGCCTGTGAAGAAGTCAAAATTTGTCGGGACATTGCTTGGTATTACCGAACACTTCAACAATAGGATTAGCTGTAACGCAATTTTAGACTATTATCAAATACGACAGGGTGACAACCGTGGTACTTCAATACCATCCACGTACATCGTGATTCATGTGAGATTTAGTAAAATATTTAGGTCAAGGAAATGTACACGTGTTCCTTGTTTTGTCTGAAAAATATAAATGACTTACCTCAAAGTATGTCTACAAAAACATCTTCAGAAAATACTATTAACGTCAGCCTGATCGCATCAGTAGATTCCATCGGGTTTTTATGTATGAAGAAATGTGGATTACGGAAGCCATTACTCGGTGTTAAAGATTGATACTTTTGTAAGTCTAAAAACATCCCATTACGATATTCACATGTGATTTGAATCATACTCTAGAATCGCTCTGTGTATTAAATCCATTTCATATTAGACATGCATTAGGATTAGCGAAGTGTTAACATTGTCAGACACTTACGGGATTTACTTCTTATGGAATTATTCTCATTACCAAATCCATTATCATCTTACAATACTATGTTTTGTTAAAAGGTAGAATCCACTGTGTCATTTATTTCACTTAGGAAGCCTCGCATCACGGAGCGGCTTTTCTAGCACTTTCTGGATGAAGTTCACTGGCAGAAGTGATGATCTCGTCCTCAGATTTCAATTGCCCCAGATTATTAGACACATTAAGATACTGTACATATGTTCAGAAGTCTTGTATCTTTGAATAAAATTATTACTTTATTCGTTCATACATCCTCAGCCTAATATGTACAAAATATCCAAAGTGTAATTTCATGCACACGTGGTATTGGCTTTAGGTTAGGTAATACTCTTTCTTCGGGTTTCCTTCCATTGACAGAATACCGACATCGACACAGCACAAATCGTCTAAAATTAAACTAACTCCATTTAGACTATTCCAATCTGAAACCGCCACAGTAAACCAAAACTTCAGAAGACGCATTAAGTTTTTACAAACTGGAAACAACACAAATTATCCAAAACTTCAGCCAATAGAGTTACCAAGGAGGCTCGAAGAACTTAGTCTATCCGGATTAATATCACACACAACTAAGTATACTCGGCGTTGCCTTAAAAGTTCATAAGAAGAATTTAGGCAATTCAAAACCAAATCGCCACAATTAAGCATGCATAAGGTGTATAGTGGATATAGACGTCGAGCTATAAATCAACTTGTATTGAAACGCTGTCACCTCTCATTACTCTCTCAGACGAACTTTATAGCTCTATAAAACCATTTAAGAATTATCTATTAAGTCACCTAGATTTTTGTCACACACGACTATACGTACGTCAAGTGTCTCTGAAATAAGAAATAAAGACAACTATAAGAACTGCTTCCATTTGCAGGAATAATTCCATTGTAAAAGGTTTGAAATTAATCCGACGTTCTATCGATCTTTTTTAAGTTTCACAAACATGTAGAAAAAACTTGTCATCTTCCTACACTTAACACAATAAGTCAATGTACATAATTTTTATATTAAAGGGAATGTGCAGTCTTGTTAGAAGATATTTCCAACTATCTAAAATTTATTCTTCACTCCGAAATAACGATAGACCATTCCATTTGCTATTTTTACTTTTGCAGAACTAAAAACAAAGTCGACATATTCACATGAAACTTAGTATGACCTACATGTCCAGAAGTTCCCTAAAATATCTGAGATTCTCTTGAAAATATCAAATCTGAAGTCAATATGAAAAAAATCTGTATCTATCGTCAGGGGTATCTGAAAAAGATATCTAAATTAGCTAAGTATTAAAAGACAATATTTTGGGTGTTGCCAAAGTAAGCTTACTAATTACTACAATATTTTCACAACCATTTAACAGTTATCAATGGAAGCTCTTGGAATATCATAGCCCATTTGCCAGGTTACACAGCTCTATAATCCATACCAGGTAAGCATGGAGGATAAAGGATCTAAGTTGCCTAATCTCATTTATTCCAGGCGACCAATCTGAAGCTGTGTATAAACCCGAGAAAGATAGTGGCAAGACGGTTGGCTTTTGACCAGCTGAACTTACTGTTATCCATTGTAAAATACCAATAAAATCATTCTCAGGAGTCTTTCTGGCGACTTAGCAGATAAGAAGCTTCCACTCTTATCTGAAAGTGAGGGCTTCGATGATGGAGGTAGTAGTGTCATTTTTCTTGGCAGTGAAGCCGCCATATAAAAAGTGTCTAGTCGTTCAAATGATCTATGAAGATGAGCAAAAATTCTTGACGGTTGAAAATCGTAATAGGTTGTCTAATGTCACGTAATATTTTCTTCCTGCCATACTGTCTCTCTTCATTAAACTAACAAGAAGAAAAGCAGGACGATAAACTATAATTTGTTCTTTTGATAAAGTAGTCGTTGTTCGAGTCACAATGACACAGGTTATTCTAACATGATATTCAATTGCTGATACATTGTGAACCATTATATAAACCGGAACTACTTAACTCTCCTCAGCAATTTATAAATCTAGTTCTTTAATGCATTTTTGAAATCAATCACAGTTTGAAATGTCTGCGCGATGTATTTTCATTGTTTATTATTTAATTACTAAAAAAACTAAAACCTCGTTTACAAAACTGGTGTCATTTTCATATGAAGAATAATTTATTGACTGACATTGTATGCTAAATCGAGAAGCTGAATACAAAGTGCAATGATTGAAATAGTGCCAATTCTTCTACCCGTTTTGCGAAAAAATCTGTTTCTTTTTCATGTCTAGTTTTTCTGCTAGATGATTGATCTTTCATTCTATTAAACTTTGGCAAGACCGCGAAGATTGACCGAATTTGTATGGATAAAACAAAATCCATCATTTTGGCAAGTAAACAAATGACATGATTAAAAGAATCTTTCAATCAAAATTACCCAGACGTAGGGGATATACAATAGTGGACGCCAAAGAACCATTACAAAAAATATTGTATTTATGATGTTACCATTCCAAAATCCGCCGACTACTTTCTCATCTCGCACACATCCTCCTTTACCTTACTTCTCATTCAATATTCGATAAAAAAAAAATATGCATTTATCAATTTCGACAGTGGAATAATAAAAAGGAAAAATTCGATGTTTTTGTGAATACCCATTGACCGGATAAATAACCTACATCTCAAACACCTTTCAAATACTTTTCAAAAAATTAATATTGAATTAATGTCTGAAACTTGTGTTATTGAATACTGATCGAGTTTTAAAAAAATATGTATCGACTTGACAACGGAAAAATGATATTGATTTTGTAAGCACGTGAGGCTATAGATAGCATTTAGACGTGATAATTTTCAGATAAGCTCACATCATTATTTCGTTTTATATTGTTATTAAAGTTTCAAATATTCATCAGTCGTGTTTAAGTGCATTAACAAAATTACTTAAAGTTCATCATTAGTAATACAACAAGAAACGAAATATTTTTGTTTGACGGACTTTTTATAATAACTCGGTCGAGTATTATTATGGAAATTTGTCAGATGCAAAAGGTTCTGTTACTTTTTATAGAAATCGTCAAGTGTAAAGAATTCGAAATATTATAATATTGAAATGATTCCACTTCAATATGTCTCGATGTCCTTAATGTAAGATGGAATTACAACTGCACTTAAGCACTTAGAATCATGCAAAGAACAAACTATGGTAGTTTTTTTAAAGTGTCACAAAAGCTGATAATCTGAAGCTTTTAGATAACTTTTTTTTAACCTTTAGGGATATTTTACAAAAAACATTTCGCATCTATTCAATGGAATTTCATATTCAATAGCATTCATATTATTCTAGTGAAATTTCATATTATTTCCTTGACATATAGTATTATTTCCATGACATATAGTATTATTTCAGTGTCATAAAGTATAATTTCAATGACAATAGTATTATTTCACTGACTTGGAGTGTTATTTCAGTGACATAACGTATTATTTCTATGACATATAGTATTATTTCAGTGTTATATAGTATTATTTTAGTGTCATATAGTATTATGTCAATGGCATTTAGTATTATTTAATATCATTAGTTCAGTGGCATATAGTATTTTCTCAGTCACTTGTAGGATTATTTCAGTGACATAGTATTATTTCCGTGACTTGTACTACTACTTCAGTGGCAGAAAGTATTAGTTCAGTGGCATATAGTATTTTTTCTCAGTGACTTGTAGGATTATTTCAGTGACATATAGTATTATTTCCGTGACTTGTACTATTACTTCAGTGGCAGAAAGTATTAGTTCAGTGACATATAGTATTTTCTCAGTGACTTGTAGTATTAGTTCTGTGGCATACAGTATTATTTCAGTGACTTGTAGCATTATTTCAGTGGCATCACGTATTATTCAGTGGCATTAGTATTACTTCAGCGGCAAAGTGTATTATTTCAATGACATGTAGTATTATTTCAATGACATAAAGTATTATTTCAGTGTCATGTAGTATCATTTCAATGACAAAAGTATTATTTTTGGTAATATATCCAATTACATTTCGCATTGTTTTAATGACATTTTGTATTATTCAAATTGCATTACGTATTTTTTTAATGAAATTTCATATCATTCCAATTCCTTTAGTTTCTTATAATGACAATTCGTATTTGTCAAATGCTATTTTAGTGACATTTCCGATTATTTTGACGTCAATTTGTATCTTTCCTTATCATTTGTGACATAAAGGATTTATTTCAACAACATTTCGCACAGCTAAATTCACGTAATTCATGTAAAAATGTAATTTATAATAAGTAAATGCAAATTGCACTAAGTTCATGCAGGAATTTGAGTAATAACAATGTAAAGGATCTAAGAACAATAGATATAACATATTGATTAAAAAATTATTGTCACTGCGACATGATTCCTCGCCATTACATAACGTTAATTATTCTAATTGAAAGAGATTGATAGCCTTGTTGATGGCTTGTTGTACAATGCTTTCTACGTTGTTGTCTTATTTATTTATTAAACACTGCCATGGAGCTATCATATTATTTTTATTTCTCAAAGTTTAGGACGAGAGAAGAAATGGTAATACAAGTATCACCACTGGTAATATCCTATTTTTATGGTATTAGGAAAGGTGCTCACAAATATCTTGCTTTTTTCAAAGAGAAATCGCAGGGATCATGTTTTCGCCTCGAATGTTTTTGAGCCGCAAAAATATTTCCAACTAAGCACCTTGAGCACAACTTAGCATTGAAACCTTTATCTGAAGCATTTGTCATAATATGAAATTGAGTGGTACACTTTATCTGACATTTGTGTGATCGTGTAGTTATTGAAGGTATTGAAGTAGCAAAAAATCATGTGTGTTTCTTATGATAAAACATAAAGTATTTTGTAACATAGGCAAAGAATTGAACCATCCTCGATTTTCTGTGAACAAGAATTGTAATTGAAATATGCCAAAGTTATTAGGGAGATTAGAGGTTGAAGTGTGTTTGAGATCTGCGTCAACAATTTTTTACTTGAAACATTTTAAGAGGAGTAAAAAGGTATATTTTTTTCAATTACGAAGTTGAGTCTTATTCGTTAACAACAGTAAATTTACAGTAAAATTGTCTTTCCAGTCGATTTATGTAGTAGCATTCTTCCATGTTGACATCACCGATAAATACATGGCGTAACTCGAATATAATTATATTTCCCTTTAATAATATATCTGTTACGAATCAAAGCTATTATTTTAATCAGGCATGATTTGACCTAAATCATAACCTGTACCCTAGTCCTTTCATATTAAATCTTCTGTGGTCTGAAATTATTCAGATCAATACGACTGCCGCCATGATAATCTGATAATTCAGACCAAAGAAAAAATATCAGTCACATAATGAAAACATTTGATGTCGTAAAAGACAATCATTTTGTGCGAATCTGGAGAAACATAAAACTAAGATTTCTTCAAAGAAATTTCACCAAGGTTGAAGAAAAGAAAATTAAATCGATTTTCAACAAAAGTGAGTTCAAAGTAAAGGTCGATTGTCTAAGTAGTTGGCACAATGAAAAGAAAAACATCAAATACAAAGAGGTTTCTTTGATGAAGAACATGGAAATATAATATGCAATTGAGAAGGTACAAAGAGATTTTTGCATTTAAAAGTGTCGTTTGATGAGTAACGATTTCACAGATTTTACCATTAACAAAATTGTTTACTCACGAGATATTCTTGGTAACGTTTAGGAAAATTAAAGGTTTCATACACACACAATGTTGACTTGAATTTTATCGAGACGCTTGAAGTAGTTGGTCTCAGCCAGGGACTAACCGCGATGCCAGCAGTGTAATAACGAGCACCAGTTATAGATAGAAAGATCTGCATTTGTGGATGCCCGAAAGTAATCATAGGCGGTTCTTTACTGAATGACGACAATAATAGAGACTCATTCTTGACAATTTCTACCTTCAGATTAGTACAGCAATGAACAGAAATAATCAGTAATCTAATCACTTTGAATGTAAAACGCTACACCTTACATGTGTCTTGAGGGACAACCTTGTGCTTCATCTTGGTGGTCGTACCCGTGCGGTGGACGAGTAGCCTAAATATACATTCCTATAATACCTGACATAAATCTGTGTACAAATTATCAAGTACAAATTTGAATGATATATCTATTTCTCTGATATACATTTCTCTGAATCGTAGATACACCAACCACTGTCCAACATTATTTCTTTACATGTAAAGCAACACAAATTCAAAGCCTATTTCTAGATAGTCATGCCAGATCAACATTTTTATTGACCTCTAAACTACGGAAATTTCATCAAATGTTTAATATCAAAATATAATAAACTGCTCTTTAATTCCTTCTGATTTTAAATGTATCGTCTGATATAATCAAGAATAATTGACGAATTGTGCTGTAATAAAATTTCTAACAGAAGCACATACAAAATTCTGTTTACTCTTGGAAAGTGGGTCGAGTAATATCAGTAATAATAATCATTATCTACAAGAAGAGTGTAGGATTGTAAAATCAAAGCATAGAGTGGCATCAGGTTTTGGAAAAATAATGTCAAATGAATAAAATGTTTCCTTTTTAAACATCTGATTGCTGAAAATAAATAAATAACTGAAGAACGATATATTTTTAACTGTTGACATTTATTTTATGTAAGATTGTATACACGATTTGTAACACGACAATGACATAAATCAGATTTTTTAATATTTGTTTTCCGGGAAACAGTGATTGATAACGTCTAGTAACTTGACAATTAACGAATGGAATAAAATTAAAGGGATATTGTGATATAAATTTAGTCTATGATATCTGCTTTTAATGGTATCAAACGTAAACTTGTCATCTACCAAAAAACCGTGATAACCATAACCACTTTGAGAAAATTTAAATTGTGTATACACATTAAGCTTACTGGCTATGGTTCACAATTTTCGGAGGTGTTCTTAACCGTTCTTCATTGTGGCGGAGTCTTGAAAAAGGTGAGTCGCTAATTACACTGACAATTATGGATAAACATAGCTAAGAATGCTGAAATCTCGACTGTAAGCCGTGATCACTATTATTACTTATCATTTACGAAGAACAATCTCCATTTTAGAGACTAAGTTACGATTAACACAAGAAATTGGTTAACCATGGTCTTTAAATGCTATGGGACTGCCAAACCAATGTAATGTCAATTCTGTCTACATATACGTCTAATAGGTTTATTCCAAATTTTTAAATTAGAGGAAACACCGATCAATTGTATTTTAATATCAAAGTTAAAGCCAGTGTCTGTTTTCTTAGTCCTGATGTTTAGATGTTAGTTACATGACTACTGCATTGTGTAAAGATGATTTTGTCTAACCAGTACTGACAAACTTTCATAAGAACATTGTACAATGTTTGAGATATGACGTAAAAGTGACAAGTTGTTATTTTCTCGACAATAACTTAACTGAAAGGTTTTAATGTATCAATCGCTAGACTTTCATTAATAACATTGGATTAGATTGGCAAGGATCAGTAAAACTGTGACCTGTGGTGGACTGGAAAACAATCACAGGTCAGACTCAATAAATTGATGCTAGTATTTCATAGATAGAGCTGTCATAACCCATCATATAGCTTGCTTTAGATTAACAAAGGCTATCGTAAAAACTTCTTGTTCTTCTAAGATCATCAATTTACATCAATGATATTAGTGAAATTTTACCGGATATTTTCAGGCCATACAAAGATTTAACCAACGCAGGACACAAAAAAACATGATTAATATAGAATAATAAACAAAATTATAAAATAACTACACATAGATTCATTTAAATCGATCGAAGACGTAATATTTTCTCATACAACCAAATTTCGAAAAAGCACCATTTACCGCTTAAATTTTGGCACAGACTTCTCAGTTGGGAGATATACATACAAACCAAGTTTTAAAAAAAAGTCGAAGTCGAAAACTGCCTTTTTGATTTTTGAAGTTTTCGTACATTGCATATATGAAGTTTTGCGATAACTAGTTGAAAATATCCAATATTCTGGTACAAGGAAGATTTCCCAGAATTTTACTCGAATATTAGAGGGGTTTTCTGATTTTTTGTAAAAAAAAGTCTTCACAAACAAAAAACGTCGTAAATTATACCTGAAAATATTTCTGCTATTTATATCTATGTATCTTCTTGAGCAAACTGAATTTGCTTTAAATTGGCTATTTTAAAACGGAAGGTACTAATTGTACTAATTAAGCAGTTTGACCTATCTTTGGTGTTTAGCTTGATAATTGTTCGATATTATTAGTTGAAACCTTAAGAATACATAGGAGACATATTTCTCTACAAGTTAGCGTTTATTTTACTCAAATCCAAAAAGCTTTTAAATATTTTGCCGTTTAAAAATTTACAGCTTGATTCTTTTAGTTAAAACTTTCAGATACGTTTAAGGGTATATTTCTCTAGATTTTGGTGTATAGTTGCAACAAATTTGAGCAAAAACAGATTTCGACCTACAAAAAAGCGGAATATCTCTTTAAGTAAGATGAACCTGAACTAATCATTAAAATATATTTCAGTTGCTTGGCTTTATAGTTTTGAGGTAAAATATGGCGCCTCCTATCTCAACTTCACTTTAGACGAATTAAAATTCATGTTACAAAAACTTTGATCTGAATGTTTAGTTCAGTTGAAGCTCGTGATCTGTGGAACTATTTCCAAATAATGGAAATGTATTGTCACATTTGTAATTAGAGAAAGTGAAAACTTTTGTTGAAATATATTTAATTTTACTAAAAGTATTTTCTCATTCCGAAGTCTAGAACAAATGTCTCCTGCAGATGTTTTTAATACAAAAATGCATGAAATAAGAAATATTATCTATGTGAACTCTAAAAGGATGACGACTCAAAAGATCAAAGAGTGGTGTCAGATGTACCAGTGAGCATACCGTACGCGTTACTTTACTAGCATTGGTTTGTTCCACTTTGATCTAAGTTCAGAAGTTGAACTCTGCCAAAAACATTGCCCACTAGCATCATCGGCATATACGTATGTAATATCACATCATACATGACATCCAAATACCAATTTGATTACAGAACCCCTCTACATACCTAACATATTTTATTCACAAAAGTAGAATCAGTATCTTGCGCATATTAAAATATTTTGCTATAACTGGAAAGACTCGAGCTTTAAATAAACCTATGCTCAAAAAATGATCGCCTTAATTGATACAATTGTTTACTGTAGAACACGTCGAATCGAGTTGTATTTAATTTTAGTCTATAAAATAAGAAGCTAGCAATTACAGATATTGATTTTATAAAATGTGCCTGATCATTGATTTGCGAAAGAACTTCCTATTGCAACATGAAGATGGGGATAAAGGTTTTTTTTCCACAAAATTACTAAAAAGGCGTCTCAAAGCTAGATAAAGTCAGTGAAATATGTGACTGTCTTTTCAGTACAGTTATTTTTTTATCTTGTAAATTTACAAGATGTTCATCTCAAAAGCAATGGTTGAACGTTTGCTCTCAGACGATCAGAAGTCATTTTGATTTTGTAATAATTTTGACTTTATTCAACAAGTGGTTTTTACTTAGTCAAGGGCAATAACTGAAATTCCGTTGATCGAAAAATTGTCAAATTCAATGTTGACTGAGATCTCATCAAATGTGGGCGTATAAAAAGAATGCTATTATTTTGAATTGTTGAACGATAATTTTCCATGAGACCGTCTTAATGACTTGGTCGGAGACTACCAGTCCGAGTCTTCGGAAAACTTGTTAGGTCGACGCTGGACAGTTTGTCTAGAGCCATTCAGCGATATTAACACACGCTTATTGTCTCTGAATAAAATACCCTGGGACCAAAGTCGCAGAACTATAATTGGAAACATGTTAACAGGTTAGGATAATATTCCAATATCGGCCAGTCGACAGTCTGAATTAACTATGTTATCTGTCTGCTCAGGTAAAAAAAAATAGCAATGTTCGTTCTAATATAGATTTGACATTCAAAATATTCGTGTCTAACTTTTTTCTTTTCTTTTGTCACTTTTCGTAAAAATGTAAGCCAATGCTCAAACTTTCAAATAATATAATTGAAATGTTCACGCCATAAGACAATATAAAAGATGCAAGTTAATATCAAATTTTCCCCTTCATCTGATCATCAAATAGAAGATAGTTATTATGACGATTTTCTCCATCCAACCATACCAATTCAAATACTTTCATAATTCCTTATTTTACACTCAACTAGGTTTTCAACAGCTCTTTGGTTAAAAATAGAATTTTAGTATCAAAATCTTTTGGACTCATTTAACAGGTCACGTATAGGTTTAAAATGATATGAACGGAAATTGAAAATAAAGTTACATGTCTTTTGGTTTTGTTCTATAAAGCAATGTTACACCGAATTGAAATCTGCCAACAAACTACCTACTGTACAGACGAAGATTTCTGAAACTGTCGTCATGTTCCTGTGATGGGTCAATAAGTTTATACTCCATTACATGTATATTATATACAATCATATTTTGAATAGTGTTACTCGTTATTGAATTTTGGGGGCACATTTGAATTAACCCAACAATATGGCTTTTAAACGCTATAGGCAGTCGAGTAATTCGACTATCAGTAGTTTCCTTTTGTCGGAAAGATAAGGACGTCAATGAGTAAAAATTTGAAAACGAGGATCATGAAAGTGAATTTTGGTCGGATTCACAATTAGTGTAAGTAAGGAAATAAGGAATATGAACAATAAAAGGAAACTGGTGTGAAATTTTAGTTCATATTGTCCGTTTTCATCTTCATGTATGCTGTGCCCTAGAATCTATTTAATTATTTGGTACAAAGTTGCTACTATCATAGCCAAAAATCACCCACTGTTTGACTTTTCCCGTGCAATTAGCCAAGCTAGAGGAAGGAAGTAGAGGGTACAATTTCATTTCGTTTAATATACAAAGAGATTATTTAGGAAACGTTTGATTTTCCGCACATCTAAGATTCCATCAAACCTGACTATTTGTACATCAATTTGATTAGGCAGCTCTCACAGTCGACTAAATCAACTTAACCAAATAAACTACTTCTTTTCACGGTATTAATTTGAAGGTTTAATGTCAAATTAATGAATGATCGTCAATGAATTCCATTGATGTAATCAGGACCTATTATTTTTCTATTTCAATTCTGTGGTTTGTAATAGAAGTGCTGACACTGTGATCGAGATTACTGCTAAATAAACCTAGACGCAGAATGTGGTTATCATAAACCAATTGCAGAACGTGATAACGTGAAACATCCGCGATTATCAAATGAAACGTATTTTTGTTTCAAATCTACATCGACATTAGGGATTTTCAATTGTTTAATGGATATGGTAAAGATATGCCAGGTTGGGACATAGAAGTAACATAAAAACCATCGACATCCTTTGCCCGATTCGATATTTTTTATCATAATCAATAAGGCAGCATACATTTTATCACTTGTTGCAAATATAGCAATGTTAAAGCTACCATCATATTTCCCATTCCAGTGCCAAAAAGTTCACGTTTTTGCAATTCACAGCCCAAGGGAGTGCTACAGTATCTTACACTCACTTGCTGAAAGATGTTAACGTTGCGTTTTACAAACAGCAATGGATACAAACGAAGGTATCAAGAGAGGTATTAAATGTCATATTTTCCATGTATTGTAGACTGGAATAATTTCTGGTGTATGGAAAGTCCCAATGTGAATAGCAACATGTCATTAAAAATTCAGATATTGCATGTGATTCAGAGAACTGTTCCTTGCTGTATTATTACACCTTAATTTACTAGGATAATTGTTACAAGCGTTTACGTCAATCAAATTTATCTCCGTACTCAAATTTAGTGCCCTTGTTTTAATGATTATGAGAGTTGTCAGTTGCTGTATTATTACACCTCAGACTAGACTATGTGTCCCTCCCTGCAATGGCTTTCGTAATTCTGTTTGTCCATCATGTCCTAACTGACCAGGTGAATGTCCAACAAGAATGATATTGACTTTAACTACTTATCTCGGTCATGGTTTAGCAAACTCAATCTGAATTAGGATGACTATTGGTCGAGAGGTGATGACGTTACTTAACCCATTCTAAACGTGATAAGTGACCGGCTGAAATCAGTAAGATTACTTGATGTTATTTCTGCTCTGTTAAGCCTGTCTGTGTGTCATCCTGAAGTCTTAATCACAATTTTACAGACTCTATTGAACGCTTTCCCTCTCTTCTAAATTACCACAAAGACCAACAAAGCCTCATTAATATACTCAACAAGTCTATGTTCAACGCTAGGCCAATTTTACCGTCATCAAGAGCTGTCAACTTATATCAATGTTCAATCAAAACACTGACGGCCATTTTATTAGCAACCGGATATTAGAAATCACAGGGCCGGTGTCAAGTCGGTTGCTAAATGATAGCGATGAATAAATAATGACGCTCCCTGAAGTTCGCTTGGTTCATGATTCAATGTCATTCCCTTTTTAAACTTGATAGGTAATTTTAAAATTCATCTGATATCTACAGAATCCAATATGAACAGAAAAATAAAGCAAAGAAAACCCCCGTTTGGCTCATATCAATTTGTAGATTGGCATACATTTCAAATGACTAAACTAAAATATATCAAAAGCCAATTTCTCGTGATACTTTTAAATAAAGTAATTGTAAAATGTATACAATTAAGTATCAAAAGCAATCACGATTAAAATACGTGTGTATGTGTTCTCAGAATTCTTGGGATGTATGATAGAAATTCAAAGTAAGTAACGCTTCAATTCTAAAGGATAAATAAAGCATCGAAAAATGGTCTGGTCGTTGAAAATATAAAAGGATTCATCACATTTAAGACTAAACTTTTTCACGTGGGTAATGACATCGATTATATCAATCACGATAACAGAAGTTTAATGTCTGTTATTACAAAATTTCCGGAATTGACGGAAATGGTTCTATCTGAACAAGATCTCGTCTGAGGATTATTGCTAGCGGAAATAGTAAAAAAGATAAATTGTTGACAGTAAAAGTAGATCGTATATTAGAATAATTCGCTTTCTTCACCAAGATAATTAAGGGCAATAACCCACTTGCTTACTAAAATCAAGATATTACCCAATGTTGTTACCTAGAATAATCAACCGAGATATGTAACCCTGACAACCTTATGGTGTAAATCAGCATAGAATTATTAACTTACAGATATCCATATGTTGTAAACCAGCCCAGGATAACTATGTTAGATAACCCTATGTTATAAACCAGCCTAGGATAATTAGCCCAGATATCCATGTTGTAAACCAGCCCAGGTTAACCATGTTAAATAACCCTATGTTATAAACCAGTCTAGATATCCCTATGTTATAAACCAGCCTAGATATCCATATGTTGTAAACCAGCCCAGGATAGCTATGTTAGGTATCCATATGTTATAAACCAGTCTAGGATAATTAGCCTAGATATCCATATGTTGTAAACCAGCCCAGGATAGCTATGTTAGGTATCCATATGCTATAAACCAGTCTAGGATAATTAGCCTAGATATCCATATGTTGTAAACCAGTCCAGGATAGCTATGTTAGATAACCCATGTTATAAACCAGCCTAGGATAATTAGCCTAGATATCCATATGTTGTAAACCAGCCCAGGATAGTTATGTTAGATAACCCATGTTATAAACCAGCCTAGATATCCATATGTTATAAACGATCCAAGGATAATTAACCTAGATATTCCTGATTTTTATGTTGTAAACCAGCCCAGGATAGCCATGTTAGATAACCCTATGTTATAAACCAGCCTAGATATCCATATGCTGTAAACCAGCCCAGGATAGCTCTGTTGGATAACCCTGTTATAAACGAGCCTAGGATAATTAACCTAGATATCCCTGATTTTTATGTTGTAAACCAGCTTTGGATAACTAGCCGAAGATAATTTACTCAGATGAACCTTTTTAAAACTAACCTGGGATGATTATTTTAGATACGATATGTTTTGAATAGTGTAAACGATAGTGTAACAATGTAAAAAATACCGACGTAGTGCAAGATTTAGTAACAACCTTTTAAAGTTACAAAGCTAGTTCTTCGGGGACGAAACACTTTTGATTTTTTCTAGAATCAAGGTCGTTCTTGTTCATTATCAGCCAGTCTACAAGAACCAATACATGGTGTGATAGTATCTGGTAGTGAAAAAAAGCTAAAAGGGGGAAATTTGAATGTATTTTCTATTCTTATCGCGATATAACTAAAGATTAGTTGCTATTTTTTTTTAAATCCCAACTAAATGTCCTGGGTCGTCTTTTCTTCTATCGTCTACCGTTTTTTTTCTAAAAAAAAATTGACTAAAAAATCATATCGAGTATTTCCTTTTACTGTCTGTTATAGATCTGAAGTTCAGTTCCATGGTTCTTTTCTGGGTTAAACTAGAAAAAAAATTGAAAGTATTGCATTTCAATACTTGCTACCCAGGAGAGGTCAAATCGATGTTCGCAGACTAGGGAGTCCTCGACTATCAAGTATTGTTGTTCTTCGGACTTTCAAAACAGATTTTAAAAGTTTGATGGATTGCTTTCTGGGTTTATTCAGTACATATTTAGTCATCTGGGTTGTTTTATTCAGTATAACATGTTTGTTATTTGAGTTATAATATTTAGTACATGTTTGTTATCTGCATTATTTATTCCGCACGTTTGTTATCTGGGTTATTATATGTGTTATATTCAGTACATGCTTACTTTATGTGGTTATTAAATTCATTACGGAAGTCCATGTTACAGATGTCTGGACTATATAGTAATCATGTCTCAAGGCGTGTTCTACATTTTTAAATCCTTCAGAAATCAGCTTGTTGTTTCTGTCACAGACAATTAATTACACACGCCACAAAATTGTCTCCAGTAAAAAAAAAACAGAATAGCGAAATAACCCATGTGGACACTCATGAAGAAATCCTGAATTTCACAACTGAATCGAAGAATGAAATAAAGAGAAAATGTCCTACCTTGCGTACATGATATCTCGAGAAGATTACCTGATTATAAGAAGGAAATCTGTTTCTGTTTCAGAATTTCAGATGCATGTCGAATACTCCACGCAAGATCAGCGATCATTTAATGATGATACCAAGTAATACTTAAACTGGAAGTACACAGAGAATGTGATTACCTATTTAGGAGTATTAACTTAGCATTAAGTTTTCTCATATTAAAGTACATGTTATTTAATTAGTTTGAATTCAATGATATATATTTTACTACTAGTTATTTATTTTTTATTTTCTAAAATCGATATCAATATCCTAAATACATCAAATCATTAAAATCACAAAGCTCTAATATCAAGGGCAAAAAATTGTTAAGAACTCCATTCATTTCATTTCATTCATCATAAAAATCACATGAAATCTGTGGTCTCTATTGTGTTCATGAAAACATTTTGAAGCATTTTTCCTAAGCAATAACTCAAAAACCGTTCATCGAAATATCGTCAAATTCAAACTTGACCAAATTCTCAACAATATACATAATCACAACAAATTTCGTTAAAATCAGTTGAAAACTGTAGTCTCTATTATGCTCACAAACAAATCTTGACGCGTTTTTCCTAGGTCAAGGTCAATAACTCAAAAACCGTTCATTTGCATGTGGGCGTATAAAAAAATCTAACTTTTAATAATCTTGTGTTGTAAACGTGACCTTCATAACATGTAATATTACGCAGGCCGACCCCTTCAGTGATTAACTTTGGTAGCTTAATGTTCAATTTGTGATATTGAATAAATAATCATGTTTGAACTGTGTGTAGTAAGTGCAGTCTATTATTACTGTTTATCAATATATTAATGTTATAATTGACATGTCATGTTACATATGTATAAATCTATAGATATTGATATTTATTAAATGATTTAGGTTTTTATTCTTTCATGAAGAACGATTGGGTTTTTTCCTTCTTAGACTAGAATTGCGTTTCGTTAACTTCGTGAAGTAGGTGAGGACATGTAGTCGTTCCTCAAGAAACAAACAACTTGAATTAGTTAGGTCTGATGATGAGATGTTTTTAATTATTGTACAGTAGATAAACTTTAAGGGACGCTATTGGAGTAGTCCGTTTGTCTACGATATATTTCAATGTCCTTCTTAAGCTCACCGAACGACGAACTTTTAAGCATTAAAAAGTTCTTTTTTCTTTGACATTTTTAATGGTTTTCAATAAATTAAATTAGATTTAAAGAATCGACACGGCAACGGAAACGTCATTGTTACTTTTCTAATCGATATAAACATATAAATAATGAAAACGATTTCGTTGGTGATTATAACTGTGACATTTTCTTGTTATATTCGAGCTATATTCAATATGTGGGTTTCATGATTTTTATAAATTTTAATGCCTAATATAAACAATAAGTGATTTCCTCAGAAACCTAAATATGCATAAACCTGTAATAATATACTCATGGAGAATTGATAATTTGCGTGTTTTTAAAAATTATAATATTATTACGTCGTTTGCATATAAATCCAAACTTATATAATTGGAGTTATAAGTAAACTCGTCTGTGTTTGCTAATTGACCCAAATAGGTCCTCAGGCCAATCTGGGCAGATTTTCATTGCTACATGCACAGGCTCACTGAACAGATTCCTTGGGCAAAAAGGCTCTGAATGTTAAGGGAACAAATTTCAAGTAGGCACTTTTTTTTAGATCCAGGTCGTTTAATCTCGGTACATCATGACCAGATATTCAATGAAATGAATTGAGTTTTACGTCCTACTTTTCTGCACCAACCAGATATTCAAGACGAAGTTGATGCAAAGGGGGCGTGTCAATGCAAATGAGGCAGCTAATTATCCAGATTCTGGATGCAGGGGGCAATTTTTCGAGGCTTATCTATACTAAACTATGAGAAAATGTAAACCACAGACTGTGTGTAATTGTCATATATAGTTATTAGGGCAGTTATAAAAATCAGGATTATTTTGATTATAGTTTATATTGTCTGTGGGAGATTTGTATCAGACGGTATCTGGAGAATTTCAACATGTATAATACCTGCCTGGAAATATAGACATGCTGCTAGAGCTCAATAAATAAAAGTACAACTGGCAATTGTCTATTTTATGATCATAGCATCATAACATACCCTAGTAATCATCTAACATGGTAAACTTTATCTCAAGGTAAGATCTCAGGCGTATCCAAAAGATTTATAAGGGTAAAATGAATCCGATAACACTTTTGGACCAATGGAAATCACATGAATTTGTCACAATATTTTGTCATTGTTATGTCTGAATTGTTTTTTTTTGGGGGTTTTTTTTTTTTTTTTTTGCCTCAACTCAACATAAAATAGTAGTGACTGTATTTGGATGTTTAAGACTAAAGACGGTGTAAGAAGTCATAGCTAATTAAATTTATTTCAGATATTTTCTGCTCAGACGAAATATTCAACCAATTCGTTTTAAGCTCTCCAAATCCACGTATAAGAGCTCAACAGGAGCTTCGTCTATATTACACAATGTCATGGTTGGTTTTTTGCGAGGGAGGTCAAAAACACCCTCCCGGAGAACTTTATGCCTCTACTACTGGGTTTCTATTTCTGACTTTCCACGAAGGCGGGTGTGTTTGTTTGATATATTCATCACAGAAGCTTTTGAAATTAACTAAAAAATTTCATACCAGAAATAATATTAAGAAGTCATTGACAAAATTTTAAAAATCGGAGCTGAAAGTAATCAAACAAATATTACCATTAGTTTTTAGACATTACTGAGTGACAAAGTCTGCCTTTCATGAAAGGAAAAGGTTTTTAATTTAACAGTATTTGAATGATGCAATTAACAAGATACGTTCAAATCTAAAACTGCAATAACAACTATGATCAAACACATCTATTGAAACTGGAAATCGAAGGACTTGACACCTCGATGTGATAAGTTTTGAAAATTATCCCATTTTTTACAAATTAATTGACGTATTGAACACGACTATTTGAAGAAGGCAACCTTTCAGTTGACTTTCTTTATGTATTGCAATTCACTTTGTCGAATTAAAAGTAGTGTTTTGCCATTACAATCAATTGCAAATCCTCTCATGCAGTCGTCTTTACTTCATGTTTTCTTTCAATCAGATTTCTTGTAAAGGATTGAATGGTTGCGCTGTTTTTAGACGGGATGTCATCAGATCATTTTCTATACAGCTGTTTTTGGCTTATTTAGCTATTTTAAAATGCTGAAAGGATATTGATTTGTAGATATAAGAAATTGTGCCAGCTATTCATAATCCCATGCCCAAATTCTACCCTTTGCGCATGATGGAAAATGAACATGCCTCAGAAACAGACTTCCTTCATGTAATCAGGGTACTGTAATATTTTCCTTTATTCTCTGAAGGAGACTTAAAATCAAAACTTCCTCTTGTAATATTTCTCCATATGAGTTCAAATGAAGGCATAACTTAATCCTACGCCATCGTTTTAGTTCGTTATTATCTCAACTTGTTATTTTACAAGCCTGGTTGACAACCAAAATAAGATTAGAGATTAAATTTCAGTTTCAGTGAACCATTTTTGATAAATTGACAGTTTACAACTATCTTCACGAGCTCTCTTTATATAGCCGTGATGTTCCAGTTAATATTGAGTTAATTTTTTTCTATAATAAACGGCATTTCTATTGCGACAGAAATTTTGAAGACCCATCATTTCTGTAAATAGGTCAGGAGGATGTTGATCGAGAGATTAGATTGTAAATCAACAGAATATAATGAGTAGAGTTTGATCAGTCAACTCTATAATCATCTATCATAAATAGCAGGTTACTTAAAAATTTTTTAGTGATCAATGGCCTGAAATATTGGCATTTTGTCTTTGACCAGCAGAGTTAGTACTCTAGATCTACGAGGAATCTCTCCATGCTGAAAATAAGGCCAGGAAGTCAAATAGTCTATATATTTTATAATTGGTTATGACTTCAAAGAATTGTTAACAATATGTCTAAAAAGTAATAGAAAGCCACGTCTGGTTTCTTATAATCTTCAGGTCCCTTTTCATCTGACTTGATTTCGTTTGAACAGTAGATCTATTACAGTCTGGTAACCTACTTCCAGAGAAAGAAATTGTATACATTATTTTGGATTTGATACTCAATCGTCTCATTGGGACAATTGTGACTTTTTGGGCTCTACATATCTAAGAAGTGAAAAGTTCAAAAGTCACTGACAATATAACAGTAAATTATGTGGCAACATGTTCCTAGTAAGGCACTAATTATTAAAGTAGCCTATTTTGTGATTATCGATATTCAATTAATAGTCTATTGCATTTACTTACCAATCTGGTTAAGCCTCCCAACATAAATTACTCAAAAATCTCTCCATGTATACAACTGTTTCTGTTGCATATTGCGTAAATTGTATACAAGGCAACATATTATGTAGAAATGTCACATGAAAATGCTTCACATCTAAAAATTATCTACGCTTTTCAGACTAAGCAAGTTCATAATTGCCAATCCTCTTCAAATTTCGAGCTATGAATACAAAATAATTGTTTAAGATCTGATGATAATTACATAGAAGTTCATAGAAATGTACATCAAAGATGTAATGTGAATTACTCTAAATGTTGAATTAATTCCTACTCAGAACGATTCATAACACAATTTGGTTTTCCCTGGTTTGACAAGGAAACAGAATAAAACGGTTACTGAAGGAGAAAAAGAACTTGATAACTTTTACTGTAAAAATAATGAGGTTAGGAGAAAGTAAAAATAGGATTTTAACAACCTCCTCACTTCACTACGTCATTATAATTGCCTTCACATAATGGATTTACTTTTTACACTGTATTATCTGAAAATGGAGCGCACCACTTATCGTTGTGCTGAGCAAATTGTTCCCATCCAATTTCCTTTCCCTTATATATACTGCCTTCGAGATAATTAAATTCTGGTGAGAGTAAAATTGGTGGTCATTACACAACTCCTAGCTAAAGTAGGATAGAAAACACAACAGGCTTGTTTCAGCCTAAATTAAGTTCTTGCAAGCAGCTCTTGCATCTATATTATTGCGACTCTTTAGCGACAGAATACTGTAGTCAAAGAGTTATATCTATGTACGGACAGTTTCCCTGGCGGTATGGTTGACTTAATGAATTCATTTCTTTTTGAAGAATACGTGAAAATCATGTAGAGTCTGTAGCAAACGGGGCTTTAGTTTATTTTCACATCCGAATGATTACATTTTTTCCTGACATGGATTTAAGAATACGAAAACAAAATCACTGGATCTTGCCTCAGACCCAAAGGTTAGCGATAATGCTTCTGAAGTTCTAAACGTTAAATGCATTGGTTTCGCTGAAATCTTTGTAAAGAGGCCAAGGAAGAGTAGGGTAGCGTGAACTAGTAAATAAACGGAATTAAATTTAGTTAATGGTTTACATGCACTAGTATTAATTTGAGGACAATATAATGTTGAAGTATTCGAACTTATGTTCTTCTATTCAATTAGGCATTTGAAACTCTGACTCTTGTAGCTATAATGAAGATACATGCAATAATCCAGTAAAAAATTCAGTCGTATCCTATTTGACATAGAAAAATATGTCAGAAAAAATAATTCTTAACACAATAAACTAATGTCACATATTCGGTTAAATATCTAATAAAATTGTTTTAAGGAAATTGATTGTCCAAATAAAATTATGATTTAATTGCTCGTTTTACAATTTCTACATTAAACTAATCCGCAATCAGTTTTCTTGATAAAAAACTTTATTCCCGAGAGATCCAACCTTCTACAGAACTCACATTTTATGCAATGCAAATGTTAACAACTCATTTCATCCTATTGTATTTTTTTTTACCTATTTTTTCCATTTTAATCAGAATCTAGTCGGAAATTGCACGGCAAAAACAGCGAAAATTTCATTTTCAGTTTGAAAAGAATTGTGTTGGGTTTGTATCAATATAAATAAAGTTCAACTCACAAAATTGGACATGAAACTAAAATTAAAAGTGTATTGATTTATTACCATAGACGTTTCAACTTGTCAAATATAGATGTCTCTTCAGACACGTAAGTTGACTCTTTGTCTCAAATTCCAAATGCAAGTTCAATATCACACATACATCTGTGAGTATTAACGAGCACACGATCACATAACAAAGCATATCCCGAACTGATCATACAAGAGGCATCCTATATTTTAGATTATCTTTTCCTGGATGGTTCTATCAATAGCTAGCACTTCAGACATTACCCATGTCTACAAGTAATAAGGTGAAATATCATATAGCTTTTTTTACATAATATGTTGCGTTAGTGTTGAAAAATATTTTAATAAGCCTGGTGTAGCTTAATATAAAATGATCTGATAACATCCCGTCTAAAAACAGCACAACCATTCAATCCTTTAGAAGAAATCTGATTGAAAGAAAACATGAAGTAAAGACGACTGCATGAGAAGGTTTGCAATTGATTTCGATAGCAAAACACTACTTTTAATTCGACAAAGTGAATTGCAATACATAAAGAAAGTCAACAGAAAGGTCGCCTTCTTCACATAGTCGTGTTCAATACGTCAATTAATTTGTAAAAAATGGGATAATTTTCAAAACCTATCACACTGAGGTGTCAATTCCTTCGATTTCCAGTTTCAATAGATGTTTTTGATCATAGTTGTTAATGCAATTTTAGATTTGATAACGTATCTTGTATAATTGCATCATTCAAATAGTGTGTCGAACCCTTTTTTAAGAAATTAAAAATCGTTTCCTTTTATGAAAGGCAGACTTTGTCACTCAGCTATGTCTGAAAACAGTGGTAATATTTTCTAGATTGCTTTCATGTCTGATTTTTAGAATTTCTCTAAATGACTTCACAATGATTTGGAATTTTTTTAAACTTCTAAATCGCTTCGCAGTGTGGATTTTTTTCAATTTAAAAAGCTTTTGTGGTAAAGATATTGAGCAAACATTAATACCTCTGTGGACACAAAAAAGTCCAGCAGCAGATGCATTAAGTTTTCCAGAAGTGTTATTTGGTCCTGCCTCGCTGTCAACACCTATGACTTAAAGTATTACAGAGGTTTTGTATATATCAGCTGCATTGACCTCAAAAATCACCATATAGACGTTTGTCCGATAAAACACTGGTTTATATCAGTTGTATTTTTATTCATTGAGTCCTAGCAACGTTTTGTTTATGTGTCATTTCCAGGCAGATACTATACATGTTAAAATTCTCCAGATACCGGCTGCTACAACTCTTCCACAGACAATATTCATCCGATTAAAAATAACCCCGAATTTTCAAACTGTTTGTTAGTGAAGAAAGGAAGTATTTTATAGTTGCTGTAATCGTCAAAACTCTTTTCCTTGTCCTTTCCACGAGAATCGAGTCGGGTTGAAACCTTAACTCAATTGATCGGTCCTTAGGACTATTTGCTTTTTAAGACTTGTCCATGTAGTCTTTTGAATCCATAAACAGCATTAATATTGTCTAGTCTGTACTGAGAGTCTATTTAGTCTTAGAGTAGAGATTTGTCACCCCTTGCATTGAGAACCTGTCTAGTTAGCTTCGGAAATATGCCCATCCTCCCACCCCCTTAGTATTAAGAACCCGTTTAGTTAGCTTCGGGAACATATTCATCTCCCCTTGTGTGTGTCGAGAACCTGCGATTTCTAGTACTTGTCTAGTTAGCCATATCTAATCACTGTGCCTTGAATATCTATTGAACCGGATTTTGTACTGAAATACATCTGGCCAAATCAGGTGTGGCAAAACATTTTTGGAATTGGAAAACCGATTTGCCTCAACTTCAATCAACAATGAACACAATTTCAATCTAAAGGGACAAGTTGACCTTTCATTTGACATTTCCAAATTACGAAAACCTAAATTAATTTTCTTTTTATCATATCAAGTTTTTTTAATTTCAATTTATTCGATGGTAAAAAAACTCAATATGACAGTTTGTAATTCCATTATCACTTCAATCAAACTCTATCAAATAATTATCATTATCATCAGCAATGTAAATCTCATTCTATAATCTGGATATCTTTTATAAATATTTTCCAGCGAGATGTTAGCATTGGGTTATAGGAAAATTCAAGACTTATTTTACAGCCCTGGATTCCCTGTTGATACGACTATGAATAGTAGATATTGAATTCGAAAAGTTGATCGAATTGAAATGGTATGGCAATGATCCAATGTGTATTTGTATTAAAATTGCGTGATCAGGATAGATTTCAATATTCCATATAAAAATACAGTAATAAATTTAGTAATAATATTAAAATTATTATGAGAGGTTATTATATTAATCTCTAGTAGAAAACTGACACGCAAATTATCAATTCTCTATAAGTATATTATTACAGGTTTATGCATATTTAGGTCTCTGAGGAAATCACTTATTGTTTATATTAGGCATTAAAATTTATAAAAATCATGAAACCAACATATTGAATATAGCTCGAATATAACAAGAAAATGTCACAGTTATAATCACCAACGAAATGGGTTTTATTATTTATAGCTTTAAACATTGTGACAATGTCGTGTCCCTTGGCGTGTCGAGGGCTATTCCTTTAATCTTATTTAATTTAAAAATGAACTTTTCAAATCTTAAAGTGAGGACAATGCGTATAAAATGTCTTTGTTCAATGAACTAAAAGAGACTTTGAAATGGACTGGACTCTTTACCTCCATCAATTAAAGACATATTATCACCAGACCTGAGTAGGTGTTTCTTGAGGCATCGCGACATGCCCCTAACTACTTGAGACGCATTTCTAGTCTAAGAAGGAAACAACCGAATCGTTCTTTATGAAAGAATTAAAACCGATATAGATAGATATATACATATGTAACATGACATGTCAATTATAACATTAATATATTGATAAACAGTAATAATAGACTGCACTTACTACACACAGTTATTACATGAACGATTATGTATTCAATAACCAATGATAATTAAACATTAAAGCTACCATGACGTATTTGGTGTTAATCTCAAGGCCAAGTTGTAGGTCTGCTTTCTTCAAAAAAATAAACGCGTAATATAAGGACACGTTTACAACACAAGATTATTATATGGTGGGTTCTTTATTCTTTACCAAAATATTGAATATTTTGATTACAAAACAGTCTCAAATAGCCAGCAAGTGATTTTGTATTGGGATAGGTTTGATTTTTCCATAATGTTAACATTTCTGGGAAAAGTAGAAGTTGTACTTCACATATTACATTATGAATTCTATATCCCACATGTATTAACATAACATATTGATTATTAAAACTGCCATGAAACAGCGAGGTCAATCTGCAGATTGTATTAAGGTAAAAGAGGTATAAGTTCTGTGAATAAAAGAGATAAAAATCAGAATCTAGTCTCAGATGCAAATTTTCAAAAGGGGGGATTCAAACCGAACCTACAACGTCGATTTACCTACAAATGACAAGAATTGTACAAGCTATTGACAAGATGATTTTGGTCAATTCAAAACTCTACATGTAACTTTAAAGCTACTAAAAAGTAATGAAAACAGATTGCACATTTTTCTGCGTATAAAAAAGAAATCCCGTAGAGATAATGTAGGCCAAATGGCTCATAAGATTATTCAGCAAAAATACTTTTCAATCAATCCATTAAGAACTTAATATTAGAAACAGTAGTCTTCGTGTATTTTGAGGTTAACATGACATTATTTTATCTATGTCAACTGTGTAGGCCAGAGGCTCATTCACTTGGCCGCTAGTCTATTTACAAATTGCGAAATTCTGCAAAGCACAGCCTTTAGGATTGGGCCATATCGAGGCAATAATTATTTATTTGCCTGTAGTGAATCTGTTAGGATATCAAGAATGAACGACATGTCAAGGATCTTTGCTTCCAGATACATTAATATATATCACAATGTAGTCACTTTTTCATTATGATTACGATCTTGTACACATGGTTATAGTTCTTAGTGAATGATATAATTCCATGAAAGAAACGGCTCAAAGAATCTGGTCACAAGACAACAATGACATTTATGAACTTAGTATGAAGTTGTCGTGGTCGGGTGGAATGGCACAGAGGTCGATTACCACTGATGCTGAATAAACATTTGATTATCACGCATGTTGCATGGATATGATAAAAGGTCTTTCGGGAGAAAAATATTGCTTTTAAAAAAAAAGCCTTCCGCCTTGTTTTGTTTGCTATGTGTGATTATACATCGGCTTTTCGTATCTGCAAACGCCAAGATGTTATAAATTCGGTCATACTGAAATGCACAAAGTTATCACCCAAACTACGCTCAAAAAGTAAATCAATCCATTTGAACATTTTAATTTTAGTTTCATGTCCAATTTTGTCCTTTATTTATATTGTTACAAATCCAACACAATTCTTTTCCAACTGAAAATGAAATTTTCGCTGTTTTTGCCGTGCAATTTCCGACTAGATTCTGATTAAAATGGAAAAAATAGGTAAAAAAAAATACAATAGGATGAAATGAGTTGTTAACATTTGCATTGCATAAAATGTGAGTTCTGTAGAAGGTTGGATCTCTCGGGAATAAAGTTTTTTATCAAGAAAACTGATTGCGGATTAGTTTAATGTAGAAATTGTAAAACGAGCAATTAAATCATAATTTTATGTGGACAATCAATTTCCTTAAAACAATTTTATTAGATATTTAATCGAATATGTGACATTTACGGTGGTTTGTTTAGGACATGTTAAATGTTATTTTTGTTTGCTGGATATTCCTAAACGTATCGAACACGATATTTCAGGGAACAATTATCAGATCACCACGAAAATCGATAGGGATCATCTTCATAATGACATCAACCCACAAAATCTGTAAAGAACTGTTGCCTGTAGAGTGGGCACGAGTTGCACAATACAGTTAATATAGCAAAAACGCCAAGTTGCACACGATATTTCGGTGAAAAATTATCAGATCATTACGAAAATCGTCTTCATAATGACATTGACCTACAACATAAAAATCAAAAGAATCTTAAAGAATTGTAGCCTGTAGATTGAGCACGAGCCCAATGTGAACAGATCGACGGACCGTAAAGATGATTACAATATACACCCAAAATATATTTGTTGGCGTGTAAAAAAGATAATTCAGCATAATTTAAAAAATTTAACATGTCCTAAACAAACGTCCGTAAACATTAGATTATTGTGTTAAGAATAATTTTTTATGACATATTTCCGTGTTAAATAAGATCACTATTGCATGTATCTTCTATATTGCTACATCGGATTTGCAATTTCCGCCAATTTGATTGAACTGGCCTTAAATCATTTCATTCATTAACTTTTTTACAATGATTTTTTTTCTGTTTGAAAAATGCTGACCTATAAACGATCGTCACCATGGTGCGATATGCAGCCGGATCCACGTGACCTTTTGTATTGAACTATCGTTGTATGAAATGCATCAACTAAAAGAACCGACAGCATTCTTTTAAAACACTATACATGGTACATGATGAAGTAAGTTTTAAGCTAAACTGCTAGAGAATTTTACGCTAAGGTCGATGTAGGCCTGCGCCAAAATGCAGTTTGCAACATTCTGTTGCTAGAGAAGACGCATTGGAACATGCAAAGGCTGCTTTCAACAATTCCATTTAGGTTGAAACAAGCCTGTTGTGTTTTCTATCCTACTTTACCTAGGAGTTGTGTAATGACCACCAGTTTTACTCTCACCAGAATTTAATTATCTCGAAGGCAGTCTATGTAAGGGAAAGGAAATTGGATGGGAACAATTTGCTCAGCACAACGATAAGTGGTGCGCTCCATTTTCAGATAATACAGTGTAAAAAGTAAATCCATTATGTGAAGGCAATTATAATGACGTAGTGAAGTGAGGAGGTTGTTAAAATCCTATTTTTACTTTCTCCTAACCTCATTATTTTTACAGTAAAAGTTATCAAGTTCTTTTCCTCCCTTCAGTAACCGTTTTATTCTGTTTCCTTGTCAAACCAGGGAAAACCAAATTGTGTTATGAATCGTTCTGAGTAGAAATTAATTCAACATTTAGAGTAATTCACATTACATGATATACAATTCAAAGAACTTCTATGTATTTGACAAATCGTAACCAATTATTTAGCATTCATAACCAGAAATTTGCACGGGTTTGTCGACTTGCGTGGGCGTATTCTATTATTGTGTGAAGGATTTTAACGTGAAATTTCTACAAAATGTGTAAATCGTCTTGTGAAAAAGCTTTAATTTAAGATTAGTATCCTTTACCAAATTCTGTTAATGTGGATAGTGTATGCCATAGACTTGTAATTGAATCAATAAATCAGACTATTTTGTAAAACGGGTAATAATAGATCTACTGTTCAAATAAACTTGGGGCAGATGAAAAGGGATCTAAAGATTATAAGAAACCAGACGTGGCTTTCTGTTACTTTTTATGTGCCGTCACCCATGTCTGTCGGTCCGTCCACAATTGCTCGTAAACACTCTACAAGTCACAATTCTTTACGGATTTTGACGAAACTTGCTGAAATCGTTTATTATCACCCAAGGATGAACCCTATTGAAAATCGATAAAAATCGAAAAATATTTGATATGAGTTATTGCTCTTGTTCTTCAAAACGCGTTCGATTTTTAGCTCGTAAACACTCTACAAGTCACAATTATTTACGGATTTTGACAAAACTTGCTAAAATTGTTTATTATCACCCAAGGATGAACCCTATCGAAAATCGAGAAAATCGAAAAATATCTAATATGAGTTATTGCCCTTGTTCTTCAAAACGCGTTCGATTTTTAGCTCGTAAACACTAAAAGGGACAATTCTTGATGGATTTTGACGAAACTTGGCATGAGTGTTTGTTATCATCCAAGGATAAACCCTATTGAAAATCAGAAAAATCGAAATATATTTGGTATGAGTTATTGCCCTTGTTTATTGAAAACGCGTTCAATTTCTAGCTTGTAAGCATTCTAGAAGGCTCAATTTTAGACAGATTTTGACGAAACTTGATAAAATTGTTTATTATCACCCTTACGAAAATATAAAAAAATCGAAATATGTTTCATAGGAGTTATTGAGCTTCATAGGAGTTATTGAGCTTGTTCTTGAAAAAGCTTTCAAATTTTAGCTCTTAAAACTTAAAAGCATGATTCTTGGCTTGACAAAACTTGGTTTTATTATTCAGTACCGAGCTGAAGATTGAATATTTTCCTTCTAGAATTTTCACGAGGTAAAAATTGAACGCGTTTTCAAGAACAAGGACAATAACTCATACTCAATATTATTCAGTATCGCCCTAAAGAGTTCAAAAGAAGTGTATGACTGCAGGTTGAATATTTCATAATGGTGATTGTTACTGCACTGCTAAATATTTTTATTCAAAATCTGCCAGTGGGCGTATATTACCTTGCCTGGCAAGCTATCTTAAGACATATTGTTAACAATTCTTTGAAGTCATATTAATATTAAATTATGAAATAATAGACTATTTGACCTTCTGGTCTTTATATCAGCATGGCGGGATTCCTGGAAGATCTAGATTACTAACTCTGCTGGTCAAAGACAAAATGCCAATATTTCAGACCATTGATCGAGTTGTAAAAGGTTGGTATCATAATGACCAAAAAGTGTAGTATTAAGCGATACATCGAACTTTTACTATTTTGTTTTATTCTCCCTTTTGGAAAACTTGTATCGGATTCGAAATAACAACTAATATACAACTTGTGGGTTTGTGTCAAGGTGTGTGTTTGTTTGTGTCAAGGTGTGATTATATCAAAAGAAACATGGCCTAATTTGTAATGCACTGTACAATATAAATATTACTCTAAAGAGTCAGCGAGAACATTGAGTTCAAATTTCTTCGTCGACTACAGAGAATCAAACAAGTTGTCACGAATTTGACATTCTTGTGCTTCTTGTTGAATGGTATCCTCCAGCACTATACATGTTTCTTTCAGCTTCAATAGAATGACAATTAGGTACAACATAAAAGTATAATTTAGTTTTCGACACGAATTTTACAAGGAATAGAAAACACACTACCAATGCTAAATTTAACTGATATGATAATTCGACGTCTGATAACCACAATGATATAAATAATAACATAACTCAAAATGCAGGATCAGTATTTCATGGAAGCGCTATGACCTACGACATACTGAACCTTTTGAAACTTTAAATAATGCTCAAGGGGTCAACGAAAAGTTATTTCATTAAACGCCTTATAGAACTTAGCTGTCTAATATTTTACATCTGAAGTGACCTTCTGATTCGAAATTTGTTTGAGACTCATATTTTATGGTATTTTGAAAGAATAATTGACGGGAATATACAACATTATAAACATTATATATGATTTTGGTTACAAATGTGTCTGGTATATTCTGGACAAACAATCATTCATATTCCATGAAGTTCCAACTCCTAAACTATTTTACTTAAGAACAAACAAACGAAATGTAGTCTTACGTCCTACTTTTCTGTTCTGATTTGACGGAAACGTAATGCATTCCCAAACAACACACAGCACCTATTGAATATCACTGAAGGTAGCGCTTATGAGTACAATATCAGACCGCCTGAAAAAGCTGCTCAATATCGGTTAAATTAGGTTTTACTTAAAGAGATTGTAAAGAGGTTTTCTAAAAATGTATGTGTGTCGGAGACACGGATAGCATCAATTTGCTCCACTCCGATTTTCAGTCAGACTTCTGTGGTTCCTGCAATTCCACTAAAACTAAAAATGAGTGTCCCTGAAACAGTAGACCACCAAGAAGTGAATTGATGGATTGTATTTGAAGGATTCTAACAGAGGACTACTATATCTAACAAATACATTATAGTTACTGGCTTTCTTGGTAAATGTAATGTTGTATAACGTGTCACTTCCGTATGAAGAAAGCAATAATTGAGGAATTTTGGGTATACGTGAGGGAAATGATGCTTTGCCCTTTCCAGAATATTGTACTTCAATAAAATCTTTATGGCAGTATTTGTTCAAGTGATAATACGTTATCTAAAACAAGTTGTTACAAAGTTGAAGTGGGCTGACATTTACTCAACACTTCCTCATGTTCGAGACTTCTTGAGTTTATTACAATGCATAGTAGTCTAGAACATGTTCACTCTTCAGATTTCAATTTTCTTTAGATATATAATGTTTTGAAAAGTACAACAATGTAACACACCCGCGGACATAGAAAAATTACAGCATTTCCTTCTTTAAGGGAATAAAGATGTGTTATGTTCAAAATGGATATGTATTATAACCTTGGTTTTGGTGCAAGGACGACCCATTTAGTCTGTGCCGGCTTCACAAGAGTGTTGAAAATTCATGTCCTAATTGAGTCTGTACAATATAACCATCTTGACCTAGTACCATAACAAGATAACAATTCGTTTAATATAAGTACTCATTACTTCCTTGTCTTGGAGCTTTACAATTTCAAAACAATTATGGGCGTTATGGAATATTTCATTTTATAATCTTACTTCCGTATCTGGGAATGAAAATATCAAGAAAGACACAGACCGTTATGTTCGGAGCATCCAATTGTGGAATAAGAAAAAAGTAATGTGTACCTCGTGGAAATTTCCATTCGTTTAAATTTAATACGATCGCCAAATTTTGAGATGATCAATGCTATTAAAACCAGATTCACAACTAAAATGGATAATGTGAAACATTTCTCTACAGCGCTAGCGTTAATATATAAGTAATAGGGCTTCTCATAGGTCCGCGCTGGAATTTCTACTTTGATTGAAACAAAGACCGTCAAGTTAGCAAGCAGGCGTCTAACTCACAGAGCCACCCCAGTTCAGACAATGATAATTTGTATCATTCTTATTCTTATAAAAACTGTTCTGATAATTTCCATGTCTGTATATAAAAACGTTCTGTGTATCTCGTAAAAAGTTTCATTTGTGAAAATTTATGCGGAAGCACGATAATAGATCGCCAAAATGTTAAGAGTATCAATGCTAGACTCACAAATTTGAAACATCTATCGACACCGCTAACGTTATAAGCGAGAGGGTCTCTCATAGGTCCGCGCTACTGTTAGTGCAACCAAAAATTGACAGATTCAGATTTCTTAAAAATAAACATTTTTTTTCTTTTCAGGTTGATCAGTTAAAAGTTATCAGATAATCTAACCAAACCAAACCAAACCAATGACTACCATTCGACTATCAATCAACCAATTACCACGATCAGAACGAGTTTGGAAGAATGAAGAAAAATCCAGTAACTCACCAGTTTTCATGAATTATCAACAACCAAACCAACAGCAAAGAGAATCATCCAATTTCAACCAATACAACTACCGACAACTACCTAGTTTGCGATATCAGCATCCGCTGGAAGCGAATTTTAACTTCGCTTTCATCTACCAAACAACCTATATGTCTTCAATTAATTCGATAACGCCACCAATAGATCATATATTGGTCGAATAACTGGTGAATTTTTTTCAAATAAATTCGATTTTAAATATGTTAGAAGTTGAACAACAGAAAAAGTCAAAACGAATTATGTTTAGATTAAAAGAAGTGTCAAGTCTCAATTTAGAGAAAATTGTATCATTCTGAAAGAAACCATCTGTTGACAAAGTTTCAGATATCCATTTTTATAGCATATACATGATCGTTAACGTTGTTCGTCTTCTTAATTGAATGATTCAAACATCATGAAGTTCTGTGTAATATTGATGTAAGAAACTCATTTATTAATAACAACTCACCAAAATACTATTACCACATCGAGCGTTTAGGGGCTATCGAGTCAGGTTATGTTGTAGTACAAGCTACGCTGGAGATTATAATTCAGATAGACGTTATATTTAGATTGACACTGCTGAAACGCAAACGGTATTCGGTAACAAGTTAAATCAGGGCATATTGTAACTTTTTGGTAAGGTATGCTGTAACTTTCAGATAGGGTATGCTGTAACTTTCAGATAGAACTTGGTGTAATATTCAGATAAGGAATGTTATAACATTCAGAGAGAACAGGGTGTAATATTCATAAAGTGTATGCTATAACATTCAGAGAGAACAGGGTGTAATATTCAGATAGTGTATGCTTTAATATTGAGATAGAACGGGGTGTAATATCCAGATAGTGTATGCTATAACATTGAGATAGAACTGGGTGTAATAGTCAGAAAAGGTATGTTATTACATTCAGAAGGACATGGTGTAATATTCAGATAAGTTATGTTACAACATTTAGATGGAACAGAGTGTAACATTCAGATAGAACAAAGTGTAACATTCAGAGAGAACAGGGTGTAATATGCAGACAAGGACTGCTATATCATTCAGAGAGAACAGGGTGTAATATTCAGATAAGGAATGCTATAACATTCAGATAGAACAGGGTGTAATATTCAGATAAGGAATGTTATAACATTCAGATAGAACGGGGTGTGATATTCAGATAGGGTATGTTATAACCTTCAGATAGAACGGGGTGTAATATTCATATAGTGTATGCTATAACATTCAGATTGAATGGGTGGGTTGTAATATTCAGGTAAGATATTTATAACATTTAGATAGAACAGGAAGTGGCATTCAGATACGGTATCCTATAACATTCATATATTATAGTACATATATTGTAATTTAAATGAAGACTAGACTTGACATAATATTTAATGACCTCATGTGATAGTAATGTTTTTATTTCTGAGAAATGTCAATATATGACAGTCTTTAGGCAACAGATTAACTACATCAATATTCTTTAATGAGATTTTTACCCAAATTTATCAGTCTTTATCATACGTCAGTGACTAGAAAATAAACATTACAAGCCTCCTCATCAACCGATTATAGTGTAGGAGTCGACGTTATTGATTGGCTTAAAACATAAGTGTATTTTTTAAGCTTTATTTATTGGTTAATAAATGACTTAATGGTATTATCTAACACTTGTAATGATTGGTCAGTAAATCATTGTCAGGACTACAGATACATGATATGCCTAAATTAGATCTTCTAGATGGCAATGGTTGGCCTAATTATTGTACATGTAACTCAAGAAAAGAAAAACACAATCAAGAATCTGCGGTGACTACAACAGCAATGTAGCCTACATCAGGTTTCCAAAAATAAATCTCTCAAAGGACGCTAATTTAACATTGATAAACAAGACATTGTTTGACATACTTCCTGTAGTTCATCTGTTTCCATATAGCTAAGATAAAACCGTACGTCATATCCGGCTGTGACTTTATTAATACTGCCTTGCAATAATTTCTTGATAAATATAACTATAGTGTTCCCTTCAACCTCCAAACAAAGCTACTCCTTTAATATTGAGATTGTCCATAATAATTACAGAACGATTTAAACTTCGCTGAATTATTTTGTTTGAAATGGAACAGTGATGTTCCAACAAAAGTCGATTTAAACAACAGATTTCAAGCCCAATACCTACCCTTGTACAAGAAAACCACAACTTCTTCGTACGATAAGTAACGTAAACCGGTAAAGTTAACACAGATCCGGCACAAGGACCAAGGTACGACATGACAAACAAATAGATATAGTATAAATTGCATGAACTATATACTATACTGGCTTCAGTTCGACATAACACGGCATAACGTGATTGAGAATATTCTTTTTTTCAGTCGTGTAAATTGCAGGACTGAATAGGTCTATTTTAATTCAAAAGTCATACGATAGCCTTTCAATGTATCTTTAAGTTAAATCCCTATGGGGGATGTTTCAACTCTGATGGCTTACTTCTCGTTCATTTACTTATATCGACCGCACTGCAAGTCGATTCATCACTTTGTCCGTCATGATTTAAAAGGGCATCCATCTTGAAAGATTTAATTATTTAAGTTTAACACCAAATCAGCTCTACTTTGTCTTCTTTATTAGCTTTTCTTCGACTCATTTCAATCTTAGACGTTGAAGAAGGCCATTATTTCACGTATTTTCAATATGCTAGTAAAGTTGCAATGAAATGTGAAAGTGATCGATCACCATAGAGAATTAAACCGATGCCTTTTATTACAGACAAACTCTCTAAATTAGTCCTGTAATTTGTTACTCAATTCCAATATAATAGATGAAATATAGGCTACTGCAAGGCTCCTGGTGATAAATATCTTAATAATTCCAGGGGCGAAACTTAGTATTTGAGACCGCTTGGGGTCTTTTTTGGTGCTTTCTTTTCCTTTGGCCGCTATCAGCGAAATGAAGATCCGGGATGTTACATGAACGTTTCAATATGGAAAGGTGCCAAGACCTATCAAAAACAATGAATTGTTGACAGTCGATACAATTGTCTGGATCAGTAGCTAATCGCTATATAACAATAGAAACTTTTCATATACTTCCTGTGAGTTTGGCTGGTTCACCATGGTTAGGAATCGAGATCTAAGGGAGAGAGATGGTTCCGCGCCACTTTAGACATAAAACGTCTTCCGTTAAAAATAAAAACTTAAATTATTAGGATTTTCTTTTTAAAATTGTAAATATTCCATTAATAATATTTCCAGACATTTGAATGAGTTTAAATCTTTCAAATTGTCAGTAAGAATCGGATGCTATAGCTAACTTTTAAGCACTTTTAAATGCTCAATCATAATTAATGTGTATGAAATACTAGTTTACAAATCCAAAATGAGCATTTAAATAGATTGAATGCAGTGTTTACCACCCTGAGTAAACTCAACATGTCATACTGGACTTTTTTTTAAGTTTACATACATTTTATCACAGATAAGTTGAAAATTTCGTTTTTCTCATTTAATATTCTATGTTCTATTCTATACAAAAGTAACACGGATTCTCAAAGTCTCAGAGAACTGTATTAAAATCAATGCCAGCTATGTTATTGTCAGAAATTTTTAAGTTAAAAAGATTGTAAATAGGTTTTCTAAATGTTTGATGTGTATCGCGAACACTGATAGTATTAATTTGCACCATTCCAATTTTCAGTCAGTTATATATTTATGTGCAGGACTCCATAATAGCTCTCAAATGTGGTCATTTAAAGGCGGTCTTTGACCTATAGGTTTTTACTCCGGGTTTGTTACATCAAATAGAGAAATGTTGTAATCTTGCGATCATTGTCACGTAGCAGTGTTTACTTATTTAGACCTTTGTTCCAAATATGTAAATTAAAGAGACAGATTCGCAATCCGTTTTGCCAATCAGTCAAAGTCTGAGAAATGGGATTTTCTTTCGCTAAGCTAATCAGTACTAGTGTTCATATCTAAACGTCAAAATTTGAGCCTTTAATTCCATGTGTATCCAGAATTGTCCACGTTTGAAATTTAACTTTAAATTTGACTTCATTTAAACACTTCAGAAGGTTCAACGAATGGAAAATTGACAATTTGACTGGCATTATCCTGCTCGTTAGGAAAAAACCTTATGGTAGTTACACTAATGCATGTTAAAAATGTCTACCCTCCTCCATTGTTTAACCAACTGGAAATTGTGATCCATCTTTTACACTGACATCGATAGTGGCTATGTCAGGCTGTTTAATTGAAATTCTTCACTGAAAAATTCAACATAAACGCCATTATCTGCCATCAATCACCCAATAAATGATGGTATCTATGAGCTAATTATGACTAAATTTGAAAATGTTATCGATTCACCCTACCTATTGACGCTATGAGCTTACTAATGATGGTTATGTTTCATGCAATTATGTTGACAGTGACGCCAAACTTGATCTTGGCGGGTTTCATGATGTCCTTGAATCATTGGTAGAGGTTTAGAGGAGGAACAAAATTGGGGACAGTTCCATTTTACCATACTTTGAGCTGCAACAAACAATTGATTGAGATCTCCAGATTCATTTTAATATGTTTTCTAGACACAGTCCAATATTTTACAGTAAGGCAACTAGATGTATATGATGGAACATGATAGACTAATGTGCCTTAACCCTCAGACCAAACCAGTTATATAAAGTAATCAGATAATGACAACATGACAAACATCAAAATGTCATCTGTAAATGAAGTGCCAAAGAATGGGATGGAAACAAAACACGAAGCTCTCATGCTGTCAGACAGGACTGACGTTGAGTTGCCTATTAGACCAACACAGACACCAGACTAAATAAATACACTCCAATCATTTTAACAACATTTATATCGTGATACTTCTTATTACCACCTATTTAACTCTACTCACCCATTTACAAATTAGCTACATATACTTTTAGGTCGTAACCTACTTTGACAATTAATTGACAATTCCTCACTTGCTTAAAGAGAATCGTGCTTGGGTTTTTCAAATGTGTAATTTGCGTTTTGTGACATCATATTACGGTTTGGGGACTTTTCTAGACTTTTTATTTTCTATTTAGATCTTAGTATGCGAAAGAAACCGTTTTCTGAGGTTTTTTTGTGATTATCCGGAGCAAATAAAACTTGCCACATTAGAATGTTCGACTTGTCAGATCAGATTATTAAATGGCGAATGCCGTGCAAGCAAAATGGTGTGTGCTGCAGTGGCGTCTTTTATTCATCGAAATGCTTGAATAGTAGCTATAAGATTCCTTGATACGTGTACAAAAGCTTGATATCCCATTATCCCTTTAATGAGACTACTCAGAAATTGTCACATCGACAGATTGCCACATATATGATTGTTCTTCTTTTTATGAACTAACGAAATAAATCGGACTATTATGACTTATTGTTCTACAAATTACTAGGCTGATGAATGACACAGTTTTTCGGATCCTGTATGAATCGGTTGACAGAACCAACATAGTATTAATTAGATACAATGTACTTGTTGATTGGACACAATACTTTCGTCTGGAGTTAAATATGTCAAGACACCTGCCATGAAGTCTAAACGAACATACAAAATCTTCATTAAAACTTGAAAGAAAGCATGCAGAGAATCGTGAAAATAGAAGAATACCAAAATTCCATCGTCTTACATATTGTTTTCCAATTTCCAACAAAGAAAGGTTCAAAGAGACAATATTGGTGATATCAACCTTAACCTATAAGACAAATCAATAGCAGGTTGTAGAATTCTTACCATTATCAAATGATAGGATATCAAAATCTCGTCACTCCAATCTATCATTAGCCCTAATACCTAATTGGTTCAAACTATAGTTTTATCCCTATTAACATCTATTCTGTCTATTTTTTATGCATTAAAATCTGTGAAAAACCTCTGCAAGTTCGAATGATATTTCTGTTTCAAAGGAACTATAAATATCAGAAATGTGTGGCATTTTTGTTTTTAGCTCATTGATGCTAAGGGTTGTAGAATTTACTTTTTTAGTTCCTACAACAGGGTAGGGGGTATAGAGTTTTTAAAAGTATATAAAATAACTTACCGTGTCTTTAAATTAAAGTTGACTCTTGCAACATATTACGAACAGCAATACAATAAATTGAAATCTGTACCGGATTATTCGAAATAAATTACATTATGTAGACTAAGTTCTGGTGTTTAAGATACATTGATTTAAGAATTTTTAAAAACAACCACATCCCTGATTTCGACGTTGCTCGAGTTTAAATGATTACAGAGCAGTGTTCTACAAAAGATTACCATAAACTGGTCTTTGATTCAATTGCCAATACAATGTAGGCTATTTGTGATTGGAGATGTCGTTAACAATGATCAACTAAATCAACGATTGCGAAACAAAATCAAACGTCACAGTACTTTTTAAAATGTGATTACTAGTCACCTCGTGAGCAGCAATATTGTAATATACATTATACTATGCTTATTATTTTGTTCCGGTCTTATCGTAGTAGATAGCCTTTGGGGATGAAACAAATCCCCCCCCCCCCCCCTCACTTAGAAATCAGTGAATGCTGTTGCATTAGACCTATAACGAGAGCATAAGCTAACTGCTCATATCGACAAATTAACAACTGCGTTCAATTTCAAGATCGCAGTTTCCGACCGCTAACGTCGACGACCAGACCTGACTTTTGTTCGAATTCAATCTGATGGATATTTTGAGATTTCGTTTCTTGTTTGCCTTCTTTCTCAAGATATCTGATTTGACGCGGCAAAGAACGTGGTTTTGCAACCAGATCATTATACACAATTCTGTGGTCTCGAGCTCGTCCTGACAAACATTTTCCCCAAAGCACTTTAATTTGCAATTTTTCAGTCGCTGGTTCGCTCAAGTTGGCTATATCCAACCATTGATCAGATTCTACAACATGGCCCTACTGTTGTCGTTGAAAATCTCAGTTGTTAAATCTTACATTGGAAAGGTCGATCTGAGCTTTCCCGTGTTGAAAATCCCAGTTGTTAAATCTTACATTGGTAAGGTCGATCTGAGCTTTCCCGTGTTGAAAATCTCAGTTGTTAAATCTTACATTGGTAAGGTCGATCTGAGCTTTCCCGTGTTGAAAATCTCAGTTGATAAATCTTACATTGGTAAGGTCGATCTGAGCTTTCCCGTGTCGAAAATCCCAGTTGTTAAATCTTACATTGGTAAGGTCGATCTGAGCTTTCCCGTGTTGAAAATCTCAGTTGTTATAATCTTACATTGGTAAGGTCGATCTGAGCTTTCCCGTGTTGAAAATCTCAGTTGTTAAATCTTACATTGGTAAGGTCGATCTGAGCTTTCCCGTGTTGATAATCTCAGTTGTTAAATCTTACATTGGTAAGGTCGATCTGAACTTTCCCGCGGCTGATTTGGCAACAGCATGCAAGATTTAAGGCAAAGAACGTGATATTGCAACCAGATCATTATATACAATTATGTGGTGGTAGCCTAATCTGTAAGTTTCTCTACTGCGTTTTGCTTGATGAACATGAACGTCAATTGAAAATGCAGGGAAATTTATGATACTAAGTAATTAAAAAAAAGAGAAGCCTACCTCATATAATTTAGGTAATTCCAAACGGAAAGTAAATTTGTTGAAGGCAACTCTTAGAGTTTGAAGAGTAGTTCTTCTGCCTTATTTTGTTAACTGTACAAGAATTAAAACTATTTGTATACCTGACATTTTCCGTCCGATATCTATTGTTCTAAGCTAATCAATATCCTTCAAGTGATGTATTAGTTAAGGAGATCTAATGACTTTTAACTTCCTACAAAAATCGGGGTTAATACTCGTATTCTAAACGCCTTATCTGGATTTAATCATATATCCATATAGAAATATAAAACCAAAGAACATGACTAAGGACGGGCAGGTACATCGACGAAACGACTGTTGGTGACTCTTAATAATTTTGAATTTCAGACAGAACATCTTTAATTTTTATTAACTTCTTGTAAAATAATAAACGAAAGGCCAAAGGGCCATTTATCGGACGTTGTACGTTTAGAATTTCAGAAATTCCTGGCGCTTTCCAATGAAGATTATCTATTGTTAGACTTACTTCAATCTACCATTGGCAGCA
Organism: Lottia gigantea; assembly: GCF_000327385.1. Taxonomy (NCBI): domain Eukaryota; kingdom Metazoa; phylum Mollusca; class Gastropoda; family Lottiidae; genus Lottia; species Lottia gigantea. The sequence continues at coordinate 1,752,499 of NW_008708986.1, forward strand.
ACCAAACTCAAAGCCCCAAAAGGTATGGCCTTTTAAAAAACTTACGGATCTTTAAATGATTTACTTTTACAGAGCATCCAACTTCTGGAAGAAATCAGACATGATGTGGAACAATTCGAAAAGCACGTTTTGTCTAGAATTCTATTGACTAAGTGGTGATAATTGGTTGAGAAAACAATCAAATTGGCTTAATAATGATTTAGAAGATTAATACAAAGGTCTTCCAGATATACATGAAAAGTTCATTGTAGATGTCCATAGATAAGGAAAATCCACATAGTATTGACGTTGATGGTCGTCAGGGTTCCAACTTTTAATTAGATGGACTACTAAATATTTTATAGTACTCTACAGGGTCTTGAGGTTCAAGAGTCAAAGTGTTTTCCGAAATTGTATACACCAACGTTCATGCATGTGGCTAAATTATATGAAGTGTTATAAATGTTTTCACACATTTCATAGTTATTTTGTTTTCATGTAAGATAGTCTCTGTTAAAACATCTAGATTTCAAAATTTCAGGCCATGAATATGATGTGTTCGCCTTTGAATCTTATAAGCCATGGTGCAACTGCACCTCTTTTCATAATCACAGACGTCGTTAAGAACCTGATTTGATCAATGGTTTGAACATAGAAGAAAAACAAACACGCCCACATGTGAGAATATAGTCTTAGTGAACCAGATTGTTCTGACATATTATCTATAATATAATAATCTCAATAATCACTACCTGTAACTTGCTGTCTCTATTTACTCTCAAATCACACATCTTAATATTCTTTCCTTTCTCAGTCTTTTCATAATATTTTCAACAAAATAACTGGTTAAATCTATATTTTGTTTTCTGTTATACCAACATATTTCATTGTTCCAAACCTTGGAATATCGATACAGAGTTCAGGTAGATGTTAGCATTATGTCTCTTCTTTGACATTGTATTGAATTCTGATATTATATCGGATTTAAACTTTAGACTTTATTGATTACGTATACGATTCTCAAACATTTTAGAGTGAAACCAAATTTGTGTTTTTTCTTTTTTTTTTCATTTGTATTTCTTAGAGTTTTTAAACCTTTACTTGGTCTGTGTATCACTTCTATGTATATGAAATTTCTCCACTAGCATTTCCTATTACAACTATTCAGAAACAGACAGACGTATATCATTATATGGGAGAACACGTTTAATTCGACCGATTTTTTTTTCATTTATTAAACGCCCATTAGCGTTTTTTAGGGGAGCAGAAATAGATGTTGGAAACTCAATAGAAAGAAATATCGACGAGATTTATAATTGAATAATAAACCTATCTTCTGAACTGTCTCTTACAATTATAAAATCAAATTGATAAGAAGCCAATGAACTTTATTGGTAGACAGTGAAAAGCCCCACTCTTAATAAAACTCAATTATAAAGGATTCGGAATATAAAAATAGCTTGACATTCCCTACACTGGTTCATTTGTCATTTCACCACCTGTACTTTTGAATTTTAAATTTTTTGTACATTTGGGAGTTTCTGTTGGGGGGTATTATGGCAAAAATATATAATTTATCCAATGAAGACGGACTGACCATGGAAAAAAGTAACAGACGATTCCCTGTTGAACCTGTGGAAAATTGTTTCATCGCTTTATTACATGCTACCTGGACCAAAACCATATTGGATATCCTAACCAATACTCGACAGAAATACAACAAAACAAAAAGATTTACTAAATTTTGTAACTATAACTGTAAATGTTTCTTATTGCTTCCCTGCGTATGTTCAATATGGTACCTTAAATGATGGTCTTCTCTAAACATTATTTCTAAATCAATATACAAATAGAAAAATAATAAATTGATAAATTCCATTAACAGAATCCATAAAAAATCTGTTACTGATCAAGATAAGATATTAGCTAAATGTTCACAGTAATTAAGGTACGGAAAATCATTTTGACGGATATCCTGAACTTGAACGAATCATACGATTTAACAAGATTCGCGTCTCGCCAGGAAACTGCTGATTTCTATTTAGCGGAAAGACGCGGTTTATTGTAAGCTGGATTTCCGGTCAATTGGTGGGAAAATGAAAGTATCCATATTGATACGATATGAATGACGTGACTAATAATAATATCTATACTGTTGAAATTGTTGGCATTTAGTAAATATCCACTTACAATTTTCCAGTACTGTCTAATTGTTTCCGTTTCAAGTTGATATTGTGTATCTTATTAACGATGCTGGATGTGACTGGGAATCTTTTTACGTCATCAACATAAACAATCAATTCCTCAACTCAGCACGACTATATCCGGATGATCTTTAGCAACTTCCGGTCAGTAATTGTAAAATTAGCAATTCGAATCGCAAAATAGCCCACATATTTTGGCATCTTAAGTTAATTGAGGTACGGGTTAAACAATGGCACAACATTTAAGAAATGGAAGAAGATCCACGTCACTATAGTAACAAAGCTCCGTCAATATCAAATCAATTTAACGTATCCATATTAGTAATTACAGAAAATAAAGCTCCAACCTACTATTATCATAATCTTTCATTATGGCTACCCACGGCAAAGCCAAACAATAAAAGTCTTACGAGAAGCCCTCTGCTTATAACAGATAAAAAGGACAGTACAAAAGGAATTTGTATTGACTTTCTTTGTGACATTGGCTAGAAATTCAGGTCAGTCGCTATTTCTGTCGAAAGTCGTATAACGTACTGTAAAGAGTCATTCCTTAAAAATTACATCGGTATAGATTTTAACCACGGATACTGGCAAATAATCATACATCGAAACCGAATTGATTGATATATTTTCAGCTTACTGATATTGTCTTAATGTAAGGGTTGGATTACGCCGATTCTTGGCCCTGCTCACTGGATCGATGTTAAGTAGTCTAAGGACGAGAAATCTCTTATAGCAAAGTCAAGTATTTACTACTAAAATGTTCTTTTCATTTATTGATTCGAAGTTAAAGGGAAACAACTCAATATTTATTACAGTCTACAAACTACAACCATTTGGTTCCATTGTATTTGGTCCATTACAATCTCAGCTTCAGATGTGTTATATCTTGTGTGTGATCAGTTTACTGTAAGGGACATGTATGCCATTTTAGGGGCTTGATTTTGGTCTTGAACATATGTAAAACGTCTTCAGAAGTACTAGAAATGTACGAAAATCACATAATTTGTTCAAAAATATCTCTAACTAGGAATTTTACTTTCCATATCAATATATGTCTTTTATGCAGAGTCTCGAGAAAAGACAAGTAGTCAGTTTTACGTTCATAGTGGATAATTCTGGGCACATATTGATTTGAAGGCTAAAATATTGAAGGGGAGCTTTGAAAACTATTACCGTTTCTAAGACTAAAATAACATTGGTCAAACGGAATAGATTTAATAGTGGCATTACACATTTGACAGAAAAGATTCATAAAGCCCATTTAAATTCTGCAGAGGTTGGGATATTCTGCACTGGTTTGAAGAATGTATGAAAGATAGCTTGCTAGGCAAGGTAACATACGCCCACTGGCAGCTGTCAGAAATGATTAAACAGTCGTTAGTGACTACAGGGTTGCACAATATAGCTAATAGAGAAAAACGTCAAGTCAGACACGATATTTCGGTGAAAAATTATCCGATCATCACGAAAATCAATAGGGATCATCTTCATAATGACATTGACACACACAATAAAAATCAAAAGAATCTGTAAAAAATTGTAGCCTGTAGAGTGAGCACGAGTTGCACAATATAGCTAATAGAGAAAAACGTCAAGTCAGACACGATATTTCGGTGAAAAATTATCCGATCATCACGAAAATCAATAGGGATCATCTTCATAATGACATTGACACACAAAATAAAAATCAAAAGAATCTGTAAAAAAATTGTAGCCTGTAGAGTGAGCACGAGTTGCACAATATAGCTAATAGAGAAAAACGTCAAGTCAGACACGATATTTCGGTGAAAAATTATCTGATCATCGCGAAAATCGATAGGGATCATCTTCATAATGACATTGACATACAAAATAAAAATCAAAAGAATCTGTAAACAATTGTAGCCTGTAGAGTGAGCACGAGTTGCACAATATAGCTAATAGAGTAAAACGTCAGGTCAGACACGATATTTCGGTGAAAAATTATCCAATCATCACGAAAATCAATAGGGATCATCTTCATAATGACATTGACACACAAAATAAAAATCAAAAGAATCTGTAAAGAATTGTAGCCTGTAGAGTGAGCACGAGTTGCACAATATAGCTAATAGAGTGAAACGTCAAGTCAGACAGATATTTCGGTGAAAAATTATCCGATCATCACGAAAATCAATAGGGATAATCTTCATAATGACATTGACACACAAAATAAAAATCAAAAGAATCCATAAAGAACTGTAGCCTGTAGAGTGAGCACGAGCCAAATGTGAACGGACGGACCGACGGACCGACGGGGTGATTACAATATACGCCCATCTTACGTCTGGGCGTATAAAAATCAAAAGAATCTGTAAAAAATTGTAGCCTGTAGAGTGAGCACGAGTTGCACAATATAGCTAATAGAGAAAAACGTCAAGTCAGACACGATATTTCGGTGAAAAATTATCCGATCATCACGAAAATCAATAGGGATCATCTTCATAATGACATTGACACACAAAATAAAAATCAAAAGAATCTGTAAAAAATTGTAGCCTGTAGAGTGAGCACGAGTTGCACAATATAGCTAATAGAGAAAAACGTCAAGTCAGACACGATATTTCGGTGAAAAATTATCCGATCATCACGAAAATCAATAGGGATCATCTTCATAACAACATTGACATACAAAATAAAAATCAAAAGAATCCATAAAGAACTGTAGCCTGTAGAGTGAGCACAAGCCAAATGTGAACGGACGGACGGACCGACAGGGTGATTACAATATACGCCCATCTTACCTGTGGGCGTATAAAAATGACACATTAATAAGAAAGAAAGTTTTTTTTTTATTTTTAGTATTTAAAAGTCATTACATAATCATGGAAAAATCTAACAAAATTTATGTAACTGTTATCAAAGTGTGGTTCATATAAAGCAACAAATTCAAAGCAATATTATTTCACCTTCATTGAAGAATCAACTACAATGTGCTTATATAAACACTTTAATCTTTTAAAGCATTATTCCATACAAAATATTTATGTTTGGTTTTATTATTTTGTGATTTTTTTTTTAAAAAAATTAACATTTTGGAAACATCAAAAGCAACAGGCAACATAATCAAAATTAAAGAACCTGACATGGCATACACCAATATATATGTTTTGTACCAAGAAAGTAAAAACCTGATTTAAAAATTTAGAAAGATACAAAAATGTACATCATTCTTTAACAATATTAAAGAATGGAAAGCATTTCATTATGTTTTCAAACGAAATATGAAAGAGATCTTGTTTTCATTAAGGATAGTTGCATTCTTAAATGTCTGGCATATGAATTTTTTTCCACATACTAACACTTAATATTTGGTAAATTTTCATTTCCAACAGGCTGGATTATAAAAAGTAATATTGATTTAATAAAACAGTTAACATTGTATGTATAGACTATACAGTATAGCCTGGTACAGAAATGTTAAATCGAAACATGTAGTACTTAAATATTGGAATAAGTTATATATAGACATGTTCGTGTAATACAGTGTAACAGTAGTCTGTTGTATTCCTGTGGATCTTCTGGAATATCAAGATGTCATCTTTGTAAAAAATATACAGTTGATATGACTCTATGTATCATTCATCTTAGATTATTGCCCTTGGCCAATGTTGAATGAAAAATTGGCATCAAATCTTAATTTATGCCTAAAAAAAATTTTGGACTATGGAAATTTTAGATGATGCTATGACTAAAACATAATATAGATAAATATGTGTATCTTAAGGACATACAAGTGAATTAATGAAAGTGGAAGACTATATACTATAACTAATATTATCAAAGAAATTCCAAAAATATATCATTTAAAAAAAAATCACCAAAAAATCAAGCCTGCACCATTTGAGATTCAATTAAAACAATTTTTTATCAAGACCTGCTCGACTAATGTTTGAAGGACAAAATTCATAAAACAATTATGACAATCAAAAGGGTTAAATATGACCATTTTTCATTTAATATTTGCGAAAAATTCATTTCATTTATATAAATTACTCATTTTAGATTATAAAAAACTGTATGTAAGGATGGAATTCAAGTGCATATATTCAAGTTTGTGCAGTTGACAAAACAATCTGTAAATAATGGAGTTTTCTCCCTTACATAAGCATGCTTCAATGAAAGGTATAATCCCTTATTATCATAAAGGAACTTTATATATGCCTACATCAAGGGATGTATTAAATAGAACAGTTGAGATTAACAGGATATTACATCAGCTGCATGGGGAAGGGAAGATTTTCAGCTTAGGCCATCGTCCACATAGAAAATTAACCTACATGGCCAATAAACAATAAACAAAAGCATTTCAATCACCTTATACTAAATACAATATCAACAATTTATTATCACTTCTCTATATAGAGTTGTGTCCCTTTAATCTCGCACACCTATCAGGGGCAATAAGATAAATATACACCACCAGATTCTTATAACTAATTTTAACTTCGCCTTCAGGCTTATTTAATTAGTATTCAGGTTATTAAAATGACATAAACTGATTCAAAATGAGGCATGCAGTTGTTCAACCTATTATATAAATTGTCTAATATTATACACCATGTTGGTATTATCACAAATTTGTTTTGGGTTAATTCATAATTCATAATCCAAAGTAATAGGACTTCACAAAATTCAATATTAATCATGGCTGTCTTTCATTAAAATATTTCAGTTATAAAACTGGTGCTGCATTGATTGCTTACTTAAATTGAATTATGACGCATAAAATTGAAATATTCGACTTGAATATCTAAAACTTCACAATTCTTACATAAAAATATAACTACTATTACTACTTTGTGGCTTTATCAAAAACCTTCATATTGAACACTTAATAAAAATACTGAAATTCACATCTAAAAGCAATAATTCCTAACTGTGTATGGATATAAATAAATATGAATTAAATTTTAATTTAAAAAAGTAAACGTGTGAAAATATGAAGAAATTGAATCATGTTATCAGATTATTACGTCAGAACATAATATGTAATCATAATCTATTATTAATATTGTCATTGTCTGATCATCAAATTAAAATGATGAAATAAAACTGATCATTATCGTTATAGTCGATCATAGAATCAAATGATCATCATCAAAATCAAACAAATTTATTACAATCAAAATGGCTATTTTTTGTAAATCAAATCCTAATATAAACATTTAATTATGAGAGCACCAGTTCATGCAATATAAATATCATTATGTGAACATCAGAATATTCAATCAACTTATCAATATTTGAACATCATAGTTCCATTATCTGATTATTAAAACATTAATATGACAATCAGAAATATTTCAATAAATACATCATGAACATACGTAAATAGAATAGTCAGTGTGTCAAAACAATTATTATGTGAATTAAAGATACTATGATGAATTAATAACAAGTGCGCTATTTCATATAAAACAGTATTGTAAAATAAAGTCTGAAATACCATCAAGGATCGCTGAGGATTCTTACAGGTCACTTCAAATTTGCATAATACAATATCAAAACAACAAGAGTTTAACAATGTCATCAAGACAAACATTTTCTCCAAGAAAAGTAGCTCGATGGCAAAAATAACAAATTTCATTGAATTTATCCAATGTTAGCTTCCGTACGGCAAGAAAACTTACAGAATCACACACTTGTCTGTTTTTTCACTCGCATCTGGAATGTAGTTTTTTATGTGGAAAGTTCCATCCAATGAACATCGCAGGCAAATTTATTTCGAATTTTTCTACATTTCTGGAATGACTTCTAGCCCTTGGAGACTAGGTCTAAAACTTTGGTTTTACGAAACTATAAATTCATTAAGTTGAATTTGTGCGAAAAATGTTGGAATGGTTTCCAAATGGTTGAGTTATCTACTGGATAAACTAACTTCTATTGAAAACTGGCACAGATCTGATTAAAAAAATCAACATTTTTAATATTTAGGCACTCTTTTAACTTCAAACATCATTTCCATAAGATAATCACATTAAGGTCCTTCAATATAATATTGTATCGAAAAAAACTGAAAGACTTTAGTGACTGTATTGCCTCTTGGCCAGCGCAAGCAGTCTGTAGGGATCAGGTCAAGCTTAATGCCCCTAAGGTGCTGGAGAATACTTGGTATATTATCCATCACCGATGACTTGGATATTATATTATGGATATATTTGCCTTCTTGACAGACTTTCCATTTTTTTAATTGGTCATTTTTTAAACCAATAATTTTTTTGTAAGTTATTTACCCCACTGCATCTGTCGTCTTAGCAACTTAATCCAGATAACTATCTTCGAAAAAATCCAAGTCATCATCTTCTTGGATCTGATGCATATTTTCTCCCATACTCGAGCTAAATCTTTTATTCAAGCCACGACCTCGACGTTTACGAAATCTTTTTTCCAGCATGATGTTGAGCTCTTTAACCATTTCATCTAAGCCATAAAATCTAGCTTCTTCACGTAGTATCTCCAGGTCTCTAAAACCAGTTGGTAGTAATACATGGGATGTACGTAGAAAGTTTAAAATGTGTCTGAAAATATATCAAAAAAGATTGTTCATTACTTGGGATAAGTCTTTTATTATGAATTAACCATCAAACACTAGCAAACAGAAAAGAAAGAAAAAAAAAATTCTTGCAACACTAACTATTTCGGTTTTCAAGGGTTTTCCCTATCAATTGGTCCTCAGCTCACCCAATCTTTCATGCCCTCATACCTTTAACCTCTTCCACAATCAGAACTGAGACCCAAACATTCAGTTCTGAAATTGTTTCAGTTGACCTAGCAAGAAAATTAAAATTGATGATAGGAACATCCCTGTTCATTCAAATTCTTTAAGAAACTACGCTGGTCCCCCTTTTGGTGTTCAATTTAGTAGGCTATTACCACCAACCGAGATTAGGTACGAGGGATTGAGGTATCATGATGCTCATGATCATTTTCTCAGCCTGGAGCTAGAGATTTAACAAAGACCCAAATCACCCTTTATTTAGTTACACGACTTGTTAACAACATTACTTGAATATAAGTAAAAATCTATATTTTACAGTACCATCTGGTGATATATATATTTACATTGTTATACTGCTATTGTCTTGTTCTATACAATCTTAGGTAAACTTCCACCTATTTACTTCTAACATGAAAACAACTGTTAACAATAACTAAGGTGAAAGTACAATTCTAATGATTTTTGCCATCCGTCGGTCCGTCCACAATTAATTGTAAACACTCTACAAGACACATTTCTTGACGGATTTTGACAAAACTTGGTATGAGTGTTCATAATCACCCAAGGATGAAAAAACTGAAAAATCGAAAAATATTTAGTATGAGTTATTGCCCGTGTTTTTGAAAATGCGTTCAATTTTTAGCTCGTAAACACACAAGAAGGTACAATTCTTGAAGGATTTTGACAAAACTTGGTGTGAGTGTTCGTAATCACCCAAGTATGATCCCTATTGAAAATCAGAAGAATTGAAAAATATCTAGTATGAGTTATTGCCCTTGTTCTTGAGAATGCGTCCAAATTTTAGCTTGTAAACACTCTAGAAGGGACAATTCTTGACGGATTTTGACGAAACTTGGCATGAGTGTTTGTTGTCACCCAAGGATAAACCCTATTGGAAATCAGAAAAATCGAAAAATATTTAGTATGAATTATTGCCCTTGCTCTTGAAAAAGCGTTAAATTTTTAGCTCGTAATCATTCTATAAGACACAATTCTTGACGGATTTTGATGAAACTTCGTGTGAATGTTCGTAATCACCCAAGGATGAACCCTATTGAAAATCAGAAGAATTGAAAAATATTTAGTATGAGTTATGGCTCTTGTGCTTGAAAACGCTTTCAAATTTAGCTCTTAAACACTAAAAGGCATGATTCTTGCTGGATTTTGACAAAACTTGGTTTTATTATTCAGTCCCGCGCTGATAATTGAATATTTGCCTTCTAGAATTTTCACGAGCTAAAAATTGAATATGTTTTCAAGAACAAGGGCAATAACTCATACTCAATATTATTCAGTATGGCCCTAAAGAGTTCAAAAGGAGTGTATGACTGAAGGTTGAATATTTCATACTGGTGATTGTTACTGTACTGCTAAATATTTTTATTCAAAATCAATGCTGCCAGTTGGCGTATATTACCTTGCCTGGCAAGCTATCTTCAAAAGACATATACAAAGTTGAGAGTCTTTAGTAGTCTTGCTTGAAGGATTGCTTTCATATATCTGCCATGATATCAATACCCCAATTTGAGCATCACATAGTAGAAACATTAATCTTAAACTTAAAAATCTTTAGCACAAACCAAAAGTCTGGCAAAATCAAAGAGACCTCCTGGATTATTCAAGCATGAAATGAATGTCAAAGACAAATGAATTAGTCTGATTCATAAAGATAGCATCCTTATTCTGCAATGCTAGGTACAACATTTACGAAATAACTGAGAAGGATGAACCTTAGCCAAAGATTGAGCATATTTTCTCTTGCCTTTATGTCTGATTTTTTAGCAATGTAAAAATTATACCAAGGTACAATTGTTAACTAATCATAATAATGCAGAACACATGCTTACTAACACATGCTACAAACATTTTCATTGCACGATATACATAAAATGTTGGAAGAGAAAATTCATTTGTTCATCAAATGTTGATGGTTCTTAACACAAATAGTTGGAACTTTCAACCTCTTTTCTTTGTTTTATATTTATTACCAATGGACACATTATCTTGAAGCTAGGCTATAATCTTAACATCTGTTGGCCATCATTGATCTTTTCTATTGAAATGTCAGACATGTTGATAAGTCAGGAGATTATTGCCTCCTGATAACTGATACATTTCGTTATTTACCCAAGAAGTGTCAGTAGAGGTGAAGAAATGAATTGTGATCATTTCAATAATATCTCTATGAATAATATCATATATTATATATCTAGAACTCAATCAATAAAAATTGCAGCAACAGTTGACTGTAATGATTGATCTGTATCTATTGATAAATTTTCAAATCATATATATGATTCTTTTATTTAACATACATTTGAAATTTTAATCCACTAAAGCTCAATCTACAAATTAATCAAATATCAATCAATAAAATAAATTTCAAATTGTAATCACCTCAATCAAATTCATGGCGAACTTTGACTTTTATATACATATTATGTCAAGTTTCATCAAAGTTGGGTCAAAACCGGAACATCTATGTTTTCTTTGATGGACAAGGCTGACAACAATACATGTCGACATACACTTTTGTGTATTGAGTCATAAACACTAAGAAATGTTTTTAATTGATAAAAGATATGTTTATTATGATAGGAATACAGTGTTGGTATTTCTATATCAATATTTATAAATATTTATCATATGATCCTTAGCTAGCATTTTCTAACCTTCATCAACTAGAGTGTTCTACTGGTCTACAAGTCTTACCATGTGTAACTGTTATGATAACCTGGTCACCAGATATTGGATATTACAGATATAACAATTCTTCAAATTTTAACTTTAAAAGTGACATGAACATTGAAAGCATTGGTACCAGAGAACGAACTTCCATAAGCAAACCAAAAAAAATAACAGTGTTTGTCCAACATACAGCTGCTTCTTTCTGTGCCTATGAACACAACCTGGCCACAGGCCTGTAGCTAGCCCAGGGTCTCATTGGGGCCGTGGGGGCTAAATTTTTTAAAGGGAGGCTCAACTATAGCGACTCAACAAGTCATTTTCTTAATTTTCTTAGTGGGGCCCTGGCCTCCCCTGCCCTCCCTCTAGCTACGGGTCTGACTGGCCAACTGGCAACTGATTGAATCAACTCATTTCCTCAAAATTTTGGCAAGATGCTGTCTTACTTCTTTTTGCACCAAAAATAATGACATCATAATCTGATCAGGTTTTTTGTGGAATGACAGGAACAACATAACTCAGAGTGAAATTCAAAATGGTGATAATAAAGGCTTCAAGTAACCTGGAAAACCTCTTTTCTATCCCTTTAAACTATTTATCGGACATTTTGTCCTACTTGTTATAGTCCAGTATTGAGAATCAATAGAATCAGTGAATAGGTAAAGACTTATATTATTAATTATTGACTTGTACTGACTCAACCTCTAGCTATCACCTGTCCCTTATCATAACAATAGTGGAAGAAAAACTCCATTTCATTTCATTACAATAATATCACTATAATGAAGAAATATAACTTCAAATGTGTCTGATTGCTTTCTCAACAAACAAGATCTTCATCTATAATTGTATAGTATCTCAATTAAAAACTGTGTGTATTATTGTCCACTGTCATTGATATTACTAGCCAAGTATTTCTCCATTTCCTTTTTTGATTTTTTTTTTTCAAATTGTGCCTTATGACTTCATTTTTTGACACCTCACTGTTGTTTGGCTCTTTTTAGGAGCACTGTGATGTTCTCTGATTCTTTGATGCTCCAGCATCCCATGTTTTGCCCCAGTGTTTAATGCTCACAGGTGTTGATTTTGCTGTTTTGCCTTGATGTTCAAAGGTGTATTCAATGATGTTGTTTTAATGATTTTACCAATATTCATTCTGGAAATCATTAACAAGTGTAGATGTCTAAGAGTACAATTTGGAGTATATCAGCTGTAAATCATACACCAATATAATTACTGTTACTCATGTCACAGCTATTTTGTTATTACTACTAATATTTGATTACTAAAACAATTATCAGATGTCTGAGACATCCCTTGAGAGTTGAAATGGATTAGTATTGCTATTTATAAACCTGATTCACATATTGTCTGGAATCCAGCCCTGCTTTTACAAAACAGTTTCCATAGATGTTACAACGTTAGACTACAATTTCTGACTGAGTTTTGTTCAAAAAGGTGGATCCGATCTTCAGGACATTTTGTAAAAGGTCACTCTGATTTTGTATCAAATATATCAGGAAACCATTTTGTAATAGACAAAATATACAAGATACATGAGTAGATATTTAAAACTTGTTATTTGAATATAGAGGTCATGGTCTATGATTTCAGAACATCAAAGCTAGACCATGTTATATGCTTTGAGTTATTGATTCATCGAAGTATCAATAAATTGAAATTGGTCTAGTGAAACCAGGATATAGGTAAAAATCAATACAGACCTGTATTATTTATAAATATTTATATATATCTACTTGTTACAAAACATATTCAAGGTCAAAAAGCAAACCATCTGTCAACAGGGTCATAGGAAAATTGTATGAACTCTTAAATACTTATTTTCACTAGCTTCCATTGACATATTGATGTTGGGAGTTAAAGATGATACTCTCCTTAGAAACACTGGCCATTGGTGGAATACTATATCCAAATTAACATAAGCCATATGGACACTGCAAAAGGTTTCCAGAGTTGACAAACCCACTTGCATCAACTGTTCCAGATTAGTGAACATTTTTACATTAAATAGATAAGAATAACACAATGGAACTAACTGTTCTAAATATTTTTTGGAGTCCTTATCATCTTTCTTTCTCTCTACTTCAAAACTACTTTGATAACTTGAATTCTAACTCTGTTGTTGCTATTAGATACCAAAATATAAGAGTCTAATCAAGACTGGTACAGTAATCATGAATCAGCCATGGATTGGCAGTTATTCATTATGCATACAACTCAATGGCAATCATTTAAAGTAGTCAATTTTAAAAACATATCATTACTGCGGTATTGTGGTCACAGTCTAATAATTGGTTTAATTACAATAACCACTGTTTTAATTCAATATATCTAATCAATATTCAACAAAATAACAATTAATGTTTGATATAGAATAACACAGAATCTTTGAAGTAAAATATTGAAGAAAACAAGAAAATGTGTTGTATTGTTAAGGAATTAGTATCATATAGAGCATGGATGATGATTAAAAAGGATAACAAACAACTTCTCACTGCATTGTTCTATTCAGATGGCTTCCAAGTTTAACAAATCCTAGAAAAATTTCATGTTTTAATTTAGCAAGTACATGGAACTAAGCTCACAATACTGATTCACTTACTGACAGAAGCCTAGGACATCCTAGAAACAGTGTTGGAAGATAAGAGCCTAGGAAATTCTAGCGCTAAGATTGTTTTGAGAATACTCGGCTAGGATTTTAAAATTTATCAAGTCCTTTCCTAGTCAACAACTTCTGAATATCCCCTTTAATTCTTATACATTGATCATCAATAACTAAAATCCGTCCCAATGTGTTGAACAATTTCATAAAAATATCAAGTCTCAAGAATGAGAAGCCTTAGTCTTAAAATTATTCATATAGCATTAGCACATGTGCATTGTAATTGATGTAGGGACACATACCAGAGTTCATCTACTCAATAAATTACGTCTAAAATTATAAACTGACAACAGAATTTCATACGAAAAGTATTTATGAATCAGCTGTTAAAGGATGGAATCGTGAGTCAAGACTATTATTTAACAGATACATCTTGTTAGTAAGCATTGGGATATCAGCACTCGATGCCAGACTCTAGTATGCCTGTAGTAAAACTTAACATAATGTATTTTTAACAGGAAGCATTAAGATATACATATATCTAAATAATTGAATGTGTAATAGGAGATTATAATGTCTGTAACAACTGTATTTAGCAAGTTAAAAAGAGCATTATCTGTAACTACACTATTTGTTCATTATAAAACCAAGAACACCTCCTATTTCACTGAGTTTCTGAGGATCAGAATACTATATTTTAAAGTTTTATTTCTAAAACTGGCATTCATGATCAGGGATTCATATCCAAAACATAACATCTAAATTTAATAAGTTTACAAGTATATATTATACATGATGTATTTAAAATATAATTTGTCAGATTAGAATTTTGAAAAGATTGCTCTTTAAAATTATTTTTATGTGCTACATGACATTAGTTAAGCTCGAGTGGTATATCTTACAGTTCTGCATCATCATGTAATGTCATGCAAAAGGGTTCCCTTTTCAAATTAATTAAAGAATCTTTCATGTACTCAACCAGCAGATTACAGGGCCCTTATTTATCATTCCATCCAATGATTAGGAACATTCTTAAATTTAATCAAGGTGATATGATCCAAAAACAAATTAAGAAAGGTATTATCTAGACCTATGCTGTAATGGAACCACAGATCTAAGTTAGTCAGCAATGTGTTAGGGTGTTATTGGAAAAATTCCCATAAAAAGCACACGCTGTGTGTAACCTGCTGAGCCATTGAGGTGCCATGAACATATCTAACTGACTACGTGATGAATGAATGAAATGAACTCTATGAATAAACAAGTAAATATTCAGGTAGACTTTCTTCTATTAGCAGGGTAAGAAAACAGCTGTAGAAATAATCATAGTCTATATAGTCTAACTACTGAACTAGAAGATGATTATATTAAGTGATAACAATTGTTCTACTCATTAAACTTCAAACAGAATTTCTCTTTCATCATATACAGGTTAAGTACATATGATATCTGAGAATTTTATAGACATTTTAATTAGCTATCTTTATCTTAATTTTTAAACTAATATTTCTACCATTAAAAACCTAGTGGGAAAGAAATTAGTTGAATTACCAAACATGATGTTTGTTTTTTATTTTTTTTAAAACAATGTTTACTCACATGAATATAGAAAGGATCTGGGAACAGGCTTTCACCTAAATAATCTTCTCCTAGGTTTTGGGTATCAACAATAATTAACCTCTGTAATTTTCTGTAGACTTTCAGCTGGTGCCAGTATTATAAGTTTATTTGTGTGTTTTAAATGAAATTTTAATATAAGTCTGTTTAGAATGGATGTGGTTTAGAAAAATTGAGTATAATCATACTGGTATTGTAACATTAAGAGCATTTTGTTAATTCTCACTGCAAAATGATGGCAAATCTAATTTAGAAACCCAACTAAATACTTCACAAATTTACATAATTCCAGCTAATTGACTCTGATAAAAGTAGGACAGTAGTCATTAGAAAAGAAAGTATATAATCAATAGGTAAAAGTATAATAATTATATAGAAACCAGTAGAAATAGAAAAATCATTATAATATCACATCTGTTACATGTTTATATCCATAATATATATTTACTTATATAATTGGTGACTGCCAAAACTCTGAACTTTTTATTACAGTGTCATTGACCAGAACTTATATATATACACTTATGTAATTGGTGCCTTATATTTTAAAACTCTGAAATTTATTTAAATGTCTTTGGTAAGAATTCATTTATATAAAGGGTAACTGTCAGTGGTTAAATGTCATTGACCTATGTAATTGGTGACTGAACTTGTGCAAATCTTTTCTTATAGATCCACATTTCAGGAAGATATGCAACCTGGAACCTATGCTTGTGAGCATACAGCCAAAAAATTAGTTTGCACCAAGTGATACAGCTGAGTAAAAACTCCAATTCTAGGTTGACAAGGGTTCAAGGTCAAAAAAACTACAAGCAGACCTTTCCAGTATTTTTTTACCTTGATTCATTGGTCAGGTAAAATAAAAACAGTTGACAAGATGTCACTTTTCAACGGTTGACTGCAGCTAATAAACAATACTGTCAGAAATTTGTCTAATGAATGAACAAAAAGGACATCTTAGCCGGTTTCCATCCTAGAAAAGTACTACATGTATGTCCTACATTAGTAACCCCCCAAATATATAACCTAGGCATTATGCTGCAGCCATTATACCATTGTCTTAAGAACACAATCATTGTATGGATTACCATAATGATGTAATTATGGAGAAAAAAAAATCCATCAACTTGCAGACTGTAGAAAACATGGGATAGTGACCGGCATTTCTTAATCATTATCCTTGCCTTGTGTAAATCTACAAACCCAAAAATTTAACATTTAAAAAAAAAATGTGATTATAATATATCATCTTATACTATCTGTGGGTGTCAAAATATATTTATATCCTATACTGATGCAATCACTAATAGATTTAACATCAGTCCAAGCTGCATATATATTTGTATATATTAATTTATAATTAGGTGTACATCAAAGAAAAAGGTTTTTTATACATGACTAACAAGCTTAATAATTCAAATTACTAAAAAAAATATCATTCGTCATCTGCATGTTATTTGTGAAAGTAAATCTATTTCAATAAACTATTGAAATTATTAAATGAAAACAAAGTTCTTAGCATCATTTCACTATATGGTTCTATGATATTCTTAATTCTTGATTCTATTGCATCGTCAACACCATCATTGTGATAGTCAACTTAGCTTTCTATTCAGAGCGCTAATAGTAAAAATATTTGGTCTATTGCTGAATGTTAGCTTATATTGATATAAAATGTTCATTATTAGAAGAGCTGGATTGTAAATCAGTTTTGAAGTTTAAAATATTTAATTAAAAGCAAATGGACTGTCTGAACAAGTGACAATTGTTTATATCAAACTAATATATATGGGGGATGTGTCTGAACTATAATAATGTTGTCTCAAGTTCACCGAGTGTTTATTAAGAAGTTTGAATTCCTTGAATACTTTCTACTCATATATATCTTAGTTTCAATTACATCTCCCCTAGTCAAGTGGGTGGTTGTTTTATTTTATTATATCACACAATGGTGGTGTTGGATAGGGTCAGTTGTAAACCAACAATGGTTACATTTTTTGTCCATTGCCAATCTTGTATAGTTGAGTATGTGTTTTTAGAAATGTCAGTTGAGGTGTCCAACTGGCTAAAGTATTTTGTTCACAGTCAGTTACTAAGTACTAATTCTCCATATCTGAAAACAATAACCCAATACTTAGTCCTAAGTAGAAATTCTGAATCCTAATTAAAGCAACCTGTATAAGCTAGTACCAAAGATTAACTGTAACAATTGAAAATTTATTATTCAGTAGGACAGAATCATTTTGTTTGCCAATGAGTATTGATTAACATAAATCAATCAGTAAAAATCATTTATTACACTGAACTATTGTAACACTGTTAAACAAACTAGGATTCTATATAATTCATCATTAATTTACCAATAGATTAACTTGAGTTCTATTCAAGTGGATTAACTACAGACCTATCTATCATAGTTTATTATGGTAAACATTGTTCAAAGAATATCAGCTTATGAAGTATTACTCCTTTTATTTATCTATCAGAAAATGTTAACAATTTTTATTATTTTGAATCCGATACATACATCCCCTTTAATTTCTACGCAGAAATGCCTGTTTCTTCCAAAAACAACATGAACATGACACCAATGTACTAATATTTTGAGCTTGTGGACATTCTAAAAGGCACTTTGATGGGAATATTTTATCTCATTTTGAACCATCTTAACCATGTTGCCCTTTTGATAGCAGCAAGAGAAAATAATTGTTGCTGCATTATTACCATATGATTGTTAATTCAAATAAAGCAGTAAGGCCTTCTTTTGATACAAATGTTACCCAAGGGTCTAAATTATTGAGAAATGTATATTTATGTACTCATTACACTGATTATTTTTTGCCCAAATTATAAAAGTAAAGATTAATCATGCATAACAAAGAGTATATGAAGTTAAATATGAAAATACTGCCCTCTGGCTTTAAATAACTCATAAACTTTATATAACAACCTTATCATCTAGAAATTTGAAAAACAGAAAAAAACAAGGATTTGAATTTTGAATTCTAATAAGGTATGCTTGCACCAATAAACACATTTCAAATTTGCAATGTAATATCTACAATTAAGGAAACACGTATCCATTGTCAACAACACTAATTTTATGAGATATTAGCAATCAATCAGCAAACAGAATTTTTATTTTCAAATTGTATCCACAAATATAGAATTTTTTTCAGAGACATTTCAGTATGAATAATGCCTTGAAGATACAAGATGCTCAATTGTATAATTTTGTGGCAAAGATAGAAAATTGCATAATATCGAATTTGGTCACTTAACCTTTTGTTAATTAGGACTTACTCAAATTATAACCCTGACTTATCCTAATCCTGACTTATCCTAATCCTTAACCCAACATTATCTTAGGTTATGAATAATAAACAATCATTAAGCCCTTGTGCTTCAATACTGTGAGTATTCTTTCTGCCTGAGAAAATCTTAATAAAAGATCAAAGACTTATGAAAGTGATTTTAATCCTACTTCAATGTCAACTTGATCTCTAAAACATGGGTCAATGAATCAAGAATATTTGGCAATGTAAGATATTTGTGCTATGCATGATGATGTAAAATAATTCAGTCATTCAGCAATTAAAAGGAGCAGTCAAATCAGATCAAGGAATTTGAACACTTCCCCATTTAGAAAATATTTTAGAAATCAACTGGGCATACTTCTTTCCCATTTCTACTTTTCAAGATATGTCAACATTTATTGAAGATAATTATGTCATTTAAAAATGTTCTGCTGATAAACCGTTTCATTTTTACACTGAAAGGCTTACTTATCTGATCTCTATTTTTGAGATGAAGGACCGTGGGAGATAAAAACAAAACGTTTCACAGTCATTTAAGCCAGTAAATTGAAGTATACTGGTATGGGGAAACAACCATTTAAGTCTGGTTAAGTCTGTCTCAAAACCAGAATCCTAGCTGTGCATTTAGCACCTACAGCTCCAGATGAACAGCTTGTTCTTGATATCACTACATCAATCAATTTAGTTACCAGTTTCAATATTACAGAACAATACTGGTAACAGAAGTGATAAAAGCAGATTCAGTACCTGTGAAAATCATTAACCATCTATCAATTCATCACTCCTAAACAATGAGAGTATTCTGACAAGTTAGGTATTATAATAACAAGTATACAGGTCTGTGTTATATATTATAATTCATAATGATCATAGTTCATCTAAATATTAGGTTGACTTATTGGATATTTAATGAGCTAGATGTATAGTGGTCAGAATGCTTATTTCAGAGCAATTGGTTATCTAATTATTACAAAACATCACAAACTTAAATTTGACTATCTTTGCCTAGCCTCTCTAACTGGTGCTCTGAAGTAACCCATATTTGACCTTTCTGTCAGCCCTCTCGAAATTCTATTGAATTTGCCATGCCTTATTTCATGTTTTGTATTTTGATAACATAAGATAGAATTAAAATGTGAAAGTAATAGCTCTAAACACAGACGAAAATAGAGTACAACCTGTCTTTGTTAATAATTAATAATTATCTACATTTTAACTTGACCCATCTGTCAGTAAAAAGTACAGGTATTTGGCTACAGAAAGAAGAACCGAACTACAACAGAAGTGTAGAAATCTATTTAATTTATCACTGATCTCAAATATCAAATATGATTCAACTAATCAAGTTCAGGGGCAACTTTCCAAATTAATGTTACTAACATCTATATCATGCTACTATAGTGTTTTTAGTACAAGCAGCCAAACTTCTTGTGTTTTGTAATGCATTATTACTCACATTGCACACCTTGCTCACTTCTTCTCAGGTCAAAAATGGCTGAATGTTTTATAGTTTTCAGTTTAAATAATTTCAGATCTAGTACCACTGATTTTCTTATGGAGTTTTCTTCCCGTAAGTTTGCTTTAAATTTCAGACGGTCAAGTCACATGTGTGATCTGAGAAAATGACACCCTAAATTTTTTTTTACCCATTTTGATAACATACACTAGATTGACTTGTACATACATACTAATTACGAAAATCTGAGCTCTTCTGACCCTGAACTTTTTGAAAAACACATGGTTTCAATAGACTTATGAGAAGAACCCATTTCAGAAATACTCATGTTAGAAATTCATATTGTGAAAACGCATTTATTATATCTGTCAATTTAATGTATGCAGCTATTCAACTAAAGAAGGAGAAAAGCTACACTACAACTAGTGTTGTAAGAGAATGCATCTGCCAGGTGTTGAGGATCTTTATCTCTTTAATCATTTTTGTCTGATAATCTGGACTATTTACATGTTATCTCAATTATCCAGACACTTAAGGCTCCCTACTGATGAGTGTTGATTAAAGATGAACATTATGGTATTAGCATGTTAACAATTCAATATTTGGGATATCGATACAGGTGAACCGATGTAGTGAACCTGTTTAAGTCCTATCTTTACATATAAGTCATATCTGTAAAAGTGGTATACGAAATTGTTACTTGTTTAATCCAAGTCTGATGTTTGTATTTTGAAAGCATCTGAAAAAAAGGTGCTATCAGAATCATACGACAGCTCCATGAAATAATTTTTGAAATTTATGAATTTTGGAAATAGTTTGCCACGTTCATTTTTGCAACAGGTGCAGTGAGCAATGAATAAAATTATGCCATGACAGCATCATTAGTCTACTCCATGGGATCTTCATGACCTGTTGCAATATCCCATCTGATGGAGAAGACCATATTCCATATCAGACCCACTGACCTGCAACAATGATTTTGGTCAAACTGAGTTAAAGGAGCTACTCTCAAGACTGTGTCCATGATCCCTGACTTCTAGTTCTGTGAGCAAGCCTCTAACTTGTTGAGTCACCAAAGTTCTACTTTCATTTTCTGAAAGTGGAAATGGTAGCGTTAAAAGTTTTATTATCAAGGTAAGTCGAAATGGTAGCGTCAAAAGTTTTATTATCAAGGTAAGTCGAAATGGTAGCGTCAAAAGTTTTATTATCAGAGAAATGTAATTGAGTAAACAATAGCCATTAGTTTTCCCACTGTGAAATATAGTATATCACACACGTACAATAGTATTATTCATCTTTATGTTACTATTTTACCTATTTTCTTAGTTATTTCTGAAATATGACTCAGACTTTATTTATTAGCTTCTAACATAACAAAGAAAAAAACCAACATCTGTGTAGATTTAAAGTCATCCTATCCTAGAGGTCAAATCTTACAAGGTCATTAAAATCTTTGGTGTTTTGTTTAGCAAAATAATTTCCTCAATCTGTTTTCAAATCAAACATTCCATGAAAATCTCCCTTCCATACTCTTTTTCCCTCCAATATATTTTTGGAAACAAATCAGTTAAAAACTAGGCAGATTTAAGAAAAAGAGTGACAAAAGAACTTAAAGAATAGTGCACAGCAACAAAGTCCCCTTCTAATTCCAAGAAGTTGAATATAGTAAACTTCTAAGAATTTTAACAGGAAATAATAAATTTTATTTCATCAGTTAATAATGAAAATGATCATGATGACATATTGTATATAAAATATACTCTTGACTTTGAAGTGATGTTTTTGGTGACAGATGGCCAAATAAATTTTAAATAAAGTTGGCATGTTACCTGAATAGAGAAATCTCATCAAAATTGCAAAAAAATTGCAAAATTGATGAAATCAACTGAAGTTGAATGAAACAACCTTTTTCCAATTTCATGATTTTATATTTGTGTTTTTGAAATCTTATTGGAAATGAGCATGCCCTCAGAAAAAGATCATGCCAAAAAATTACCAAAATATTCTGTCTTTGTGAGTGCCAAAATCTTTGAATGAATTTCCCAAATTTTGTGTTTAATATACTTCAGTTAGGCCTATAGTTAATGATGTCTTTTAGAGTACACTGAAATGTTACCTTATAACATCATGCACAATGCTTTACAATATACAACACAAATTGTGACTTGAACCATACAGAACCCAGTAAATTGGCACATGTTGCACATTAAATTAGATGTGTATCTTATGTATTTGCCCCAAACTATTTGTGGCTAATATTCACAAATAAAGAAGAGAGCTCAGAGCAATGAACTGCAATGAATTCCAAAGCCCCCAATCAACCAAACACACTTAACTATGCTAGTTCAATACTATGTTATGAAGTTTCACGTGTTCTATATCTACGTACCTGAAACAATGTCCATCTCTATCAATAACATAGTTCCCTCGATCATCTTTGGGACAGTATTGGTTGCCCATAGCAATTCTCCACAGATAGGTTCCATGATATGTGGCTAAGGTGGCTTTCAACGTGGTATAAAACACCCCACCGACATTCAACTTCATTACTTTATCCGACGATCTCGACATTTTCGTTTCACAATAACTTTATATATATAATCAATATTATCCAACTCTCGTCTGCTTCCAGTTCGTGTTCACGTGTTCAACTTTTTCTATTCACCTCCTGTGTACAGGTATGAAATCAATTGCAGCCATTTTCCTTTTCTGTCGTCTGCTAATTTTCTGCAACTCTCAGCACAATTCCCCAGCTTTTAAAACAATACTTACAAATTGTCAAATAAATGTTAATAGGTATTCCATGTTACCGTTCAACACCATTGATATATAAAATGTGGTGAATTATCCTAGAGTGTGGTATATAAGTGTTATTGCCCGGTAGCTAAGTAGCGTATATGAGATGTACCGTTATATACCTATGTATTTAATATCGATATTCACCCGAAGCGCTCAGTTGTAACGTGCGATGTGTCTGGGCTCGTGAAAGTAACCTATACGTGACTCATACTAACTAGAAAAGATTGCATTGAGAATAAATGTGAATGAATTAGTTAAGAAGTTTAGAAAATAATGAATTACATGTAATGGCTAATTAGTAATCTATTCCAATATTTTCCCAGAATATTTGTTCAAGATAAAAACTGTATTGTGAATCAAGCAAGCAAAATATTGGGAAAGTTATATGCGAACCAGTTTCATGTTTTTGCAATGATTTCTGATGCATGTAAATAGCTGAGCTGAGTTCTATCAGCTGGTAAAAAAAATATTACAAGGTTATATCCCTTCAGGGTCCAGAAATATTTTATAATGACAGGCTATAGATGTCCTATGGGAGCCAAAATTGTATTGTTTCCGATTACAATAAAACCGTTCCCCAATGTTCCTTTTTCAAACGACTGCATGGGCGTGAAATGCAGCTACAAAAAGTAGGATACATGGAATTGTGTATCACTGAGCAAAGAAGCACATTTGCCATACTCTGCTGTATTTTGATTTTCCACAATTTCCAATCGTCTAAGTAATGTGTCAAACAATCGTCTAAATGTTTCAAGCAAGAGGACTATGCGTCACATCCTTGAAATTGTAAGAGTTTTATCTACAGTACATAAGACCCACATTGGAACCAGACAGTGTCTTTCGTATTGATAAAATTGTATAATACCCTTTTCCCCTTGACACCCTTTCTACAGACGCCATGTTGAAAATGGAAATCTCTAATATCTATATCTAGTTGAAATTTTATTGTGCACGAAAATAATTGATTAAAAGTTTCCAGTGCCAAAAAATCAGTAGAAGTGGGGAATATCTAATTGACATAACGCCATATAATAAATTTATCAATAGACTGGCCGGGTTTGAAACCCCAATTGTCTTGCTTTATCTTTTTCTTGCCAGGGTGGGTTGTGGTGCGGTACCCAGTGATAAAACCAATATGTTTCCCATCAGTAACCACATCTCCTTCCTTAGGTTTGGTTACCCTCTTCCAGTTTTCATCGTCTACCAGAAAGGGTGACTCTGGGTTTGCCCATTCTTCAATGGAAATGGGTCCACCGATACCCAACCATCTGAATAATAAAACAAGCATTTATTAAGAAACAATAGCCGATGAAAGTCCTACATCAAATACGAGGTTTGCCCCCTTAACGCCAAAAATGTTACAATTCTGCATTGCCGATAGTTTACTTTGGGATATCAAAATTTAAAGAAGGGTCTGATTTTCTGAAAACATGCTACCTCTTAAATCTGCATGGATTTCAATACAAAAATTTGTAGACTTAACTTTTATATTTCGTTTAAAAAAACTGGAAAGTATCTATGTGAGAAGTTGCATGCAGGATCGTGAACTATTTTAGAAACAGGAATTAATCATCCAAAACCAATCAAACTGAAAGGTTCATGTTAATTTGAATAATGGGATTACACTAATAGATCTATCACAGAGTATAATTTTAATGAATTTATATAGATTATCGTTATTGATAGATAAAGTGACATTTTGACAGACTGGTACGAGTTTGACAGTGTCAATAGTTCATCGTTTTAAATACCGTGCATACTATTAAATACTGCCATCTGTCTATAGGTCTATAGCAAATTTTGATAAAATAGTTCAGTTCTGTATACGTCAAACAGTATACAAGTAGACCATTTATATTTGTCTGCGAAATCAGCTTTTTTTAAACAGCATTGCTTATCATAGCAGTAAATAGTGGCGAACATCATTGGAACGTCCAACAGCCCTTTCAAAGTGTTCTTTTTTTTTAGTTTCCAATTTCGTATGTTTTGAAACATCTAAAGCTCGATATCATAGCTTGATTCACCGATTCTCTAACGCGGAATCATGTCTTGTGTTTCTAAACCTGCTGAATAGATATAGTTCTTACTTTTTGGGTACACTTCCACCAGCTTGGTCAATGACATCTTCAATGAAGAGATGGGCTTTATATGTACCAGGTCCTGGGCCAGATGAAGATGCAATACTCCAATCCTCAGATCCAATGTAACTCTCAGCAATGGAGGCTATCATGTCCCCTGTCACAGGCTGGAACAAGTTAATTTAGATGAATACTCAAACGTAATAAATTATTTTTATGGATATTGCAAAAGAAATCGCTTTATCAGCTCAGATTCCTACAAAAACTGGTATGGCTACAGTTAAACGACTGGGGATATCTTCGCATAGTTAAAATGCAACCAAATTTAACGCCTGTTGCTTCGAAGTATCCGGTGGACGGTAATGGGTCAAAATCAATGTTCGCAAAGGTCATTTGATGCCGAATCCTTACTCAACAGTCATTGGATTCATAGTGCCGAAAATAACAAAACCGTTTGTATGAACAAAAGTCCTACCTTTTTCTGAAGCATAGTATACAACTGACTCATGTTTTGTGATATTGCACTTCCCCACCCATCCTCACCACTAAACTGTATTTTCAACTTTTTACCCCAACCCATTCGCTCACCATCTTAAATGCACAAATGAAGGCAGAAAAAACCTTACCATGATTGGTTGCTTGTATAGCTGTATTCACTTTGCCGTCACTAATTCATTTGTTACAAATTCCAAAGCTTGGTAACATATTGCCTATATTGCCCAATTTCTTTACATATTAATTTCCCATAAAATTATGCGCAAGTATAAAATGTGAATAAGATGTGGTCAATTCGACCCTGATTATACGTGTGAATGTAGGCCCTACCGTTTAACAGCAAACGTAAAAGTCACCAAAGATCATCAACACTGCTTGCCTGCTGGTTAATTAGGAGATCCTCAGCTCAGCTTCCCTTTTGCTGTATGGGTTTCCCTGGTGATTCAGCATAAGTCGCAAAAATATATCAGTACATGCACATACATGTACATGCAATAACTTTGGAAAATATAACAAAGGTTTTGCTACAAACTGAAAGCAAACAATGAATGCAAATGAATGAATGAGACCCTTGAGAACCACGGAGACAACCTGACAGACCATTGGTGACATTAGAAACAATAAATTTTGACAGACCATTGATGATATTAGAAGCAATCTGACAGATCACTGAGAATCATAGACTAACTGACAGACCTTTAATGATATTAGTTACAATCTGACAGACCACTGAAAATCATAAAGGCTATCTGACAGATCACTGACGATATTAGTAGCAATCTGACAGACCACTGAGAACCATAGACTAACTGACAGACCTTTAATGATATTAGAAACAATCTGACTGAACACAGAGAATCATAAAGGCTATCTGACAGACCACTGATGATATTAGTAGCATTTTGACAGACCACTCAGAATCATAGACTAACTTACAGACCTTTAATGATATTAGAAACAATCTGACTGAACACAGAGAATCACAAAGGCTATCTGACAGATCACTGATGATATTAGTAGCATTTTGACAGACCACTCAGAATCATAGACTGACAGACCTTTAATGATATTAGTAACAATCTGACAGATCACTGAGAATCGTAGACAAACTGACAGACGTTTAATGATATTAGTAACAATCTGACAGAACACTGAGAATCATAGACTAACTGACAGACCTTTAATGATATTAGAAACAATCTGACAGACCACTGAGAATCATAGAGACTATCTGACAGACCATTAAGATTCATAGATACAATCTAACAGATCACTGGCAACCAGAGAAATAATCTGACACACTACTGAGAATCTTAACAGAGAAATATACAGTAAATCTGAATGCCCGTTGAAAAACAATCTTACAAACCAATGAAAATCTTACAGAAAATCAGACAGACATTTTAGGATCATACGCACAATCAGACAGCCCACTGAAATTTTTGGGCACAATGTGACAAACCACAGAGTTAATATGATAGAACACTGGAATTTATTGAGACAATCTGAAAGACCATTGATAATATCATAATCTGACAGACGATTGATAATATTAGAGACAATATGACAAACAACTGTGAATCAAAGACACAAATCTGACAAACTATTGAGGATATAAGAGACGATCTGACAGATCCTTGAGGATATTATAGACAATCTGACAGGTCAATGGAAAAACCAGACAATATAAGAGATAAAATAACACAATTTCTATACATATATCTATACATAATTTTATTCACTTTAAATTGTTACAATGGTAAAAGGACGGAATCTCAACTTACTGCAATAATGCAGGGTTTTGCAATATTTCACCATATTCAGGAATTTCAATTTTTTTGCAATATAGACCTATTCATGCCACGTTTTTGAGACACTGAGAGATTCAACGCGCAAATTATGTCATCCATCGAAAAGAAGGCGATGGCCATAGCCTATGTGACATCACTGAACACCCGATCAACCGAGAAACATGATGTAAAAAATGATAAGTTTTGAGTTAGTGTGACTGTTTGTTTGTGTTAGGAGCCTCATTTAAGATTCAATATGGATGACGCATGAATAAGGTCTACACTAACAAGCTGAATGTGCAATTGTTGTGAATGGACTACCTATTGATTGTTGTGCATTTGGTATGCACCATGATATCATTTGTGGAAAGAGTATGATCAAGTCAGGTTTTGTGGCAACTGAACTACCATTAAGGATAGCTTTTAGTGTTCAGTTTTAAGTAATAGTTCTGCTTATGAGATTTTTGAATGAAGTCAATAAAAATTATAAAATAAGCAATAACAATAATAATAAATAATCTTGCTTCTATGGTAACTATAAAACTAATCTGTCTTCATCACCACCATAATCATCTTTTAAACCATTATCTATGTTATTTTCATCGGCTAGGGCTCGGAAATGCTGAAAAAAAGAGTGCATCGATTAAAATAGCAACAATGTTTTCCCGCTAAAACAAAGTCTCAATTCTTTAAAAAAAAAAATAAAACCTTATATAATGCTGGTAGATTTTGTCTGGTTATACAATAATGTTGCAAACCTTGCTATAAACCCAAAAAAATAATTGCCAAACAGAAACAAAAGTTTTGATAAAACTTTTGGTTGGCGTTCAGTGCCAGCTTGTCAAGATACATGAGAAAAATGGATGAAATAATATTGATAACCACTTGAACATAAGAACAACAGAACTTACTTGTGAATTTTTAAACTCTGAATACAAAGTAAATAAAACATGTAAGGCCTGGACTTTTTCATTTTTCTGTGTTGAATTTTTATATATAGGAATGTCTAGGAGTGCTGCAAATTAAACAAAAATTTATTACTGAATACTGCAATCTATAAATAATATTTGGGCTGTGTTTTAACCAGTGATTAATCTAAAGAGAAGTAACAGCTTTACATTGTTATTGCATAGCTGAGAGGCCATTACTTCTCATATGAGACACAGAAATAAATGTATATTTCCAATTGAAGTCTAAGTAAAAAACATTTTTAGATCTTTTTATTAGGACAGAAAATAAAATTCTAAAAGCCATAAAGGTCAATAAAATGCATACTGCAATCCAAAATTACAAAGCCAGACACAAAGGACAAGGTCAGGGGTCTGCAGAATGATGAAGTGCTTTCTGTTCAGGCACTACTCACGCAAAGATAGCATCTCTGACTACAGAGACAAGAGCCATTCGAGTCAAAATGCAATTCACAGTCAAGACGCTCAAGACAAAATTCAAATGTTGCAGGCGAATGAAAAGATTTTGATACTTACAACAAATTATTTCAACATATTGCCCTAAATCACAATCAATATCTGCTGTTGGTAAACCAGTCTGAAATTTAAAATATAATATTTTTATCAAACAAATCAACTTGAAGAACTCATACATTTGTATCTTGTCTTGTATCACAGATTTTGATAAAAATTTTCAAGTTAAAATATTGGAGCTCTAATCTGACATTATTGGCAAACAATGACAGATCAAGAGTCATGCTTTTTAATAGTAGTATTTATTATTATTACAAAAAAACAGTATTCATAAATATTTAACTTAAAATTATAATAATATTAAAACCAAATTGTTTGATATGACTTTTAAACCATTCTACACTGGACCTGACAAGATTTTCCTTACCTCTTTTAGTAAATCTTCAAATTCTGGTGGCCATTCCTGCATCAATGAATCAAAATCAGGCATATTTCTACAACAAAAATATATAAATCATAGAAAAAAAAACATGATTTCCTCAAAACTGGCAACCAGTAGATTGGAGTAACCCTTCTTTTTGTAGTTCAGATATCATTTTGCTGAATGAATCCATATGATTATTAATGTGCTCTTTTGTTTGTCACTTTCATATTTTTCTGATGTTACTATCTACGTGATGTAATTAAATACTAAGCACCTTTATAAACTGAGCTACAGTCACATTATTATGCTAACTTACTTTGAATAATGTACATTAGGTGGTGGTTTAGAACGATGTAAATCTCTAATACTGTCAATCCAATTTTCAATATGTTTCGGATTCTTGTCAGCATTACCTAAACTCTTTACAATCTATAAAAAAATCCACTCCAAAATATTTAAAAAAATAGACTTACACTATTCATTTTATAGATACAAAAATCTCCATTCTATTAAATTTAATAGAAACCAGTCTGATTTGTCAGTCTAAACTACAAACACAGAATAATAATACAGCAACATGCAATACATAGATCACTGTATGTACATGAACATAGCAATGTACTTATGTATTCTAAAAAAGAATATAAAAAATATCTGTTGAGCCTAAAGATTGAAATAACACCCTCTGAAATTGAAAAGTTCATATGGTAGTAATAAGAGTACAACTTACCAGTTGTTTGGCTGTTGTTTGTTTTGATATAGCTCTAAGTTGTAGATCTAGAACTGTGGGATCAGACTGTTTAGCACACGGTTCATCTAATACACTTAAACCTAATGTATCTGGTTTACCATCTGGTCGACTTATCTAAAACAAAAGAAGTATTCTCTGTTTCAATCAAAATTTCCAGAATGACAGTATACAAAATGCACTAACTTCTACAATAGTGATAATTCAATAATTTCATGCAGATTTTAATATGAATGCCACTTTGACAATGAACTTTGGTTTATCCACTTTGAGGGTAGACAAATAGACAGAAATGCTTATTTGGTAAACTATTGTCTTCTCTGACTTTGTTTCCTTAAACCAAATATTCCCCAACTAATGACCTCCTGTCTCTACATAGAATAAATTTCTAAAGAGAACAAATGTCAAAACCTACCTTAAGAAAAGCGTCAATATCTCCCACAGCAGGAATAAAATCAGGAATAAATGGTTTCATCTTGGTATCTAATTCTATCGATTGTGGTGTATATCTGGAGTATAAATTAAATAAATCAATTTAAAATATGTGCACATATTTATTCAAGATGATACCATAAAAAAAAAAGGATTTTTAAAGAACAATAAAAGGAGTCTTGTGGTATTTCCATTCTTACCAAAAATGATGTATTATTTGTAATATAGTTATTTAAATATTGCTGTTCTAGTTTATGGAGCTTAAATTTAGCAATCCATAGCACTAAACAGTTTATAATTTTACTTATTGTACATCTACAATTAAACAATTCACTGGTGAAAAAGACATAAGGTTAAATATTCAGACAATTATCTATATCATCATGATGTGCAGTTATTTCTGATGATTTCATAATATCAGTTATATTTGCATAGAAGAATGTTATTCACAGCATGAATACTTAAAAGTTAAATAACAAACCTTGTGATATATTGAAATAATTCTTTAATTTCTGGTGTAACTTGTAAACTATCATATTCAGCTGGATCATATGCCCTGTTGATAATATCAAATCAAATATAATCAAATGTAAAATTGAAGACTGAACAAAAATTTGATCAGTCATCAAGAAGATTTCAAATTTCATGGGAGACAACTCTAGCCTCAATTGGATGCAGTTTTATCATTGTTTACCAATTAATTTCATTAATCCAAAATTCTCAGTATTCCAAAACTTTGGAGTTGATAGTTCAATTCCTCTAAAAATCCAGCAAATTGTGATTCTTTTATATCTCTTCAAAACAAACATGTATTCTGGAAAAACATTACCCTTCAACTTGAACGTCATCATCATCATCTTCCTCTGATGATTCTGAACCATCATCTTCTTCTTCAGATTGAAACTGTTGCTGCTGCTGCTGTTGTAGAGAACCTGCTTGTTGTGGTGGTCCTCCTCGACTTGGAGCCTTAGCTGCCTGAGGATGCTGGAAAGAGTATTAAAGAGAAATTTGGAATGATGTGATAAAAATTCTGGTTCAAGAGATGCTTATCTGTATTCTTGAAAAACATACATTTTGAGTAGTTGAAAAAGAAGCACTGCCACTGAGAAATAAGCTTGATTTCAAAGTCATTACACAAATCAGTTTTACCTTCATTTCCTCAAATTCATCATCATCATCATCATCCTCATCATCTGAGAGTTCAGAATGTGGTGGTGAGTTACCTCGACTCATTATACCACGTTCTGAAATACAGTTCATACATGTATGGTTT